>NC_067224.1:35309219-35650886 GCF_019924925.1 Ctenopharyngodon idella
GAAAAAACAAGGATACGTGGTGGGTGAATGTTCTTGGATGAAAGAGAGGCTTTCTCAGGATCATGATATTAGCTTGTTTTCTTCTTCCCACAGAAAGTAAAAGTGTCAGCAGTGCTTTGTGGCATAGACTCAGGGTTAATTGTCTATTATATAACAAACGAGCCACGATTTAGAACAGGCTAATTGTTCAACAGTTATTTATTGAACACTGGTCTTTTATCATATTGCTTTGGTCCACCCGTTGGATCCCCACAGCGATTCCATTGGCTGAAGAACTTTTTAAGTGTACTCAGTTCAGCACCTAATTGGAAAATGTTGTCTGAAGAATTTAAAAAAAATGTTTTTGTTTGTGTTTGTGTTTTTTTCAATATTTCAGTATTTCATGTATTTTACAGTATTTGTGATTTTTCAGTAAAATCACATATTTGATGTATTACATATACAACTGTTCAAAATTTAAAAGGGGTTGGTAATTTTTTTATGTTTTTGAAAGAAGTCTGTTCACCAAGGCTGCATTAATGTGATCAAAATACTTTAAAACAGTAATATTGTGAAACATTATTGCAATTCAAATAAGTGTTTTCAAATATAATTTAAAATATATTTTAACCCCATCATCACTTACAGTGCACTATACCGTGGACTAAGACTGACTTACCAAACAAAACACTCAAAAGTATAATTTTCGATTACATATGTATATACATACATTATAATGTATGTGGAATGCTGTATAACTTAATACAGTAGTAATGAATACAAAGTTCTGTCATGAAACTCTAGATGGCGCAGGCTAATAGGTCCTTTAACTCAACCTGCTCGTAATCACATCGTTATCTATAGGGCACAGCTGATTGGTTCCGGCTGTATCAGCGGCCAATGAGCTCACATGCTCATCCTTCAAATACATGGGTAGCATTTGCCTTAGCAATGCAGTGCGCTTTCAGAAACCCTCCACCTTCCCCAGCTCCACCTGTATAGATCTGCTACGGGTAATTCATGTACATTATATTGTACAGCAGCAGCAGCATGTCTTACTTGCTCACAGCGGTGTGTCGTGTATGTATTGGCAGTAGCAATAACCTACAGCAGCAGCAGCGTAGCAGATCTATTCCACCAAGACCAAACATATCAACATTGTCATACCAATTAACATGCCAAACACTCCGAAAGTTGTCATGACAGAATTGTATATATTCATTCACTTAGTGCTTACAAATCAATCTTATCCCATTGCTGCTACACTTTATGTATATATCGTCTACTTATTTAAAGCTGCAGTCCGTAAGTTTTGCCCCTTTGTCGCCATCTCTGTTTGAAACCTGCAATTGCAGTTATTTGTGGAATTATCATCTTTACGTGGGTTGAGCCTCGGCACAACTCCGGATGAATCTAATGTTTGCTGTCATTCACCACTTCGTTGTGGATACTGTACTACAGAATCACAGATTCTTTGTCTTGGAAGTATGAACAAAATAAGAATTTTCACTTTTGTTCTGACCAACTGAGAAAAAAAGCATTACAATAAAACACACGCTGCCAATGGTGATTAAATCTAACGATCGCTTAGCTCATATCGCGTTAAACCATGCAAATTATTATTATTGTTATACTTCGTTCTCAAATTGTTAATGTTAACAACATCAGCATTGCGTGACTACATGTATTTAGTGTGTATTAGCGTTACCTGTAGATTTTAATTTCTGTACAGTATAATCTCTAACGTTAATTTGTCATACCATACAATCCGCCATCAAAATGATAAGTTTAATTATTGCAGCTGCTGTGAGAAAAGGCAATAAATGATCCGCCTCACATGCGATATAGCCTACTAGCTGGGACTCATTCTTTATGTAAACAGACGTGACGTAATGACGCAAAGACAAATGGTGACATGCTCGAATTTCCCATGAAAACCCACCAGTACCACCTGAATTATAAGACATTATTACAAGCTTATCGTTGTGAATCGGGCTAAGGTAAGGAGAAAGTTTTAAACACTGGCTGGTTATGTACATGCATTTTTAACCAAAAAAAAGTTACACACAGCAGCTTTAACTATCAATACTGTTTTTATTCTGTGTACCTTGTGGTACTATTGTCTGCGTTTATTGTCAACATTTACTGTTTTCTTTTTTTAGTCCTTGTGATTAGATGTCACTGTTGTTTTTCTGGAGGAACCGTCTCTTGTTTTTGCAATGCAATGCTAAAAATGACAGTAAAGATTACTTTGACCTTTGAAAATATTAATTTCTTTTAAAAAAAGAAATCTTACTGACCCCAAGTGTTTGAACAGTGTAATAATATATATTTCTTGTTCTTTTTGTTTTTTTCTGTTAACTTACATTTGGCAAGCTAACCTCTCAGCATACTATTTTAGCAAACTCATATTATATACCCATATTATCAAAACAACAACATTTTCTTTTAATTTATTAAGATGTAAAATTAAATCCATGTTATAATGTACAAATACTTTTTAAAAATATAACTATTTTAAAATAGTTTTAGTTTTTCTCTGAATCGGGCATTACGAATGGCTACACCATGGGTTCCAATACAAACTGCACTGTACGGGGAACAAAATCTTCACCACATCTGTTGCAAAAAAGCAATTAGCCAAACGGCTTCTCATAGTTTATGACTTTATTATTTCTCTCATTATCTTCTTAACACAGTATTACTTCTGATAGTAAGCGTTTGTCAATCATGTGATACAGTAAATCATTCAGTTGTTTGTTGTTTATTGTTTATCCATCAGTTTTAATCTCCCAGTTAGGTTTATTGAGTGTGCCTCTCCCGTGTGCATGTGTACAGTAGACTGACAGCTGGATTGACAGCTGTGTTAAATGTCCATTAGGTAGGCAGCAGCTGGTGCAGATCCTCCTCTTTAACCATTAACATTGTTTTGATTCATCCACAGCCCTCATTTCCATATAATATAATTAGCATTAATCAAAACCGGGTAGGAGGAAAGAACCCAAAGCCAGGGCTGAAAAATGCAACACCTCTGAGGATACTGCGAAATATGAATGATCCACTGAGCTATGTATTTTTGGACCAAACTCTGTGGAGAAGGTGTGAAAAAAGAAGGCGGATTCACGTCATGTTGCTCACACTAAGTAACAGTTGCTCGGAACTCGCGCCAGCCTTAAAATGGTCACATAATTAAGATGTTCCTTGGCCAGGTCTTCCTTTCTCTGTAAGGTGATGACTAATGTTTGATTTCAGTTAGTATTTATACTGTATGTTGAATAAATAAATGATAAACTAACAGTCTGAGCTTAACATTTAGAAGTAGCACTTGTTCGAGGTATCATTTGTGTATTAGTTGGTCTATGCGTCAGCACCAACTGAGTAATCTCAGCATTCAGACCTGGCAAGTGCTGTCATATTTTGCTTTGTCAGTTTTTTGTAATTCATAAATCAGGAGAATATATTCAGTGTTGTTTACAAATCATAACGAAATGCTGTCTTCTTACAAATACAATGCCATGCAGATCCTTTCTCAGGAAATGTTTCATATTGAGTCATATTGTAAAATGTTGAAAGAAAGAAATACTTTTATCCAGTAAGGATGCATTGAATTGATCAAAAGTGACAGCAAAAACATTTAATAAATTTGTATTCATCAAAGAATCCTGAAAAAAAATGTCACAGTTTCCACAAAAATATTAAGCAACACAACTGTTTTCAACAATGATAATAATAGAAATATCTATTAAGCACCAAATCAGCAGAATGATTTCAGAAGGATCATAAAAATTCATAAAATTTAAACGGTGGCTCCCTGGGCATTTTCGTGCAGCTTTTAAGGGTTTTTAACCTAAGGTTATTGGTTTGTTCAGAAAAATATAAACTATATTAACGGTGATGCATGTCTTAGCAAATATCATGGCTGTGCTGGTAAACCAGTTGAAATATTAAAAATCTAATTAGTGATTTTTCCTTCCTGTGGATCTTACTGTAATGACTGGTAGCTCATCTGCCTTCATGCATTTTATCATAGTCCTTTCACTGATGCTTCCTCATGGCCTCAATGAATAAAAACCCTTCTCATGATCTGTTCTGATTGGTTGAGAACTCGATTATGCAGCACCCATTGTGCTGAAAGTCATCTTTCCTCTCAATGATCTGTTTTGATGCGTCAGCTGCAGAGGATGTGGGAATAAGTGAGCCTGAAATGCACTGCATTTGCGGGCGTGGGTATAAATGTGTGATATTGTGTGGATCTCTACAGGCAAAGTCACTGCACATTACAATATTGAAAATTAGAGGAGGTTGCCCTTGGAAAGCAGATAAAGGAGCATGAGTTAATGCACTTTTAAACCATCCATATAACTTCCTGGTGTCCCTTGGATTAGGGCTGTATTTATTTAACATCATGTCAAATTTCCCATCTAGCTCATTGTATAAATCTTCAGCTTGGTAATATTGTAAATGTCAGATAAAAAGAAAGTATGAAATAAATATTTATCTGTTTTATACTACAACTTAATATTAGATAAGGCCATGGTCTCATTTTGAGAAAAAAAGGAATACGCTCCAGATTTATATATGCATCATGTTGAAAGCGGCTTGACTTTACTAAATAGAGGTCTAGAGGAGTTTCATCTTCACCGGTCTAGGGAGGGATTACGCTATCAGCAGAACAGATCAAGCCTCCCTAAATCTATCTCATGTTTCCCTGTGCTGCATACAGACAAGGCCACAAATGGAAACGACTCCATCCGGAATATATATTTAGCTAGTCTCTCACTCGAAGACTCCTAATAACCTTGGCGAAAATAGCGGCAACTGTCACAAGTTGAGAAAAACCCTATTTCTCCCCATTTTTGGATTCCCAGATGTGTCATCGCGCCACACTCTAGCAAATGAAACTGAAAGAACGCATAAATACATGAATGGAGCAATGGTAACAAGCCAGAATAAAAAGACACAATTCATTACCCTAAAGAATACACTTCAAATTCGGCAAGTGGCACTGCGGTGGTCGGCACATTTTTGAACCTGGTTCCCCAGTGAAAAGGCGTGAGAATTCACACTGTTGCCTGCAAATGAAAATGACACTTCGATTAGCAGCAGAGATGTTCGTTTAATGCCTCAGGACAATTTCCCTCCCTCTGCAGATGGTTGGTATAATGATAGCGCTTTTATTGTACAAAGCAGCAGATTCCAGCTCCATGCCCTTTTACAGTGAATCCATCTGTCTCCACTGAGACAGTTTGAATCGCTTTACCATTTCGGTTGTATTACCATTAAGGACCTTTTTAATCTATTGACCCGGTACATAAAACTGACGCATGCTGTATGTCACTGTTTGTATAAATAGAGGGTTTACTTCACCAACTGTTACTATACATACAGACGTTGATGTGTGCAATCAGGGTTTGCAAGGAGTTGGCCCAGTGTCCTTTGCAGACGAGGAAGTTTATAATTGTTTGTTTGTCTCAAGAGGGAAACTTACCTCAGATAAGTCACCTTGATAGAACGCCTGCTTGTTCATTTTAAATCAATTTATGAAAACAATTCACATAAGGCTATGTCAGCATACTTATATAGATCACCCTGGGGGTTGGATGTCCTCCATGCCAAACCAACCAATCATCCTCTGTTCAGGTCTTTTGAGACTGCATTTGCATGTTGATTGTTGAAGAATGAAGGTTGGATATTTGCATGCACTTTGAAACAATAGAATAGCAGGATTTTTTTTTTTTTATGATTTCTGCTTTTGCGTTCAGTGAGGATGAGGCACACAAAAAATATTCTTGTCGCTTTATAATATTAAGATAGAACCACTGTACTCACATGAACTGATTTAAATATGTTTTTAGTACCTTTATGCATATTGAGAGAGGAAGTACCATTGCTGTCTATGCAGGCCTCACTGAGCCATCGGATTTCATCAAAAATACCTTAATTTGTGTTCCAAAGATGAATGAAGGTCTTACGGGTGTATAGAACAACATGAGGGTGAGTAATAAATGACATTATTTTCATTTTTGGGTAAACTAACTCTTTAATATACATTTCACATTACCTCATTTCTCAAAGAGTCTGAAACTGTTATTCGAAGATTCCGTCTCTCTAAAACCCTCCTTTCCCCGACCTTACTCTACTCTGATTGGTCAGATGGCCCAGTCTGTTACGATTGGTCTACTTTGCAGACCTATTACATTCACAAACAGCTATATAGAGTGGTGCAGGTATAACATCACTTTGTAGGCCAAAATGCGTAAACGAGTTGGCATTTTAGCAGTTCAGTTTCCATTGTGCCGAAGTCAATGGGTTTTTTGAATGGGATTTTGGTTAAATGGTTGAAATAAGGTCGGTGGTGAACACAAGCTCAAGACACTTTCACGTTTTATTCTACGACATAAAATACATCAGTATTACCCCACTCATGATTTTTTCAAGCTGTAACGTGTCTTGAAAAAGGTGGTTGCTATAGCAAGTGGCTAAATCGGACTACAGAGGTTGTCGGCGACATTAAACATCATCATGCCAAACAGGTAAACTCAGTCCGCTTTTACAGCCTCATTATGCTTATAAACTATTCTTACTCAAAAGTTCTGGGAAAATGTTTTTATATAAAAACTGAAAAAGTTGCCAGAAGCTTAGTGATGGTGACGTTGAAGTTGTGGGACCGTGGTGTAGTTTTATAGCCTACCTTTAGCTTTTTACTTATGGCAACTGCATTTAGGCTTCAAAATTCATAAAAGCTGTGTGCATCTGTGAAAATTATCGTGATGGACAAAATGTGTAAGTATCATAAACTTTTGTTGATCACAGAGCTTGTTTTTTGTGATAATCCAAAAGCCTATGGAAATATCCTATTGTGTTTTTGTCGAGGGAACCAGTGTGAACTGCCGGTTGGTCTACAGAGTGACGTCAAATCTGCACCACTCTATTACACACTGCATGAAAGGTAATATTTGAAAAAGCATAATAGGGGCACTTTAATATCCCTGGTCAATACAGCTTTGAAAGCTATAGCCATGGCAATTTTTTTTTTTTTTTTTTTTTTGCTCACCCACGTCATTCCAAACCTGTATGCATTTTAAAAAATGAGATGTTTTTTTTTTTTTGTCCATACAATAGAAGACAGCTGCGAACCAGTGTTGTTTGGATGCCAGCTTTCCTGAAAATATCTTTTGTTCCACAAACAAGAGAAAGTCATACAGGCTTTGAAGTTAATGACATGACAGTGAGTAAATAATGACAGAAATGTCATTGTTGGGGGTCAATTAACACTTTTACTACTTAAATTAAATCTGTTTTTAGATTATCCAGTATCTGTTTTAGATTATTTAGAGTATCCAGGACCAGAACTATGACTTTTATGATTAAATAGAAATGTACTAACAAATATATGCTAATTAGCAGCACATTCTTATCATATTGCCTGATTATACTCCATTTTAAAAGCAGTATAAGTGATGCTAATGACCTTTATAATGGCTCTTCCTCACCTTGCTTTATACACAGTTCATTCTTGTGGCAATATCAGTTCTTTGAAGTGCACATGCTGACAGCAAGGGCAGCGGAAATGTTTTAGCATCCTTTTAAACTTCAGAAGTTGTCACTTCCTCTGATGTGTACATTTCTTGAAGGTCAGCATGTAGTGTTGAGTGTGACCTGCCTACAGCGTCTGACACTTAGCTCTCAAAATCTCAAAGATGTTAAAGCTAGCCACGCAGAAATGCCACAGTGAATATCACCTTTTAAAGTTTTTAAAAGATGAAATACTGGTGCCTTGCCACTTCCTTTAAAGCTCACTGTTTTCTCACTAGCGTTAGTCACAGGCTATAAAAAACATCCGTATGCGCACTATGTGGTGTGAACATTTGCTTCAATTGTAGATCTTGACAGCTTTACTCGCTGCTTCAGTGAATCACATTGATTTGACAAGTGTAGCTCATGATTTCAAGTTTAATTATGATTAGCTGAGATTGAATAGCAATTAGATGATCCACATGTGATGCTGTAGTAGCAGCTTTACAGCGTGACAACTGTTTTTTCCCACAAAGATATTACAGTTACTTCTCATTTACTCTTTACTGGGGATCAATAAGAATCATTTTCAACTTAAAAACCTCTGAATGTCATTACATTTTATAACAAAACATTGAACCAACACTGTAAAAAATTATTTTCATGATTTGTTATCACACCATTTTTCTTTTGTCAAATCAACTTAAATAATTAATGTGGTTTAGATAACATAATATTTTGAGTTTCTGTTTATTAAACCAATCGCCTTCTTTGTACTAAATCAATTTTTTAATTTCAATGAACTCAAAATTTTAAGGCAGCCAGGTAACTTACTTTTTTAAGTTAAACCAACAATTCTTTTTTACAGTTAACTTGCATTGTTTTAATATAAGTAAGGAATAATTGACGGTGGGCTGTTAAATTATTAGAAAAATAATGCACACCCAAGGTAGTAATGTGGCCAGCATGCAATAATTCAACAGACCGGAGTCAATAATTCACTCTAAAAAATGCTGGGTTGTTTCAACTCATGTTTGAGTCAAATGTGGACAACCCCAAAGTTTAAAAATTATATTAAAAAAAATTTAAACCAAATATGGGTTGATATGGTGTTCTGCCTATGGTTACCACACCTCAAGACATTGTTCAGATGTTTTTATTTCAAGACATTTGTCAGGTTTTTGTCCTTAAAGGGGGGGTATAATGCTATTTCATGTGTTCTGACTTATTTACACTGTTAAAGAGTTAGATTCTCATGCTAAACATGGCCAAAGTTTCAAAACATGAGTCTGTGCCAAAAATACTCTTCCAAATCCTTATAAACTTCGTAATATTTTTTTCGAGTATGGGCCTTTGTAACATCATAAAGGTCAGAATTCCTTGTATGGGTTCTTCTCCCGGAAGAGCGCGCACGCACACATCGACGAGAGCGAGAGCACGCCCATCAACGTGCGTTCGGTTTACTGAAGTCGTCGCCAGCGCTGCACAGGTCACAGGACTTCACGAAATCAACAATGTCACCAAAGAAGTGTGTTTTTGGTTGTGAGGGAAAGATAACCTTGCTTCCCAAAGGACCCAGCGTTAAGAGGAGCTGAGAGTTTTGTGCTCACACATTACATTGATGCGCTCTCGATATTTGTTATTAAAATAACCATAGAAACTGATAGTTGCAATCACTTTTTTATTGGTTAAAATGAATGGAGCATATCTCGTGTTTTTCTGTGGCTGCTCGAGCCCTCAGGATCGGTGCTTTTGGTTTCATAAACAAGGCCCAGTTCGACGCTGGATTTACAGATCATTTGAAACTGAAAGATGGAGCGGTCACAGTAATAATGATCCCGGTCATGAGTTGGAACCGCAGGTGGTGAGTAAAACTGCTTCAAATGTCTGTTTTGTTGGCAATAGGTGCCTAAGTGCAAATAATGTAAACAACACGGACGTAGTGAATGCATAAATTCATTATTTATCATTTATATTCATTATAGTGATTCAAAAGTTATCCTGGAATAATGCGATGGTGTATTGCGTGTTCAAATACATTTGTTTAGCTGACCATTGATAACTTGCAGATGATCGCTACGCAAAAGCTGCGCGTGCTCTTCACTCTTTAGCTCCGCTCACATGGCACACCTCCAGGCGCTCAGCTGTTTTCGGAAAGGCTCGGTACAGTGTATGTATCTTTTATAAACATGATAAAACTAAAGACACACTACTACTCTATAGGTACTCAAGATTAACATGAGATTGGCAGAAACTGTGTGTGATACCCCCCTTTAAAACGCTCTGTGTATTACATCTCATGCATCTCATCTCATAATTCCAAAATGCTATTTTAGAGCTAGTAACGGCTTGAGCCACTGATGTTAAGACTAATGAAGTTAATGGAGAGAGATTGATGGATTGCTTAAGCGTTTGTGAATTACCTGAGCTGTGTGTCTCTCAACAGTGTTTGGCAGCAGTGCCTCTACTAATAGCAAAGCTGTAAGTTTAACTGCTTCAAAAACAGAAATGTTACTACCAATACTGAGAAATATTATGTATTGCAGATGGGAAACTATTTTTATTGATAAAGTCACAAGGCGGCGCTGACAATACGTTTTTTTGTGTGCGTGAATGTTTCCTTCTGTGTCTGTACTGTATGTGTGTGCGTTTTGTATGGGAGACAGAGTAGGAGAAAGAGACTTTCCATAGATTATAAAATGTAATTTTGTGGGGAAAACATGGAAATTCCTCAGACCATTTAGAGTGAATATCAAAAAGGAGGGTTTTCAACTTTGTCCCCACACCAGTAGTGGCCAGGAGTCATTCCTGAACATTTTGGCGTAGTTGGCAGGATGAAATAGCAAAACAACTGTTATCTCCATCAAAGAGTCGGAATTGGCATTGTATGTCACACAGTAGGGGATGGAATGACTCCAGGCCACTCAGGCTGCTGAGGGGCTGTTAACATGACACCATTTTCAACTAAAAATGGAAAACTTTTTATGCATTTTGGCCATTCATTTACACAACAATGGCATTTTGGGGGCCTGAAAATGCAAACTTTTGAAAATGGGTTTCAAAATGTAAGTTTTTGAAAATTATACTGTCATTGTCTCAGTGTAAATTACAAAAATGCGAATTTGTGAAAACTGTGCCATCATGTGTATGCATATTCTGTGTTCAGTCTATAGGCGTGAAGTTTTTCTTTACAATATGTCATCGTCAACTACTGGCCTGGCATGCATAATACAGGGGTTTTAATCATTTTTGTGGATCTGTGTGAACGGGGCATCGTTTTGACAATGTTGTAGTTTGTACACAAAAAACGTAAAGGAACAACTTTTCCATTTTTAGTACATCGTTGTTGTATCTGGGCCACTACTGATGAGGGAATTCCATCTGATCTAACAAAAGAGTTTGTAATTTTTATCCTATTATTTGTTATATTTATTTGCTTGTCAATGTCTTTGAGGGTTTTGGTTCAATACTATAGCCGTGCGTTTAGTGGAAAATAATTGCACACCTTGGAATGTTCATCAAACAATCAGAATCAAGCATTCAACAGCCCCGTATAAAACTATATGCAGAACATTTCACAAAAAAAATGAAAGCATCTATAAAATGATCATATCCGGACACTGATAACATTTACATAATGTAATATACACATAATTTTCCACTGAATCTATATTCTGTTTCATGGTGTTTGCAGATGCCATTTGGTTTGATAGTAGTTTATTATCTAATGCAGTGTCATTTATTCATTTTTAAGTGTGTATTCAGTGTCCACATATTTTCCGGGCCCACTGTACAGTATATACAAAATAAATAGATCATGAGATGTTTACATGCTTACATCTCTGAGCCTTCAGTTACGCATTGTGTGACCTCTCATCCAATCCATGGCTTCAATTCTGATTACACATAGATGAGGAGGATGGCCCAGCATCAGGGTAGTCAGACTTATGTCTGGTGAACCAATGCACCCTGACATCACTGCAGCCCAGAGTGACTGTGTCCCTGAAGGGTTCTGACACAGAGCGTTCTACTCGAAGGAACTGTGCCAGCATGTTTCATCAATGGCAGGAAATCACATTTACTGTCACATTCCTACCTCAGCGCTACCTCCTGTGTTAAGTGCATGGGATACTGTACATTATCTTCTTCTGAAAGACATTTATCTCAGTACTTGTGAGTGGATTGAGTTATTCTCCAGACAGAAAGAAATGTCTTCATTTATGTCTGAAGCAGCAGCTGTCGCCTTTGTCACAAGTCATCAAGTGTTGCTTTTGTTAATGCAGTTGTCATTTGTAAATTCTGAAAAAGTGAGAATCTCTCATCATTAGTTTTATTCTTTCCTGTATTATATGTATTTTTTTAATTGTCTTTTATTTTATTTTCCCTCATCCTTACTGTTTATATATATATATATATATATATATATATAAAACAGTTAGGATGAGCGATCCTCGTTTTTATATTATATATGTATTCGAAATTATACTCATTTAGAGGCTATAGTTTAATGGATTAATCATCATGTCATGTAGTTAAAGGGTTAGTTCACCCAAAAATGAAAATTCTGTCATTTATTACTCACCCTCGTGTCGTTCCACACCCGTAAGACCTTCGTTCTTCTTCGGAACACAAATTAAGATATTTTTGATCAAATCCGATGGCTCAGTGAGGCCTGCATTGACAGCAAGATAATTAACACTTTCAAATGCCCAGAAAGGTACTAAAGACATATTTAAAACAGTTCATGTGACTACAGTGGTTCAACCTTAATGTTATGAAGCGACGAGAATACTTTTTGTGCACCAAAAAAACAAAGTAACAACTTTATTCAACAATATCTACTGATGGGCGAGTTCAAAACACTGCTTCATAAAGCTTCAAAGCTTTACGAATCTTTTGTTTCGAATCAGTGGTTCGGAGCGTGTATCAAACTGCCAAAGTCACGTGAACCATTGAAACAGTGGCCACACTGAGCCATCATATTTTATTAAAAAATATATTAATTTGTGTTCCGAAGATGAACGAAGATCTTACGGGTGTGGAACGACACGAGGGTGAATAATTAATGACAGAATTTTCATTTTTGGGTGAACTAACCCTTTAATTTAATTAGAATTTTTAATCTTTTCAAAAATGATATTCAGTTAGAAAAATGCAAAAGCGTTAACATTATTGATCTGACTTTTGGACCCCACTGTGTGTTATATACAGTACTATATGTTTCAATTATCCAAGGCAATATAACTGAACAGTTTTTTGCCTTGTGCCCTTGGTTATACAGATATGAGATTTACATGAGAGTAGGCCTAGTGCTGGTGATTTATGTAGACCATTTACGGTACCTTATAGTCACGCCAAAGGGAACATCATTCATTTTTTAAAGTTGTGATGGAGAGTCATGGCTTCATGCATTGCATTCTGGGAATGTATATAATGCAAATGCAGTGTGAAGCATGGCTAGCTTTCTGCAACACTCTACGGAAATCACATTAAAGACGATCATGTCTCCCCACCCACAGGATTGTTGTGGTTGATTCAGGATGTGTTTTGGGTTCATTTTGCAATTTGAAACCTGAATAGTGTGTTTTGTGTTCATTTGTGGCATCCTGTAAGAACTGAAATTACACTCTTACATGTGTTGCTGTTATTTGGTCTATATTTACCCAGGTCATTTTTTGTTGTCTCATATACTATTGTCTGACGAGCATCTAACGCAAGCAATGACGTACTAACAGGTATGTTTAAAGGTGTTGGCCTTTAAAAACACATTGAACCTGTGGACATTTAAATGATATGTTCTGCTGTGCAGTGCTTTGTAGTTGTTTTTTTTTCCCACCGTAAAAGCTGTTAAGTATTTCTCACATTTATCTTAATGTCACAGGCGGCTGATGTCATTTATGCCTGTAGGTGCATTTATGCTTCAAAGTCTCATGGATGTGTTTCCTGTTCCAGTAAAGAACTCACCATCTGGAATACTTCACACACAGAGAGAGGAGGTGGATCCATCCTGTTCATAAAACTGATGTGAGAAAAGAAAGTGAGCACAGATATAGAGCAAAAACATCCCTCTGCTGTTTTAACAAAGCTTACGGTCAAAAGTGTCATTTACAGTTGAGACTTTTCCCTGCCACGTTTGCCATGAACGATTTTGCCTCTACCGCTTGAAACGGCTTACAGGAGATGTAAATAATTCAAAGGAAGCGTCTCCAGTTCTTGAACACAAGGTTTCATTAAGTGTGTGTAACAAGAGGCTGGCGCTGGAATGTGTTATTTTTTTATTGTTTTGCTGAGTAGTCGTTGCGGTTGTCATCGGTGACGGAGGGCGACAGCAGCAGTGTTCTCTCATGCAGACAGCTCTGTCAGACGCGCTCCACTAATCTATTGCTTTTCTGCGCACTCGCTTTCTGTTTCAGTGAAATTATAGGACAAAATACAAACAAATGTGTTCCTGTTACTGATATAGACCCGCTAAAGTGCAGATTAAAACAAAAATGTAGGCTATTTTAGGGGATTTGAATTTCAAACCAATCATATTCAAAGTGAAAGTGGTCGATGGCAATTATTGCCCTTTCAAATCACTGTGTAATAAGACCTTTTATGTCAAAAAAAAAACAGCCACTCCGTGTGCTATTGAAATGGATTAAATGATTTACATGAAAATTGCTTGAAAATGATTAGCATTATAGTTTTGACTTGGAAATGAACTGGAAATGAAATGGAACAGAATTGACCGTTCGCAAAGAGGACACACAACCCGTTGACAGACAAGACAGAGCAGGTTATGTGTCGTGACAGAACGCTGTAGTCCAAGCGGCTCGTGAACCGATCATCTCCTACTAATTCATTTATAGCATCAAATAAACATGAATGAACATCAGAAGTAATGTTGTTTCAACCACGGAAAGATGTCAGTACACACCATTTTTCAAGTTCAAGTCCACCGACGTAAATCTACCAACTCCCCTGACTGCTTTGTCGGACAAAATGGCAGATTCGGCGTTATGATTGGTTTGATCGCCTGTCAATCAAACTCCTGGCGAAGGGTCAGTCCGCTTGTTAAGTCGTGATGTAAGGAACGCCGTTTCTGGGTCCAAGCCTCAACTCGTTTCACTTGCAAATGCCATCGACGGCCGTTTATGAGCGCTATTTATTCATATTAAGCATCAAACATTTTAAAAAGTTAAACATTTTAAATACTTACAGTCTACACAACAGTCTCCGTGCTCACAGCGTCACAGACATTAACTATTTATAAAAGATGAATCACTGTCTGGCCATCTGGAATTTTGGTATGGAGATAAAGGTTATGATTATAATTTTTTGTAGTATTACACCACACTGTGTGTGTATATTAGCACCGTTTGTTGTTTTTCTTGTGGTATGAGATAGCGTGACGTCAGACTTAACAACCGAATTAGAAATATATAGGAAATAAACTGTGCACATTACAAAGACAATTTGTTACATATTTGTATAGAACAAAACAGTAAAATAGCAATATTTGCGCATGACCTAATTCATATTCATGAGCTAAGCCATGTTCTGATGACATCACAACCAGCACGTTTGACTCTCCCTTGTTCAGGCCATGCTATGTTTGGGGAAGGTAAAAAAAATTCTCTTATAATCACCAAGGCTGCATTTATTTGATCAAAAAAAGTGTAATACTGTTATGTTTAACATAGCTTTTTCTACTTGAATATAATTTAAAAATGTTATTTATTCCTGTGAAGCAAAGCTGAATTTTCAGCATTATTACTCCAGTCTTCAGTGTCACATGATCCTTCAGAAATCATTCTAATATGCTGATTTGGTGTTTAAGAAACGTTTTTTTAAATTATTATCAATGTTGAAAACAGTTGTGAAAACCATGGTTTATTTTTTCAGGATTCTTTGATGAATAGACATTTGAAAAATTTAATGCGCTCTTGCTGAATTAAAGTATTATTTTTAAATTGTTACTGACTTTTGAATGGTAGTGTAAATATACTGGTATATGAATATGTTAATCATTCAGTACTATGGTGTATATCAGAGTATTGCCATTTTGATACCACAGTACGTCATGCATGGTATCCATACCACTGTGTATAAGCAAATTTAGCCATTTAAGTCCAGCTCCTATAAATATCAAGTGAATATGAATTTATTTTGTACAAACGTGACCTGAATCACGTCAGTGGCCACGATCGACTCCAAAAATTGCTGGAATTTAGTAGCACTTAGCTTGTGACTCACCAGCAGGCGTCAATATCAGTCTCCAGTGTTTGTGCGCCAAAACAAGTGCTGGTGGGAGGACCTTGACATTTTAGGTTGCAGTGAGAAAATGGGATTATTCCATAGTAATCAAGAGTTATATTTATAGAAATTTTCCTGTCTATGTTGCTTGCAATTAGAAAATGGCTGATAAACATTATGTGGGGAGATTTATTTATGTTTATTGACTGCAGTCAACACTTTTAAGCATGTTGATACAGACAAGATGATCATAAATCTTTTGGGCATGAATATTTATATGGACATTTACATTATATAATCATGTATCTACATCAGTTTCATGACACTGTGTCATCAAATTTTACATGAGATATTAGAATTGCTGTTAGGGTTAGGGTGGCTCATACATTTGTATCAATTTTGTGTTCACTTGATGAGATTGAATGGGAAGCCAGATGCTTCAATGTATCATAATAATGTGGTGTAATGTAAATCACTCTGTAGCTGAGAAGAATATTCCAGGGTCAATACATGTTAAGCTCTACTGGCAACTGTGACATGCTGTTGATTACCTGTGATCGGTTGCTACAGTACAAAAAATAAATTAATAATAATAATGAACTTAAAGGGTTAGTTCCCCCAAAATTGAACATTCTCTCATTAATTACTGACCCTCAGTCATTAGTTTTGTTTTTGCACACAAAAAGTATTTTTGTCGCTTCATAAAATTAAGGTTGAACCACTGTAGTCACGTAGACTATTTTAACAATGTCTATCCACCTTATTCCTGACTAGCCTACTGCGTTTCGAATTATGGGTTGCACTTGCACTTCCGGTTTGGGGAACTTCCATTTAAAAAAGACTGAAACGAATCGTTTCAAATCATAAGGTTGCTCTACAAATAAAGCTTATTCGTCAGTTTGACTGAATGAGCTGTCAATTTTTCTTTCATGTTTTATTTTCAGACATCATGAGAATAACGTAACGCTTGGTATTTTAACGTAACGTGTTATAACAAGAATATCTATGGCAAGAGCTCTATTCAGTCGCTGCTTTCTATCCTCGTGATTATTTTCTTTTGTCTTTTTGCATACCGCTGTAATAGTATAAAAAAGGACAACATATACTGCACATTTGTGGCCTGTTCTCCCGATATAATTTACGATATATCCCATTAATAATTCACTGGAATGCACGAAGAATCTCTCGTTTTTCTCCTCAAAGCATCACGTCTCTTTCCAGGTTTGTTTTCACAGGTAAATACAATTTAGCCTATTATCTGTAAAAATGATGGAAATCACTTTGAAATAGTATCACGCAATGCTGAAGTTCATGAACATTTTTTATTAAGGCAACGTATATTATAATACAGATATATATCACTATAGTTATTGAACCCGTCCGTTATTGCTGTGGAAATAATCGCGCTTTTTTATGGTCTGTTGAAAGTACCTTGTTGATGCTTTTACACTTTTAAATGTCCTTTTAATGTTCGGTGGTTGAAGGGTGAGTAGAATAATGTCATCTCATTGTACCCAGTTTTAAAAAAAAAAAACGTATTATTGCATTCATAGAGCGAGCCTTTCACTGACTGTTTACAGCTTTGCGGAAGTTACACCCATAATTCGCGCAAAGCGTCATGGGGCGTAGGAATAAGGTGGATACCTTTCTGGGCTTTGGTAATTAAATTGCGGTCTATGGAGGAGTCAAAGAACTACATTAATATTGATATTTTACAGGCTTTACTGTAATGTAGTAATATGTGACTATTACAGTGACAATAATTATTATTGTTACCATCAAAAAATGAAAAATACAATACCAGTCATGTTACAGCAATCAGAATTTGGGGTGAAACCGTTACAAAGTAAAACAATTTTAACACCCATGTGAGAGGTCCTACTCAATAAAAGACAACAGAACCCTTTATAATCAGTTATGCTGTCTTCACTGGATGTGGCATACACCGCAACATGACAAATGACAAAGTCATGAGATTCTCTCAGTTAGATCTCTCCCTGATGTCCTTGCAAAAAGTCATAGAAAAGTAAAAGTTATCTGGAGCTATAGCCTGGTTTACTGAGCATAAAGATTATAATTTGGGGCTGACAAGAAGGGTAAAGTGCATTACTGCTCTTTTGTACAAACTAAAGCTTTAGTTGAAAATATTCTCTTTGGTAACTGACAGATACTTAATTGAGCATATTGAACTCAGAACATTCTTTTAATACTGATTGGCTCTCAAAAGAAAATGTACAAGATTTTACTTAATTGTGTGGTTTTCTGTGCAAACTCTTTCATAACTGCACTATAAGTGACCCTAGCCTCAAATGACAGCGTCGTCGACCCAGATATAAAAGTTTGATGTGTAGTTTTCAGTAAACAAATGCGTTGATCTTTTGCTTCAGCACACATACATGTACCATAAGGACTCATGTGGGCAGACACAGCATGCAGGTCACATTGACGATCAATGAGCCACAAGAGACCAGTGAGTAGTCAGTGCTGAGGGCATCTTCTTGTTTAACAGTAGTTAGTTTATTTATTTGGCATGATCAAACAGAATCTGTTTAGATCCCAATAACTTTTTCTCATCAGGTCTATTACTGGATTTTTACTGGTTTTTAAACTTAACTTGTGTCCAATTGTTTATGTGAAATTCCTTTTATCATCAGGGCTGCCAATGGATTAATATTTTTTAATATAATTAAATAAGTCAAATAACTAATCACAATTAATCATATCAATATTAGCAAATATATTTATTCAATGATTTGAAATCATGTTTGCTTTAAAAGTGCTTATTATGGAAATTATAAACAGATGCTTGTGTACTTTATAATTTTATAATTATATAATTGTAATCTTTTTATAATTAATTTTAAATTATTAACTTTTATTATGAAATCTGTGCTCATTTTGATTTCAGCAATATTGGTATACAATAGGTATAAACAGCGCTCTTTTTTTATATAATTCTTATTTTATGTAGGTTGTCTCAACATTGCAAATGAGAAATTATTCGTATCTTGTGTTTTTAATGTCTACAAATCACATATAATCTGTGTGGAACTGCTTGCTGACTCTGAGACTAACTGAAAGTCTCAGTTACGGTTTAGATATGTTAAAAATAGAATTAACCCTCTTCTGCACTTTTCCACTTTCATCTTTAAACACCAGTATATACACTGAATTACTGTCCCGCTGTGACCCTCTCAGAGCTTCAGCTCTCTCTCCTTCAGGCAGTGTGTGTGTGTGTGTGTATCCTCTGCTTCTCTTCATTTCTTATTATAAGCACCATCACACACTCAAGTCTGCCCTGTCGTTTAAAGGTGACACTACTTAAGTGGGTCACAGAAAACTGCGCTTTTACACATTTTATCACTTGCCCGTTGCCATATATATTTGAGTGCATGCATTCAAGACTGGAATACTCAGACCTAAAGCTCTGCATCATGCTTTAGGAGTTCAGCGGTTTCACCGACAACACCTATTTAAGCTCTTTTTATTTCAGTAATGCCACATGCAGCACTCCTTGTTTATGTAAATCTTATTTTTTGCAGGTTGTTTCAACATTACAAATTAGGAATAATTTTGTGTGAACTGAAAATATGAATAAGTCTAGAAAATAAGTAATGCAGTAAATATAACAATTTATCAAGTTTTTTAATTTATTGCAGTGTTTCCCAACCTTTTTTATTTTATTTTGATAACATCAGGCTCCTTTTATTATACTGAATATCATTTAGCATTGTAATTAGCTGTAAGTAGCCATTTTTACACTTTTTTTAAACAACAACAAAACAATCAATACTATGATAAATACCCACCAACGTTCTCCATTTAATGTTTAAACATTTATGTGGGGCAATTAGGGAAATTTTCTTGAGAAACTCCCACCAGGAAATGTACTGATGAATAAAATCCAACACATTTTTATTTTTATACACTAGCTATACCAAAGTAAAGTCGAACCCTTTCCAAGTACTCCCTGGAACCTGCTGGGAATCAATAAATATGTTTACATGCATTACAGCCTTTATTTGTTTGACCAAGTATACATGATTCAATGTGTAATCAAATATTTAATATGTAAATTATTAAAATCATGTTGTGCTTTTGGAGCAAACAGGCAACAGGCTGGCATGAAAAATGGACTGGCATGATTTTAGTTGGACTAAAGCAGTTGAGGTTTTTTTTTTTATAATGAATTAAATGAATTAGTAAGACTAAAATCATACATTTAAAGTGGACAGAAATGTATTTACTCATATATAGAATGTTTTGCATAATGTTTGCCTGTGCAAAACTCATTCTGTAATTAACCAATGAAGACACAGGACTTTCTGAAAAACAAGTTGAACAATGAGAGCACACAATATAAAACAAAACAAACAAAAAAAGGACAAAACACATACAATCCAATACCAAATTAATCACAAAAAGCTTTTAAAAAAAAAATTTAATTTGTTGATGTCACCCCCATTTCTTGGTATTTTAAAGTCCTCCTGTGGTGAAAGAAAAAGTGAAAAAGTGAAAAAAAGACGGTCTCAAACCCACGGTTTGAAATCACTGGTGTTTGTGACGTCCCAAACTACCTTGTAACCAATCATGTCCACATTCTGGCAGGCTTTAGCATATCATTAACCATGACCGCTCTGAAGCAGGAGAGTCTCTAGAGAATATATCCAATATATTTTTCTGGGTAGATTTGGCAGTATAGCGGGTGTATGATGTATAACGATGTTATGATGAACTATATGCCTTTCTCCACTGACGTTAAGGTGTTCAAAGCGTTTCTAAGGATACTGATTGTTAGAAGACAGAACGGGGACATGTTATCAAACAGCTAGCATTATTATGTGTTGCTAATGTTACACCAAGCTGTTTGATAATGTAGTCAAGCAAAAGGCTAATCATATTAATTACCGTTATGTGTCTGGCATTGTAAAAAAGCGATACCTTTGTGCAGAGTTTACCTCAGTAAGTTGACCGAGTGGATCTCTTGAGCTCGTGCAAGTGAGTGGAGGCGGGGCTAATTAGCATATTCATAGAGCCATGTATAAAAAATGAGGCAAGGGTGTAGAGTTACAATCAAGCTGTTTTAAGGCATGAAAATTTTTTTTTTTTTTTAAATGTGTCATTTTGGTGATCAAAGATGAGTTTTAAGAGATAGAATTAGGGGTACTTTAACGTGTTCAATATATCGTAAAGAGGACAAATTATTATAAAGGGGTTCTTTTGATTATTCACATGTATACTGCTTGCGTGTGCGGCTATCCATTTTTTTCATTCGTTTTGTTTTTCCTATAACCATAGTGGCACATATTATTTTTACAAAGAGAGGCTTTTTATATTTATTTATATATATGTACACTATAAAACTTTATGACTGAAAGGATGTCATTTGGATTTTTTATTTGAAACCTTTTTTCTGATTAATTTGGTATTGTATTGTTTTATATAATGTGTGTTGTCCTTTTTATTGTTTGTTGATTTATAATACCGTGGGTTTTCATTGTTCAATTTGTTTTTCAGAACAACGCCTACTTAGGTGTATGCGGAAACCCTCCAGTTTCACTCGACCCGCTCTGAGCTGGATTCGAACCGACGTCTCTGGCATGGGAGGCGGGCGTGCTAACAAAGATGCTAAAGACTGCAGACTCTAGCATTAGTCACTAGTGCGCCTCTTGAGGCGAGGGGATGAGGTTTTACTCACACAGCTCTTACTAGCTGATCTACATTACACTCACCCCCCTAAACCTCACTCCCATCTGGGTCACGGCACCGATGTAACCCCTTCGGTTGTACTCGACCCGCTCCAAGCAGGATTTATTTGCACATATACCATTTCATCTTGCTTGTGCAAAACTCATTATATTCCTATCCCTAATATAGCCATAGCTTGGGTCCCTCCTTTGGAGAGATTTTTTTTTTTTGACATTATTACCATCTCCTAGCCAAAAATCAAATCACTAATAAAAGTAATAGCAGACCTCACAAGCAGCATGATGTGAGTTATCATTCATGTCTACACCGCAATCCAAAAGTTTAATACTTGGGGGTTAGAAGTTTGTTCAAATCCGTTAGCATAAGTATGAGGTATAACGGTAGTGATGCTTGCCTTGGTAAGCCCCTTTAATAACACCTAATCTCTAATAATAGGGCAGCTAAAGTGTGCTGAGGTTTGCCCTCTGCAGATAGAGTTATAGAGGACGTGCGACTCAACACAAACATGCATTGTCTTTCTGATTGCTTTGCTCCCTGTATACATCATCCTCTCTCCTCCTGTCTAAGTGCCCATCAGAACAGCTGAATGGGGAGCACATCTGCCACACAACCTCTGAATAAAATATTTCCCTGCAAGCTGAGAGAAGAATAAAAGGCCTTTTTGGGTCACAGTCCTCATTCTGTGTTTCTAAAAGGCTGAGATTTTTTCCAAGGCTCCCAAAAGTTCTGTGTTTCTCCCAGCTTTGTTATTAGACTTAAAACCTCTCAACTCATGAATTATTAACCGAATGTGATGTTTATTTTGGAATCTCTTCCAGTCGGTCAATCAGCCAGCGGAATCCACTGAGAGAGCAAGTGTCTCACTTCTCCAAGAGTTAATGCCATCAGAAACAATTGAGATGTTTGTTTCTGGACGGTTTTTACGATGGCAGTCTAGTTCACAGCAAAGACAGCTCGGACCCAAGGGTATGTGTGTGTGAATGAGTGTGTACACAGTATGTGTTATGACAGTTCACCATAAATGCAATAAAAAACATGCCGTCATGTTTACCAAGTCGGTGACACGCAGACATAACAGAAAAAAATACTCATGGCTCATAAACTTGTTCACAATTTTATAATTCCATATATAAATATAACGAGGTAGAGAAAGCGCTTTTTCAGGTGATCAGATATATTATACAACATGACTGTACAAAACTAAATAAATAATCCTTCTCACCTTCGCCCACATCCTGTTAACATAAAAGTTAGCAGGTAGATTGCGGTACTTCATGCAGCAAGTGTGTTTCCCCAGCCCTGTATCTTTAATAACAAGCATTCAGTCTATAGGTTTATGATTTGGTTTGTTTGACCAAACACTCAGTACAAGCGATCCATTACAAGCAGTCATTCAGATATAACAGATGTAAAACTGCACTGTTATGTGGGGGAAAACCAAAGTTCTCAGCAAACAAGGAACATTCACTGTATTTCATAATATGTGGCATAGTTCACAGGAGAATGCACTGATGATTGCAAACGCATGCACAAAAGCTGACACCTGTTTTCACAGACGTTGCCTCATCCTGTCACATCAGTTTGAAAAACTTTCAGCATTTCCCTAAACACATTCTGCTTTCAGATCTCAAGTTGGCACCATCTGGCTGGCTTTTCTTATTGTGTTTGAGCACCAAGATGTGCATGACGTGCTTTAGTTGTCTTCAGACACAGCTCTTACTTCCAAACAGATCTTAAAACATTTGAGATCTGAACACAATTACCAGACAGCCAGGATTATGTGCCATGTCAAACAAAGGCAAGTGACTAATTCTCTTATTCATTTTAGACGTGAAAGATTCATATTTCATATTTCACGTGAAAGATTCTTTTAATTTGGTAAATGACCTTAATGAGCTGAATGGATTCATATTCCTGAATGCATATAGGGATCTGCAAGGAAAAAGACCTCCCCAGGCTGCTTTGCTAAACACCTGATTGTCACTATGCACTGTGCATCAGAAAAAAAAGGAACAAAAGCTGTCACTGAGGTGGTACCTTTTCAAATGTACCTTGTTTACCCTGGAAGGGTGCATATTAGTACCTTAGGTACATATTATTATCTAAAGTGTATGTATTAGTACCTAAATGGTACAGTATAGCTTTTGAAAGGGCCAGTGACAGATTTTGTACCTTTTATTCTGTGTGCAAACTTTTCTGTTCTATTAGGTGCATGTAATAGAATCTTACATGTAATCATGACTTATTTTCATAAGTGAGATTGTAGCTCCAAGATGTGATTAAGTACAGTATACTTAATCACAATAAAGGTTCTTTATTGCCATTGATGGTTCCATGAAGAAAATTTGACATCCATGAAACCTTTCCATTCCATAAATGGTTCTTTAGATTAATAAAATGTTCTTCACTCTGAGAAAAAAAAAAAAAAAAAAAACTCTATTTTATCTACAGTATGTTGTACCATACAAACAAAATTGGCTTGTATTGAGTAGCAGACATTACTTGGTAGGACTAGACTGGATCTAGTAGAGAAGTATTCCTTTCTAGAACCAAATTGCCAATTACAGACAATACACATAAGGCTTTTGAGATAAACACTCTTAAAAATATTTTTATTATTATTATTATTATTATTATTATGGTTCTGTGAAGAACCCTTCCATTGCAAAAAAAAAAAAAAAAAAAAAAAAACTACCACTACCAATTATTACACTAAGAAAAAAATGGTTCTTTGAAAGGTTCTTTGGGGAACCCAAAATGGTTCTTTGGTTCTATTACATTGCTACATTAAAAAAAAAAACTTTTGGAACCTTTACTTTTAAGAGTGAAGAAAATCATAAAAGTCTACAAGGCTACACCTTGATTCATGAATATACTTCCTGCTCAACTCTGTTCTGCACAGAAACAACCACTTTAACAACTGGACTAATAGATCAGTCTCAAATTTCACAAATGTGTCTGATATATATATGAAGACTTTCAGTGCAAAACCCTCTAAAAGCTACCTTGGTCAAAAATGAGATAACGATACTGAGTGAATGTTCTCTGCACATAGTATACGTTTATCAAGTGCTTTTACTTCAAACCCGGTAAATCCCAGCCTCAGCTCATTCAGAAGTACCGGTAACCTATACATAGGAGCATGACAAAAAATGCTAATATTAAAAAAAAAAAAACATCAGACTGACTTAGAGGCTTTTGCATCTGAAGTCTTCATATATAACTCGTGCCTTAACAAAGTAAAGAAGAAATACAGACGAGACCCTTCATGGTAAAGCACTAAAAGTGTCATGGTATTACCATGACATATTATCAGAGTCCAAGTTTCTGAACAATTTCAAATTAACTGATATTTATGCAGATAATATAATTTCTAATGGGAAAAAAATATATATTTATCTTCATTTATGTATTATATATTACACTGTTCAAAAGTCTGCTCTCCAAGGCTGTATTTTTCTAATAAGAAATAAAGTAAAAATATTAAGCTAATATTGTGAAATATTCTTACAATTTAAAATAATTGTTTTTTTTAATTCTAATATATGTTCAAATGTAATTTATTCCTTTGATGGCAAAGCTGAATTTTCAGCATCATTACTCCAGTCTTCAGTGTCACATGATCCTTCAGAAATCATTCTAATAAGCTGATTTGCTGCTCAAGAAACATTTCTTATTATTATCAATGTTGAAAACAGTTGTGCTGCTTAATATTTTTTGTATAAACGATGTTACTTTTTTCAGGATTCTTTTATTAATAGAAAGTTCAAAGGAACAGCATTTATTTTTGTAACATTGTACTGTCACTTTTGATACATTTAATGTACCTTGATAAATAAAAACTTCTGAACAGTAGCGTATATGTATATGTCTATATATATGTTTGAATTTTTTAAGTTTAGGACCACACTAAATCCATTCTATTACCATGTTATTTTTTTCTAAATCCACAGACTGGTCGATATCAATGATGCAACAGTACAAACAAATACATTTCACAGATTTCTTGAGATAAACGGGAGCTACAACTTTTGGCAGGCACAAATACCCCTCAAAGTTATGGCACACAACAATGAACAGCTTCTGTCACTACACAGATGATAGTGTCTTTGCTGTCTGGATTTTGACCACAATCCCTTTTTCATCCACACAAACTACTCTCTTGATCCATTGTGACTCTACAGCAGCACCAAAACACTGGGCAGCAGGTTCAAAACCATTTATTTCCAAGCCTCTGCACATGTAATATAACTCTAAGTACCAGCACTTTACCCGATAATGACATGTCTCAGGCTGCTATACATCAGTCATGTTTCATTCTTCTCCATCTCCCGCTGTATGTTTTTCTATTCATGGCTGAATCGTATGGCCTCGAATACCTCTGCACTGTACATAATACAGCACTGCATGATCTGTTGCATGAACACTATGATTCTCTATTATTTGATTTTAAATTTTTAAAGGTTTTTCTCACAGTTGGTTCTTTTATTTGCTCTGAACGTGAGCCCACGCATGCCTATTTTTACATGGTACTTATGAGTCCTGATTGTGGTATGTTTATATCATTAATGTAGGCAGGAAGTACTAGCAAAAACTAGTAGCTACTGTATATAACAACTCAGAAGATGAAGATGCCAGTTTTTCTGTCCCTTTAGATTTACCACCAAAATGGCACTTGAGTCTGTCTGCCATGAATGTTTAGCGATACGCCAAATGGGAGCTGCTTTCCAAAAGTTCCAAAACATGCAGCAATTAGAAATTAGCATTATTCTGTAGTAAGTGTGAGTGAATGGAACAACACTTCATTTCCTGAAATGCTTTTCGTTGAATATCAAGTTATCAACTATGCCATTCGACTTCTTGTGTGTTGTGGCCAATTCAGTTCAAATTCCAACTAATGAACAGAAAGGAAGCCAATTGTTAGTTTTTGAATTTTGCAATCCAACCAAACAAACCGAACTCTGAAGTCAAAAATATTTGGGTCTGCATCAAAAGCACTAGTGTGAAAGCACCCTTAAAGGGATAGTTCACCCAAAAATGAAAATTATCCCATGATTTACTCATATGATTATCTTCTTTTAGACGTACACAATCAGAGATATATTTCAAAATATTCTGGCTCTTCAAAGATTTATAATGGTAGTGAACGGGGGGCCTGTTTTGAAGCCAAAAATAAATGCATCCATCCATCATAAAAAATAATCCATACAGCTCCAGAGGGTTAATAAAGGCCTTCTGAAATGAAGCGATGGGTTTTTCGAGTATGAGGGGTTACTCATTTGGTGCAAGTCAACTTGCGCAGTTGAGTACAGTCGTCTGGCGGAAGCTAGTTATTTTAGATTATAAAGTTTTATATATGGATATTTTTCTTACAAAAAACCAATCGCTTTGCTTCAGAAGGCCTTTATTAACCCCCTGGAGCCAAATGGATTATATTTATGATGGATGGATGCATTTATTTTTGGCTTCAATACACGCCCGCCGTTCGCTATCATTATAAATCTGGAATAAATATATTTTTTTAAATATATCTCCGATTGTGTTCGTCTGAAAGAAGATAGTCATATACACCTAGGATGGCTTGAGGGTGAGTAAATCATGGGATAATTTTCATTTTTTTTGGTGAACTATCCCTATAAAGTGTTTTTAATATATAATCAATTTGAATTCTATTTTAAAATTGCATTAGTAACTGGCAGCTTTCGGTTTCAGGCAAATATAAACAAATGCTTAAGGTAATGTACAAAGTTTGTTAGATGTCCAGTCATTTTTGTAATTTCTACAAATCAGTGCAAGAGATCATGTGCAACCCACAGGTACAGTAAGTTGATTCTGTGGAATGAAGCAAAGACACATTTGATCTGTCTGATCAGGATCAGAATTTCCTTGTGAAAATACCAGAAGTCAAAACTTTCAAAAGAGTAACTTGTTTTCTTTTTCTTCTAATTTATTTCATTTCTGAACTCTCTTCATTTTACTCTTTGCTTTGCTTTACATCAACAATCTTGGCAAAACACTTAGTGTAGTCCTTGTCGGAAAAGGTAATACACAAAAATGCACAGGCAATTTCAACGTTTCTGGTGCAGGGTTAAAATCTGTGACAAGAAACAATTGTAAGCTTCTCACAAAGATTTGGCAACACACATATAGAACTGTACATCAAAAACATTTCGCCTCTAGATCTCCATGTGTAAACAACCACATCAAATTGGTCAGTCAATAACTTATCTGTTAAGAGTCAATAACACTTGAGATTTAACAGGAATTCCGTCCTCAGTTAATGTTGCTTACCAAAAATTTCGTCATTCATGGTTGAGGAGACACTTAAAGGCATTGAAAGTCTTTTTCAATTGCCACATCAGGTCAAAAAAGAGTACAAAAACAGACAATGCCAGATCACAGCAAATGCACAAAGGCTCGCAGAGTCAGATGTTCCATCAAAGACAGCCGGCTATTCCATGTTCTTAAAGTTCTTAAAATAGATGGACTGAATCATCGGAAAAGCAAGGTGAGTGTCCTGTCTCTTGTTGTTTCTAGGCAGGGATTCATGCTCACGCACACACACATTCTGATGGATTTCCAATATCAGTCAAGCCTCATAGTGACAACTGCCCACAAGCCCTTATTTTTCCTCCTGGAGACTTGGTCGCCGCATATGTACAGAACAACTGCTTTAAGGTGGCCGCATACTTCTTCAGAACACTCACAGGTAGAGGGAAATCAGTATTATCTCAGCTTAATGCAGATAAATGAACCAGGAGCTTGAACCAATGACTGGCTAAATATGAAGGAAGCAAGTGTGAAGATTTACACTTTTGTTCCACATTGCGGAATCTAATGTGATGATGAGAAAATTAACAGCTTTGAGAAGATAACGGCCAAGAGCATCCCTATAATCACACCCCGTTGCTTCATGACAGCAAAAAAATGAGCTGATTGCTATGAATTTATAGACAGAATTAGCAAACATGTACTGCACTGTTGTTAATGTATAGAAATATATTTTAGGATATCACTATTTTAGTGCAAGCTGCACAAACGTTGATTGAATATAGGGTTGATTCAGGTCATTTTGGCCAGGTTTTACCATTTAAAGTGTCCCAATTTAGCTGAATTCACTCCAAATTTCAAAATGAAAATATGTATTTGTTTCTCCCTGATTCTTTAGAGTTGAAGCCAAAACATGAACCATATTTGAATTTGTTTTGAAAATAGCCAATAGCCATTGTTCTTTATACAAAGGTACAGTTTTATTAAAAGTATAATTGCATTATAACTCACTCTCCTATGACTATAAATCAATACTTTATTAAAATATATACACTAATGCTCAAAAGCTTAGGGTTGGTAAGATTTTTTCAAAATAAGTCTTTTATGCTGCATTTATGTGATAAAAAGTACTGTAATAACAGTAATATTTTAAAATATTAATACAACTTAACTATTTTTTAATACATTTTAAAATGTATTTTATTCCTGTGATAGAAAGCTGAACTTTCAGCATAATTTCTCCAGTCTTCAGTCACATGATCCTTCAGAAATCATTCTTATTTGCTGATTTGGAGCTCAAGAAATGTTTCTTATTATTATCAATGTTGAAAACAGTTGTGCTGCCTAATATTTTTGTGGAAACCGTGATACAATTATTTTTCAGGATTTTTTGATGAATAGAAAGTTCAAAAGTACAACGTTTATTTGAAATGGTAAAATTTTTACATTGTAAAAAACATTCTCTCTTTTTATCAGTTCAATGTGTATAAGTATGAATAAAAGTATTAATTTCTTTGAAAAATCTTACTGACCCTAACCTTTTTAACAGTAGCGTATATATATAAAATTGAAGAAAAACATAATTATGAGTATATAAAATAAATGTATTTTATATTTATATAGGTGTAAATGATTTATTTTTTTAATAAATTCAACAAAATAAAAGTCTTCTTTAACACATATTTTCTCAGTTCTATTTTGTCTGAAGAATCGGTGCTGAATTTCTAGCCAAGTATTTTAGCCGGTCTAATCCTCAAATCAGTAAAATCAGGCCTAACATGGTATATCTTGTTGTCTCATGGGGGAAAAAAATAGGGGAAAAAAACAACTACTGACCAAAACGATACCTTAATGGAACTGAAATATGAGTGTTCTGAAGAAGTATGAGCCTGTGATTCTGTTTTTTGTTCATACTTTATCTATAAAAAACAATAAGTGGATGTAGCAATGCACATTGTTCAGCTTTCAGTGTAAACCAAAATTGGGTCAAACCACATCCTTTTTCACTATACTTCAAACCTTCAGTGCCTCATGCACGCCTACAGCCGACAGTCGCCGGTTAATGTTCCGGTACCTGCAACGGAGCAAATCCCTGTAAGTGGAGCGCAGGTCCCGATTAAAAAAAGCATAAATGAAGGGGTTCATTAATGAGTTGGCATATCCAAACCATAGCAGCGTCCTCTCAAGCCATATTGGTATGCAACTACACTTAACCCCACATATAAAGGGTCTCGCTGTAGATAGAATAAAAAACGGCAGCCAACAAATACCAAAAACTCCAACTATCACGCCCAATGTTGTAGCTGCCTTTTGCTCTCGCTTAAAAATGGAGATATTCTGTCGTTCACGGCTGAGAAAACGAGAAAGAGCAGCACACTCCTCAGCTACGCCAGGTGTGTGTTGAGGTTTTAGGCCTTGCATCCTCAGGGCTTCGCTGGCAACTGTCTCCAGGCGTTCCCGACGGGGGAAGTCGGTAAAACGATGTTTGGCGCCACTTTTTCTGGCAGCCTTGAAGATCTTGTAGTACATGAAGAGCATGACGATCATGGGGATGTAGAAGGCCACGGCGGTGGAGTAGATGGTGTAGCCGAAGTCCTGGCTGATTAGACAAACACCAGCCGTGTTAACGTTCTTCGCCCAGCCACAAAATGGCGGCAGTGTGATGGAGGCAGACACAAGCCACACGCCAAAAATCATCTTCGCCATCAGTTGACCATTTTGACGAGCAGGGTAGGTCAAAGGGCGGGTGATGCCAAGATACCTGCAATCAAACAAACAGTTATAAGACATTATGATAAGATTGTTAAAGCCACTATGAAAACAAAATAGACAATTCCCTTTTTTTGCATGGAATATGGAGGTATTTATTATAAATGCTATGCACATAATTTTTATTTTTTTTAAAGTTCATGTGCCCTCGTAATCTTTAATCAGAATAACTCCCCCTCTCTTGCAGCAACATCTCTTCTATGATGACTTGTTTACTGGCGCGAGGGCGGGACAACCTGTCACTCACATGAGATCCACCAATAGCAAACCATCTAATCAATTCCCCATAGACAAAATCAAGTCCCACCCTACACTTTTTTTCTTGCTTGATGTAACAGACGTAGGCTAGTAAGAGCTGTGCGTATAAGCCCTGAACTCAAGAGGTGCTCTAGCGACTGACACTAGAGACTGCAGTCTTTAGCCTCCTTGTTAGAGCACCCACCATCCAATGCGGACGGGCCCAGGTTCGTGTCCAGCTTGGTGCGGGCAGGTGGGAACTAGAGGGGCTACATTGGTGTTTCACTCAGATATATGTCACAATAGGGAAGAAAAGACTATTGGAACTTCAGAATTTCGTGCCAGCTTCAAATATATTAAAGCTGAAGTGTGTGATTTCTGTGTAATAGCTTTGGAAAATGAAACTTGCAAAATAAAGGCCATCATTTACTCACACTCATATCGTTCCAAACCTGTATGACATTTTTCCAAGAAACTCGAAAAGATGTTTAACCAAAATCTGATAAAATCCATAAAAACATAGTCCATTCTTATGAGCTATATTCCAATTCTTCTCAAAGTTAATCTTTTCCTTCATAGCTCTCAAACCTCATTTACGTTTACATGTATATTCAATATGCCGTATCCAGATGCCACACCATGTTTGACGTCAATAATGCCAAATTACATTGATTCATCTGTCTTGCTAGTGATTGTGATTCACCAAATTTGAATATGTGCATATTCAGATCATACTAATGAGATTTGACAGAGACATACAGTGACTAACAACTTAAATTTCATATGACTGCACAAAACTTGGAATAAAGTGCATGAATCATTATTCATCTCCTTTTGTGTTTCATAGAAGAAAGAAAGTCATGCAGGTTTGGAACAAAATGAGGGTAAGCAAATGACAGAACATTCATGTTTGGGAGAGCTATACCTTTAGGATGAAATAAGAGAAAGGAAAAACAATTGCCACATATCACCTTTAAAGTTCAGACTAAGATCAAACTAATAATAGTTTGATCTTATATATAAGCATATAATTTACAAGTGTAACTTCTTTACCAAAATCATTATATACTGCAGATGCATTAACTCGCCTCAAGCTCGTTTCCTAGAATTCCACTCAATAAAACAATAGGTGGTATTTCACAAGAAGCAAATGAGAATGAAGTGAGACATTCAGCATTCTAAAAAAAACATAAGTTCACATCAGGGGCATACTACAGCGCGACGAAAGCATGGTGGTGCAAATTACATTTGTCTGAGCAGCTCTTGTCTGAACCAATCAGCACCCACTCAAGTTGAGTTGAGCAGGAGCGCAGCATTTGAGAAAAATGCATGAACAAAAAAAGATCAATTATATTATTGCCACTTCTGCTGCTGAGGAAATTGACCTTGATGTCGCCATTGCGTCTGTTGTGGCTAAATCGCAAGTAAGAACTGCATTTAAAGAGCGTAAGATTACAGCCCTTGAAGGTTTGATGAAGGATTCTCATTGCCATGACCCCTGCCCCCAGGAGACACTTATGCAAGAACGTGCTTTCCATAGAGATCTAAATTTAATCTCTGTGCAGTTTCCATTCTTGCTGGGGTCGTACTGAACCCACAAAGCACAACAAAGCTGGTGAGTTTAAAATGGCTCTGCACAGTTAGTATATGACTAGATATGAACGATACTGAATATGACAGTTGGGGATCCAAACATGAGATTTATAGCTAAACATTAATCAGACAAATAAAAAAAAGTATACCATAATGCTAAATGTATAGGTCATACTGAACTTGCGGCGTAGTCACATTGTATATCAGGGGCTTCTATTGAGTAGTCCTTGACTTTTATGAACTGGTTCATTTTAGTTTGTGCCGTATGTTTTTGATTCACTAAAAAGAACCGGTTTCTAAGAGTAATTTGTTCCTGTGTAGTCTGTCCAATTCACAAACAAATGACTCCTATGAACTTGTTAGTAAATCAGGGGAAAATAAATTAAATATTTTAGTGTAGTTAATGTAGTCTGATTCACTAATTACTCTTTTGATTCAGTCCTATTAATAAATCATTCAAAAAGTCTAATGAGCTGACATAGCACTTGAATCAATCAGACAAATCCTTCACTGAATTAACTCACTGAATCCATTAGAGCAGTTTCTGAATGAACATTATCACTTCCAGTGATGGAATATTTTAATTTATTACGCAACACTATGGAATACTTCATTCTTATTGGTCCTATTATTTGCCGTCGTCCTTGAGTATTTGTTTTCTTAGAGGAAGCTTTAAGAAAATTATACAGATAAAATCATAAGATAATAATTTCAAATTGTTTCAGATTTGTTTAATGGGTCTGTGGTCTTTAGCGTCCTTGTTAGCACGCCCACCTCCCATGCCAGAGACATAGATTCGAATCACGCTCAGATCGGGTCGAGTAGGAACGGTTAGGTTTAGGGGGTTTTAAGGCCCCGATATCCTCACGGCGAAGTTCTTTTCCTTCTTCGTTTAGGGGTAAAATGAAGTTCGAAATACATGAGCAGCGATAAACTGTTATCAAATCTCTGATGCCGTGCACACTGCTAAGAGCGGCGTTTATATGAATATGTAAATATGTGCTGTGCGCTTTGCTCTCAGTAACAAAATAAACTCAGTAACAAAAGAAAATTGAAAACAGCAAGCATTTTAATAAAGAATAAGAAAAGCATCTGATCATAGCAATGTGGATATGTTTGTTTGCAGGAGCTCTGCAAATTAGTACTCCAGTAAAGTCACGTCACGTTTATTTATATGGAATTTTATTCAATAGATTGCTTAAAAGCAAGCAGCTTTACAGTATCAAACATGAAAAACAGTGTCAGTGCCTCATTTCATCGGAAGCTCAACTTAATTTTCTACTATAAAGCAGCTATCCAGTGTGTTCACATTTTCACCCGTGGAGATCTTACCTCGACGGACTCAAACAGACGAAATGAGTCAGAGAGGAGTTCCTTGTGAAAGAAGGCGGAGCCTCAGTGCACACCTCCTATTAACTCATTGGCACAGACCAATGGTAGGACGAAGGTGTTTTGCAGCTGGAGCAAACTTTTCCTGAGATTTCGCTTTAGCAAGCGGTTTCAAACTCCCAAAGCGAACACAAAACAAACTTTCTTTTGGCCTGATTTTATTCGAAATGACTTCACATCAGTTCATTCTTCGATTTCGTTTGAAGTATATCGGGGCCTTTAGGGGGGTGAGTGTAACGAAGGCAATCTAGTAAGAACCTCACTCCCCTGGCCTCAAGATGCATGCTAGCGACTGATGCCAGAGACAGTGGTCTTTAGCATCCTTGTTAGCGCACCCACCTTCTATGCCAGAGACACATGTTCGAATCCCACTCGGACTCGTCTAGTAGGACCGGTTACATTTGGTGCCGTGACCCGGATGAGAGTGAGGTTTAGGGGTTGAGTGTAACGGAAGGAAGCTAAGAGTTGTGTGTGTAAACCTCAGTCCCCTGGCCGCAAAAGATGCGTGCTGGTGACTGATGCCAGAGACTGTGGTCTTTAGTGTCCTTTTTAGTGCACACACCTCCTATGCCAGAGATACAGGTTTGAATCTCGCTCGAAGCAGGTCGAGTAGGACCAGTTACATAAAGCAGATGTAGTTAAGTACATGTACAACACTGATATAAAATTCCTGAAGCACTATATCCTATATGCAGTGACAACTCAAAACAGAATCTCCATGGCACCAGCTCTGGCTTAGACACCATCAGCTGCATAAAGTAAATGATTCAAACGTCCCTTTAAGCAGCTTAGCAGTCAAACACCCATTGGTTTATGACTCCCAGGGCAGTGTAGAGGTCTGCGGGTCATGTAAATAACATGGCCATTATTTATGTAATAAAACTGAGGGTACAGGAGGTTCCAAGGCTAGAATAATATTAATCATAATTCTAGGTCATATGGAAAATGCAGTCTGACCTTTCCATGTAATTCTTTGAACAACATGTACAATTTTCCACTTCAAATCGAAAAACAAAAAAAGTCTTATGAGAGACCTTATGAGTTCCTGAAGGTACAAATAAGGTTAGAAGAGGTTCAGGGTACACTAATCATATACAGATCTCAGGTGACTGCATTATTTGTCAACATACCATTGATTTCTTGACGTGCAATTTTTTTTTTTTTTTTAACGTGGTAAAAAGTTGAGTGTACCTTTAATGTTTTAGTTTTTGCCAATGCTTTTATTTTCTGTTTTATATATGGATGGCAATTCTCAAATCTTGGACTATGTTGTTATCATTCTGAGTCTTGAGGGTTTATATAACACAACATTCTTCTTCACGCATGGAAAAGAGAATCTGAACTCTTCCACTTAACATCAAACCTTTTTCTGCTTTCATTGTTTTAAATTGCATCCATGACTTTTCAAAAGCGTCTAAATGCCAGTTTAAAATAGTAACCATGGGAGCCACTTCCATGAGCATCTAGAAAATTCCTGGCTCTTCTTTTCTTTCTCTCTTTAGCAATATTATTTTATTTGTCTTGGGGGGCCATTCTGTGGTTTTTAATGTACATTAAGGCAGGGTTAATGGAGAGGATGTTTAACTTCCGCTATTTTGCAGAAGAGCGGTGAAGTGATTTCTATTTGATTACCTTAACTTTGAGTACTGGTGTGCCACAAGGATGTGTGCTGAGCCCCCTTCTTTATGCACTTTTCACCCATGACTGTCAAGCTATCCATGAATTGAATCAATTCTAGTTAAATTCGCAGATGATACGACTGTCGTTGGGCTTATATCAAACAATAATGAAGTTGCATATAGGGAGGAGGTCCAGAACCTGACAACATGGTGTGACATCAACAACCTGGTCTTAAACATCAAAAAGACCAAAGAAATTATTGTGGATTTTAGGACCACTAAAAAGATCACCCACAGTCCTGTGAATATTAAAGATGAGGTTGTAGAGAGAATCCCCAGCCACAAGTTCCTGGGAGTTACCATTACAGAGGATCTCTCCTGGGGTGATAATACGGCATGTTTAATAGGGAAAGCACAACGACGCCTTTACTTCTTGAGAAAGCTAAGAAGAGCTAACCTTCCTCAGAATCTGTTAGTCAACTTCTACAGATGTACCACAGAGAGCATCTTGACTAACTGTATGACAGCCTGGTATGGCAGCTGTACTAAAGCTGCCAAAAAAGCTCTGCAGCAGGTTGTGAAAACAGGACATTGTTGGCACTGATCTACCATCTCTTGAACATCTTTATAAAACTCGCTGTTTGAAAAGGGCCAATAACATCATTAAGGATATCACTCATCCTTGTCACAATTAGTTTCAGCTCCTAAACAAACTTAAAAACAGTTTTTTTCCCACAGCAATAACTCTGTTGAACTCTGATATGTCCCTGACCATGTAAAATTACCGCTCAATAAGTTCAACAATAATATTTATGCTGCCATACTTTAAATTACTTGTCTTAACACTGAAGTTTATTTTTATAGTAGTATTTATTGTATGATGTCAATTATTTAACTATCTATTAGTAACTGTTTCATGTTTTTAACTAATGTATTTTAGTGGATGTTGTTGGTCATTTGTATTGTCTTCTTAATGCACTTTGGGGTTGGCACAAGATAAATTTCATTGTGTCACACAATGACAATAAAGTACTTGAACTTGAAGAGAAAGTGATATATTTAAAAAAAAAAAAAAAAAAAAAAAATGAAAGTCAAGTACTGCTCAAAAAAAAAAAAAAAAAATCCTTCACAGCTCTTTAAAGGGTTAGTTCACCCAAAAATGAAAATAATGTAATTTATTACCACCCTCATGTCGTTCCAAATCCGTAAGACCTTCGTTCATCTTCGAAACACAATTTAAGATATTTTTGATGAAATCCGATGGCTCAGTGAGGCCTCTATTGCCAGCAATGCCACCGAGCCTCTCAAGATCCAGAAAGGTACTCAAAACATATTTAAAACAGTTCATGTGGCTACAGTGGTTCAACCTTAATATTATAAAGCGACGAGAATACTTTTTGTGCGCCAAAAAAAAACAAAATAACGACTTTTCAACAATATCTAGTGATTGGCCAATTTCAAAACACTGCTTTGAATCTTTTGTTTCGAATCAGTGATTCGGAGCACCAAAGTCAGGTGATTTCAGCAGTTTGGCAGTTTGACATGCAATCCAAATCACTGAATTGAAACAAAAGATTTGAAGCAGTGTTTTGAAATCGGCCATCCCTATTAGTTCGGTGGCATTGCTGGCAATAGAGGCCTCACAGAGCCATCGGATTTCCTCAAAAATATCTTAAATTGTGTTCCGAAGATGAACGAAGGTCTTACGGGTGTAGAACGACGTGAGGATGAGTAATTAATGACATTATTTTCATTTTTGGGTGAACTAACCCTTTAAAAGCACTGGAAAATACACTGTCATAACATGCTAAGAACCACAAAACAATGGAAAAACATATATTTCTGCATATTGATTTTGATTCTTTGCCAAATAATTTTGTCAGATAAATATATATCAAATATTTTATGATATATCAAATATTATGAAAATGTAGGGTTTTTAAAAACAAATATCCCCTCTGGACATCACTTTTGGCCACAACATATCTTAAGTATCTTAAAGAAAATAAAGCCATATTTTATGACCATTAATATTATTTGCATTCTGACATTATTTCAAATATACTAGAGAATTAGGCAAATTTCCCCCACAAATTATTATCATAATGCATCTAGACATTTCACTTTTGACTGTTTTTATAATTCCCATTATTCTCAAAGACCTCTGATTCATATATATATATATATATATATATATATATATATGTGTGTGTGTGTGTGTTTTGTGTTTTTTATTTTTTAATCCTATAATAATTGTCACAGTTAACAGTAACAGAAAGCCATTTCACATTTCTCTTGATTTTTTGTAATATTAGACAATCAATTCTAGTTTACTGTAAAGTAAAGAACCCGGGTAAATGGAGGATAAGACATGGCAGGAAAATGCATACAGGTCCGTCTCTGAATGAACTGATGAAGAGTGACATTCAGAGGACAAAAATAATCAAGCAAAGGCATTTAGAGCGGCCACTGCCCCTTCATCTTCCTCCTCCAGCTCAAGCTCTCTTCTTTACACAAACTCTCCATCAAAACACCAGTTTCTTCACCATCTCTCGCTTTATCTCTCCACTCCATGTTGATCGTTTCTGAAATTCTCTTTCTCTAGTCATATAGGCCACTTTTATGGCACTTTTTTGAGCAAATTAATGTGACTTATCTGTTAGGTTTGTTGTGGAGCGGTGTAACGTATGCTTACTCTGCATGTGCATGATGTATTTTGTGCAAAATACACAGCGATCACACTTATGTAATTCACTTTGACTTATGTAAGTCATACAGTATAATGTAACTAAAAATATCTGCACAATGGATAAATGCATTCACTTCATCAGCAAAAAAAAAAAAATCTAAAGGGCAAAGGATTTCTGCTTTTGCTTACATACATATCTATTCCACTACAAAAGGTGAGAATTGTCCAACCTGACAGCTCCTTTTTCACTTCTCTGCCTGCAGCCGCCTACTCTCGTCTACATTCAAGACGAGTCGTTTGGCATCTCAAATGAGCCTAAAAGCCAAAAATTGCAGAGGCTTGATGGACGATGGCACCACAGCAGCGTTTCGGTGTTGCCAGATTAAAAATTGCTCCAGCAATGTTTTCCTTAAGAGACTCTCTCTAAGTCCCTCTCTATGGATTCATCATCTCACTGAACAACATCACTAAAATATTTAATGACATCTGTATTCTTTTTGTTTATCCCTGTCTTTGTTTCTCATTCTCGTTCAGTGTATTTTTCAATAATTTATACCCAAATCCAAAGAGCTTTAGTGGTATGTTTGGTCTCTGTCCAGGCTACAGCAAGTATTTTTTTTAGGTCAGGGACAAAACCGGTGGCTATTTTCAGAGACGGACAATATTTATCTGAATACAAGTAGATTCTTTCCATGTGAGACTAACGTCTCCCCTTTAGTTAATATTTGTTATCATCATAATACAAAAATACTGACCCTAAATGGTTTATATAGGGTCAGGAATATGTAAAAACAGAATTTAAGATTTAAAGTGACAGTAAAGATATTTGATGATGTAATATGAATTTATAATGAATTACAAAATATTTCTCTTTCAAATAAATGTTGTTCTTTTCACAAGAATGACTTCAACATATATTAAAATAGAAAATAGTTGTTTTAAATTAAAATATTTCACAATATTGCGGTTCTTTATTTTTAAAATCTCCCATTTCTGATTTGCATACTTCACAAATCTGAGCACAGTGGCATTGTTGAGATTTGTAAAGTCTCATTCGTATGCTTTAACTGGATTAAAAGAAGATTTGCTTCATTTTAATCCAATTGCTGTCTAGGAGAAACAGTTGGAAAGAGATCTCTGATTTTTACAGCATTTTTAACCAGCTTACCTTACCTCACTCTTATTTTTTGTAATGGACACAGTTGGCAAACACTGCCAGATTCAATTATTTCTACTACACACCTTTAACTGACTTTATATTTGTAGCTCACTCCACATAACCTTGGGCTTAAAAGCCGTGGAGCTGCACTTTTTGGATGAAGCCTATAAGCACTTGTGATGGACCTGCCTTTGACTTTGTTTCTTACAGAACATTCATCAACTGAGTAAAAGAGATGCAGTCGTATGACAACTGTGTAAAGTGACTTTTAAACCTTTTAGTGGCAATGACCTGGGTTTGAACTCATAAACAGATTGACCCTTTTCACAAAGCCTGACATTTTAAAGAGAGTAACTGAGTGGAGTGAAGTTGCATTTAAGCGATAGGATATATCAGAGACTTCACGTGTTAAGTGAAATCTATGGGATGCATGGTATTATTTGGAGAAGAGCACCATTTCAAACAGCCTCTCTATAAAACAGCTCTTAGCAGAGTTGGCTAAAACGACAAGCTTGTTTTTAAAGGAATGATCCAGGTTCAATACAAGTTCAGCTGTATTGACAACAGCTGCCTGCTGTCGATTACAAAGAACAGTTTCAATTTGTCTCTCAGTCTATGGTATTTGTAAGCTTGATTTTGTTGTTGCTGCTGTAACAGTTCTTTCATACAAATTTGTGTGATATTTGAACTTTAAAGTTGTTTAAACATTCTTTATAGAGGTTAGACTACAGCTCAACGTGGATGAACTTCTATTTGTTTCATTACATTTTACATTACATTTATGCTTTTTTTTCCAAATTAACGTACATTGCTTTTAAAGTATACATTTTATCAGTTGTGCACTACTGATGGAATTCCTGTGGATGGATTTTTCTCTTTGTAAACCACCAGGGGGCCCCGCCACAAAGTTATTTTTGGCTATAATAAGATATAAAATATAGCAAAATATTGGCAGGAAAATGGAGAAAACAAGGATGCATAAACCCTTTGAACACTGAAACTTAGCTGTTCAGCTGGCTTTAAATATTATACTTTTACTTCATACTGATAGATACATCTAATTTTCTAAAATTATATAGTGTGTGTGTGTGTGTGTGTGTGTATGTATGTATATATATATATATATATATATATATATATATATATATATATACACACTTTTTAATATACTTTTACTTCATATTCATATTTTTACTATTTTTAAATAAATTATTTTAATTATTTATTTATTAATTAACAATTTTAGAATTCTTTAGATATTTTTTAAGTGTTTACCTATGTGTATTAGGCGTATTTACGTTTTCATTTTTGTGTGTGTGCATTTCAGAAACAGTCACATTTCAGAAACAGCCCTGCTCTTCTTGTATGTACTGTATGAAAGTTGCCAGGTTTTCAAAACATCCCCTTAAAAAAAAATGTATTCTTCAAGTAAACTTAAGAAAAGTTCAAGTATATTTTAAGTATACTTTATGCAATAAATATACTAATATTAATGTACTAGTATTTCAATATTGCTTGGGACTAAATTGGCCCAAAAAGTACTTTTAAGTATACTTTAAGTGTAACAGTAAATTTTTGTACTGCAACTATAATACAATTGAGATTATAGTTATAGTTTACTAGTTAAATACTTGCACATTTTTTAGATTATGAAAGCACACTTTGAAGTATGCTCTCGGTAAACTACTAGTTTTCTTTAAGTGAACTTATTGTCATACCTATAGTTCATTAGTTATATATTATTTTTGCACTTTAAGTATACTACTATGTTCCTATTTAGGTATTATTTTTTTATACTTGAAATATACCTTTAACTGTACTTTAACTCTTTCCCTGACAGCATTTTAAAAAAAAAGTTGACAGTCTGCGTCAATATTTTTGATAATTAAAAAAAAAAAAAATCATGGCACCCAGAATATTTTGTTGCATGAATACTAGATCGTATTTAGAATATGATCAAAACATAGATGGAGTTTGATTTATATGTTGTTTAATGTTTGATGATCATGTTAATTTACATGTGCATAAGCAATGCTTCTATCGCTTGTTTCTGCTGCTTCGCTTGTGTTTTGATCTGGAGATTCTGTACTCTTTCAAAAGATGCATAATAGCACCCCATAACATATAATAGTGAAAACATGGATTGTTGGAAGATTACATCATTGGCAGAGAAATGATGGAAAATTCAGTCAACGGTGGAGAAAGAGTTAAGTAGATTTGAAGTAAAATCCTATGTAGACTAGTACAAAAAAAATTCACATACTCAGAAAGAATTAGGAAACATATCTCTTTTTTATATAAATAATTATTTTCAAACAATGTAAGTTTTTAATACAGTATGTAAAACTATGTGGAAAAAGCCTATACTGTATTTAACAGGCTACTCAATCAAAAAATTGAATACAAGTATAGGCCAAATATACTTTTCTGTCAGTATAAGTCAATTATACTCATGTAATTTTATAATTCTGAGAAATACATAAAGTACTACATAAAAAGTAGACTGAAAGTATGCTTTCTTATGTTTACTTTAAAAGTATACTAATAGCACAGTTGAATAAACTTCTTTTTGTAAGACTCATCATGCTGACAGATTAGATATACATTTATTCATTTGGGAGATGCTTTTATCCAAAGGAATTTACATTGCGTTCATGCATTCTCTGGGAATCAAACCCATGACCTTGGCGTTGCTAATGCCATGTTTTGCTGTTTGAGCTACAGAAATGATATAGCTCTGGCACAATGGCAGACTTCCATTGTACATGCATTTTTGCAAACTGAATTTTTAAAATTGACGGATGAGTCAAAATCAGTTGCTTTGAATAAAAGTGTCTGCTTAATAAATACATGTAAATGTACTGACAGCTACATATACTGCAAAACAACAAGTTGTATTGAACCCGGAATATTAAACATGTGACTTAGAAGGAAAAATAAGTCATTTCAATGACACGTTCATGTAAAATCAGATGGTTTATTGCCAAATTTATTCTTCTGTGACAGTAGTAGCTAAAAAAACATTCACGTATTGGCGGTCCTTGGGGGAAAGTCATGAAAACAAATATCACAGGGAATAAATCAGGACTCCAGTCCCATTTGAAGCTATATTTAAACAGCTCTATTTTGATTTATTATTGGCTTCATAAAACCTCCCTACTTAATTGTGCAATGCAGATTGAGGGGCTAATTGCTCTCTAAATATGTCATATGACACATGTCCTACTGAGTTTATTCGCGACAAACACCAATAGCTCCTCATTTATTAAGATAATTAATTGAACAAATTTCCTTAGTGCTGCTAATATGCACACAAGCAGCAGCTGTCATCCTAAATACTTAGTGCTGTGCCAGGCAGACAGAGAATGAATGCATAATGCATTTGAGTTAGAAAATGTCACGTTTGAATACACTAGTCTGAGCTTTAGATCACATGAAGACAGGATACTCTGACAATATTATGGATGTACCCCCACCACCACACCCAAAATACCGCAAAAGAAGAAAAGATAGCTGAGAAGAAAAATTCAAGGCATTTGATGCATCCAGATTATTAAGTTTTACAACTATTGTATAATAACTGTACTAAGTAACACTACTTTTGTCAATTTGAATTTGTTTGTGCACTAAATGCCTCATTCAGCCAATGAACTAATCAAGGCAACAACAGATTTCTTGTTCAGCAAATTTTGCTATCTTTGTAAAGGAACAATCATCCTACAAAGCAAAGATATTCAGGATTTAGTTTTAATTGGTTGAAATCACAGTAGCCCACAACACTTGACACACAAACTGTAAGAATGGTGATAATTAACAAATGTAAAAAGATGAGCTCTTTACATCACAACACAAACAATTAACAATAATGACAAAAATAACAACAAATTGTTTTTAAATGAAGTCAACAAACAGCAAAACAATAATCCTATAACAGTAAACATATAATTTATTCATGCTGCAATGTACGCTGGGAACTCACTAACCCTTAATATTTCAGTACTATGAAGTTCTTTGTTCAGACAAGTGTGTTTGACTAGTTGGAACAACATTTGGGAGAATTCTGTTGGCCTGACATTGGGTTTTTATGTAGTTTCAAGAAAATTATGACTCAAGAAGTTAAGTAAACTGGAAAATATATAGTTGCTTTATTACCGGATGAAAATAAGTATCTTTTCTATAAAATATATATATTTTTCATTCATTCATTCACTCATAAATTGTTCACAAAAGGAAATGGTCAGTGGTTTAACTTGGGATTAAGTTAATTTACAATGTAAAGCTTGACATATAAAATATATATATAAATATCAGCAATTGTACCAAACTGCATATTTGCATATGAATAAAATTTGATGTGTATTTTTTCCTCCTCGAGTATGAGCTTCGTATTCTCTTATATATTCATACTATGAGCCATAAAAGCCTGACATACCAAATGATACTCAACAAAAACTCATATGCTATCTTTTTTTGTCTAAAAACTGTTGCATAAAAAAATAAAAAAAAAGTGTTGCTAAGTATAAACTATAAATCAGATGACAGAAGGCATGTAGTTTTGATCATGTTGATAATTAGAAATGTTCATATGAAATATTATACAGTATGCTTAGGCTTAAGTATAATCTTTTTTTGTCATAAAGAATGTTGATATTTAATTATTCCATCCTATTATCTTTATCAAGATTCTCAACATACTGTTCAGGCATGCCAATGATAATATAAGTGTCCCATAGCATACTGAATTATCATAACGGAGTAGATTTGGAATAGAAATTGTTGAACAAACATTTAGACAATCAGATGTCCTTGAAACATGCAGAGTATGACTAAACAAACAGTTAAACTGATAGTGAAAGATCCTAAAAACTAAACTTGAAGATTTGTAGTTGCAGAAGGTACTGCATTCCAGTAACAGTTTGCTGTGACTAAACATAGTTTTGTTTCAGTTTATCTGCAGTATTGGAGGAACAATTCAGTTCAACAACTTTGAAGTCTTTGTTCAGGCAGCAGTGAAATTTAATTGTTTCAATAAAAGATACACACACATACATACGAATGAGGGGAAAATGCATCAGGGAGGGACCATGCTTCATAGATACTGTATCTCCCTCCCTGAAATATAAAAATAAATATAAATTAAATATATATATATATATATATATATATATATATATATATATATATATATACAGTGGGTACGGAAAGTATTCAGACCCCCTTAAATTTTTCACTCTTTGTTATATTGCAGCCATTTGCTAAAACCATTTAAGTTCATTTTTTTTCCCTCATTAATGTACACACAGCACCCCATATTGACAGAAAAACACAGAAGTGTTGACATTTTTGCAGATTTATTAAAAAAGAAAAACTGAAATATCACATGGTCCTAAGTATTCAGACCCTTTGCTGTGACACTCATATATTTAACTCAGGTGCTGTCCATTTCTTCTGATCATCCTTGAGATGGTTCTACACCTTCATTTGAGTCCAGCTGTGTTTGATTATACTGATTGGACTTGATTAGGAAAGCCACACACCTGTCTATATAAGACCTTACAGCTCACAGTGCATGTCAGAGCAAATGAGAATCATGAGGTCAAAGGAACTGCCTGAAGAGCTCAGAGACAGAATTGTGGCAAGGCACAGATCTGGACAAGGTTACAAAAAAATTTCTGCTGCACTTAAGGTTCCTAAGAGCACAGTGGCCTCCATAATCCTTAAATGGAAGACGTTTGGGACGACCAGAACCCTTCCTAGAGCTGGCCGTCCGGCCAAACTGAGCTATCGGGGGAGAAGAGCCTTGGTGAGAGAGGTAAAGAAGAACCCAAAGATCACTGTGGCTGAGCTCCAGAGATGCAGTCGGGAGATGGGAGAAAGTTGTAGAAAGTCAACCATCACTGCAGCCCTCCACCAGTCGGGGCATTATGGCAGAGTGGCCCGACGGAAGCCTCTCCTCAGTGCAAGACACATGAAAGCCCGCATGGAAGGACTCCAAGATGGTGAGAAATAAGATTCTCTGGTCTGATGAGACCAAGATAGAACTTTTTGGCCTTAATTCTAAGCGGTATGTGTGGAGAAAACCAGGCACTGCTCATCACCTGTCCAATACAGTCCCAACAGTGAAGCATGGTGGTGGCAGCATCATGCTGTGGGGGTGTTTTTCAGCTGCAGGGACAGGACGACTGGTTGCAATCGAGGGAAAGATGAATGCGGCCAAGTACAGGGATATCCTGGATGAAAACCTTCTCCAGAGTGCTCAGGACCTCAGACTGGGCCGAAGGTTTACCTTCCAACAAGACAATGACCCTAAGCACACAGCTAAAATAACGAAGGAGTGGCTTCACAACAACTCCGTGACTGTTCTTGAATGGCCCAGCCAGAGCCCTGACTTAAACCCAATTGAGCATCTCTGGAGAGACCTAAAAATGGCTGTCCACCAACGTTTACCATCCAACCTGACAGAACTGGAGAGGATCTGCAAGGAGAAATGGCAGAGGATCCCCAAATCCAGGCGTGAAAAACTTGTTGCATCTTTCCCAAAAAGACTCATGGCTGTATTAGATCAAAAGGGTGCTTCTACTAAATACTGAGCAAAGGGTCTGAATACTTAGGACCATGTGATATTTCAGTTTTTCTTTTTTAATAAATCTGCAAAACTGTCAACAATTCTGTGTTTTTCTGTCAATATGGGGTGCTGTGTGTACATTAATGAGGAAAAAAAATGAACTTAAATGGTTTTAGCAAATGGCTACAATATAACAAAGAGTGAAAAATTTAAGGGGGTCTGAATACTTTCCGTACCCACTGTATATATATATAATAACTATGAATCAGAAAGAGGCTTTAAAGTTGTTTCTGCTTTTAGTGGGCTTTTGCTCTAGTTTGTGACAGACAAGACTGCTGTTCAGCTTTGGCCATGTTTAGGGCCCTTAGACTTCAATGAGAGGTTGATTTCTGACATTGTTAAACTGAAACAAGAGGCCACAGAGGGATAGAAGAGGCCAAAAAGACCATTTATTAAAACTAAAATGCAATACGTAAATATATTTTGGGGTTGGTAAGACTTGTTCATGTTTTTTTTTAAAAGAAGTCTCTTATGCTCACCAAGGCTCCATTATTTTATCAAAAAACAGTAATATTATGAAATATTATTACAATTAAAAGGGGCCTTTTTCAGAGTCTTGATTTTAGGTTTTCATGCTTGAATGTTCAATAACACAATATTTTTCACATATTATACATTATTGCAGCACCTCTCTTCCTAGTCTGTCAGTAACACTCTGTTTAGTTCCTGACTCTATGAAGACCCTCTTTCTAAAAAGTCTAAATCTGCAATGTGCTCTGACTGGTCGGCTGGACCACTGTATTGTGATTGGTCAATTGCTTTGAGCGTGTTTCGGAAATGTCACGCCCCTTACCATAACTGCGAGTTTCATCAAATTACCAATGCTTATGAAGCAACATTACACACTAAAGAAAGTAGTAGAATGAAAAGGTAAAAGAAAAAAAAGCACAATAGGACCCCTTTAAAATAACTGTTGTCTATTTTAATATATTTTAAAAAGTAATTTATTCCTGTGATGGCAAAGCTGAATTTTCAGCATCATTACTCCAGTCTTCAGTGTCACATGATCCTTCAGAAATCATTCTAATATGCTGATTTGGTGCTCAAGTAATATTTCTTGATATCATCAAAACAGTTAAAAACAGTTGTAGAAAGTTCAAAAGAACAGCATCCATTAGAAATACAAATTGTTTGTAACATAAATATCTTTACTGTCCCTTTTGATAATTTATTGCATCCTTGCTGAATAAAAGTATTCATTTCTTTAAAAAGAACCTACTGAGCACAAACTTTTGAACTGTAGTATTTACATCAACACATATTTAGCGTTCAGGGCTGTCCAGTCACAGTGATGTTATGAGGAGGAAGATATACGTGTGAGGCAGTACAAACTATTTTGGAAACTATTTTGGACCCGACAGGAAGCCCACTGCCTCTTTGTGAGGCCTTACAAAGAGGGTGTTTACATAGATGTTGTAAAGTCACAGCATTAAAAACAGCCCATTTACTTCTAAAGGTCAGATAGAGGCTGGAAAATGATCGCAAAAAAAGCTAAATCATGATGGTTTTTAGTGCAATAAAAGCCTTGACTAACATTACAAGTGGACCTCAGGGAGCACAATGAAAAATGATAAAAAGTGTATGATGATTCTGACATTTTAAGTCTTAAAACGAAATACTTTGTTATTGTAACTGCTTAGTTTAAAGCACTTGATGGTGCCCTGTCATCTAAATATTACATTTAAAACTCACATGGTCATGCAATGCTGTATGTCACACAAAAGAACTGGCCTGGGAGCCACTTCTGAAAGACGAGCGTCCCATCAGAAAGTCTGTCTTTGTTTATTTTCTCTTTGTTGGTGGCACGTGTCCTAAAATACTAGTTGAAATTTAAATAACCATACTTCAAGTATCTAATACCGTTTTTATAGCTTTGTTTACCAGCCGTTTCCCACGGCACTACAAGTAAAATCGATACACTATATAAACTTAAATTAGTGCCTTTTAATGACATCCAGTATCATTAAATAAATGATTAAATGTGGTTTACATGAAGGATTACTGCAATTGCTCATTCATTTCCAGAGGGAGATGATATTTCATTCATTAGTACTAACATCTGCGCTTACGTCTGCTGGCAGGATTATGATATATTGATCTGTTCTGCTCTACTGAAGTTTAGCATTCATAGACTGTAAAGCCACAACACTGTATGACTTACTGCTCAAATAAATGTAAGGGATCTTAAAGCTAATTTATAAATTTCCTTTTTTTTACTACATTCAATATTTAGAGAATATCTGGTTTTATCCATGAACTTCTCCATTTCATTTCCTGAGTGAAGCCACATTTTCTTTTACCCTCAGGTGCATTAGCAGCATATTTTATTCACTTTGGAAGGCCAAGTCAATATCTAGTTGTTTTTCTTGTCCCACTTCACTCAACGGCATAAAAATTTTGTTTATTTGTTTTGTTCCTGTTGTTTGTTTGATGCGTTTTAATATTTCAGAAAAAAATATATTGGTTTCCCACAGCAATAGTTCATTGGTACACTATATATATGGAAGCCCGTTTCTGCCACATAAAAAAAAAATCATGCTTAGGTAAATCTTAATTGTGACATGAAAAGTCAAAATTAGTAAAGTTCCTAAACATAATTGGACAGCAAACCAAATATGTTTAACCTTAATAGCTTAAAGATTATATAGACAAACGAACTCGCGAATGACGAACATACTATATTACGACATACTATAGTCATGTTGTGATTTCTACTCAAGTCACCGATGACGTATGATTTTTGATCACACGTCACTTAAAGGGGACATCGGATGCCAATTTTCCACAAGTTAGTATGAAAAGTCTATAACATACTTTGATTAAAATTTCTGAATGGTTGTGTAAAAAAACACCCTTTTTACCTTGTCAAAAACCCTTTAAATGATAATGAGCTACTGTTCACCCCACCCCTATCTTCCGTGGGCGGGCTGTAAACACTATTTGGCAGGTATTGCATTGAACTCACCATTCTTATTTATGCAGTTATAAATGCTCAAAAATTATTAAAATATATTTGAAAATTACTTGTTAGTCATTAACTAACACCTTTATAAACCTTATTTTAGTGTTACCATGTTATCTTTACATAAAATGTACACAGTTTGTAATAAGACAATCACCTTAATGCATTGTTCATTATAAATGTGCAGTTATGAATTAGACTGAGAAGGTTCTAAATAGAAATGACGGCATATATGTTTGTTCGACTATATTATTTTGATAATGAACAAGCTGCTATGTCACGTTTGCAGTGCTTTGTTCTGTGTGCGTGAGGCGCCGGCGCGATCAAACAGCAGTCTTTGCAAGGGACTTGCCTCATCATCATGCAACAGTTCGTGGCCAGGTCAGATTATGTCAGAGTTTGTTGTCGTTTGTTGGAAAATCATACCATACTGCTTTTGAATCCGATGTCCCCTTTAAGGTGTGGCTATGATGGAAGGTGTCCGAAGGCACAGACCCAGAGCTCCCCAAAGCCGAAAGCCCACGGTGGAGTCGAGGGAGGGAGGAGCCAAAGTGGTGTAGTGGCTGACGACAGCTGGAGAACGACCGCGGGAGACGGAGCTGGTGGACTGAAAGGCGCAGATGGAAGACAGAAGCCGGTGTGACGGAGGACAGAGGTGACGCCGAGGGGAAGGAGGAACCCGCTGCAGCCGTAGAGGTGGAGGGATGGAGTGGAATGGACAGCCTGAAAGTCCATGGCGGAAGAGATAGGATGACTGACCAAGGGGGAGCCGGCAGGACGAGGGAACACGGTTGAGCCGCAAGTCCGAGGGTCTCCGGTGGAGCCGAAAGTGGGAGAAGCCAGGACGGAACCGACAGGTCGACGGGCCAAGGTGTAGCGAAGGGATCAGAGGCCGGAAGCAGAGCCATAGAATCCACGTTCGCAGGCGCTGCTGGTGTTTGCGTGACCTCAACGTCAAAGCGGGGCTACCACGGAGATGCTGCAGGGCTGCAAATCACCGGTAGCGATGGGGCTGGAGGACTGGCTGAGTACTCAGGTGCCATAGATAGGAGACTAGAGAGGGCCACACAGTCAATACAGGTCAGTGAAAGGGTTAAATCCCAGTCCATAGTATCCTCCATGATGTCATTAAAAAGCAGTAAATCCGAACAGACAGACAGATTCAAATCAAAACAGTTCTCATAATCCAAAGAAGGATCAGATACCGGGTGGGCTAGGGAGGGAATCAACAAGTCCCTGTCGAAGTCCATCAGCCAGTCCTCCGTTTTTGTCGGCCGCTGATGTCACTGGCTCACACCCCTGGTCAGATTTTCCGGGGAGTTCCTCCTCCGGCATGATGGTGGGTGCTGTCATCCCTTTCTCGGGCACTGGCTCACTCGTCACCGCAAATAACTCCTCCTTCTCTGTGGGGGGCTCAGGTGGCTCCCTCACGGTCGTCAATGGTGGAACTTGCTCTGAATCTGGCTGTGTTCCGAATCGAGACGCGACGCTCTCCAGACACCGTATAACGGTCTCCCTCCAGTCTAGTCCGGTGGTGTCTGGGAGGTCGATGCCTTGATTGAATGTGTCACCCCTTCATTGCTGTGCACTTTTTTCTGCATCGTGGATGATTTGTTGATTGTACACACAAAAAAGTCTCTGTATTTTTGTATTTTTGCATATTTCCCATTCATTTCCAATGGAAAACCACCAAGTGTGACTTTTTTTACTTAACCTCCTCTTCCACTCCTCCATGACAACATCACGGAGCTGGTGGATGTTAGAGACCAAGGGTGTGTCTACCTGAAGAACATAAGTCTGGTGCCTTTCTAATCCTTAAGTGTGATTGGCCACTGGTGTCAGAAGTGGCCACGGTGTTGCCCACCCTAGTGTGGAACTCATTTGTATAGCATAAAGTACAGCGTTAAAGCAGTGTCTTGTTTTGTTTACCTGTTAATAGGTCTGTCCCTTGAACTGCTGTGTTAACAGTGAATAACCACTAACATAAACTTTACTTTGCATGAAGATCAAGTGGATGTGTTACTGTTTATATCATATCTAAATGAATATAACATTTTATCATATATTCAGTCAGGCTTTAGGAAAAAGCACAGCACAACTATAGCTGCTACCAGGGTTTTAAATGATATTATTGAGGCGCTCGATAGAGGTCATTATTGTGTTTCACTCTTTATTGACTTGTCTAAGGCTTTCGACACTGTTGATCTTAGTATACTGAAAAATAGACTGAGACAAATTGGATTGTCAAAAGATACAATTTCGTGGTTTGAAAGCTATTTAGTGGACAGGACACAGTGTGTGCAGATGGAAGGCTACACATATGCACCTTTGCACATTACGAGGGGTGTTCCTCAGGGGTCCGTTTTGGGGCCTTTACTTTTTATTATTTATATTAATAATCTTGACATTAATATTAGTAACATTAATTACTTTACTAAAACTACTTTAGTGCTCCCAAATTGCATCATGCTGTGTCCTTGCTACAACGTGCTTTTGATGATGTGCAGTAAAGGCTTTGTAATTTAAGCCTGACTTTGAACGTGACTAAAACTAAAGCAATGTTTTTCTTAAGATCAAAGAAGCAAGTGGCAAATCAACCATCCCTTAAAACCCTACAGGGCACTATAATAGAAATATAAATATCTCGGTTTTATGTTGGATGACTCCTTATCTTTTAAATCTCATGTTGATCAGTTAAGGACTAAATTAAAAATAAAGCTGGGGTTTTATTTTAGAAATAAACCCTGCTTCTCATTCAAGGCAAAAAGAAGGTTCGTTTCTGCTACTTTTATGCCCGTCCTTGATTACAGAGATATTTTGTATTATCAGCAACTACCAAACTTTTAAATTCTTTGGATATTTTATATCATGGTGCACTTAGGTTTATATTAAACTGTAATTACAGCACTCACCATTGTGAGCTGTATAACAGAGTCAGTTGATCGTCATTATCAACACGTAGACGTAAGCACTGGTACCTGTTTATTTATAAATCCATCTTGGGTCAGTTGCTTTCGGTACGTGGCACCCAATGATTGGAACTTTTTACAAAATTACTTGAAATTGCAGACCCCGGTGTCGATGAACACTTTTACATTTTTTATTAGCGAGCTGTTAAAGGAAGAAATAATTTGTAAATGTTTTTGATTTGTATTGATGATGTGTCTTTATTGTGCTTGATGTGGGGTTTTTTTGTTTGTTTTTTGTTTTTTTAAGAATGCTGTGCTGCTCATCTTGGCCAGGTCACTTCTGTAAAAGAAATGTTTAATCTCAGAAAGTTTTATCTGGTTAAATAAAGGGTAAAGAAAAGAATTTAAGGTCTCCAAACATAGGTATGAATAGATTTAGATATATCTCTGTGGCCTCTCTTTGTTTCATCCACTGCTGCTGCTGCATCCATGAGGTCCTGAAGGAACTTTTATGGCAGTTCTTGCCTAAACCTTAGGAATGAGTTTGGTGGTTAGAGTTAACCTGTAGTCCAATAGTCTTTTCTTTGGCGGTGGTGGGTGCAGAAGGTCCCCCTACCTGCCCTGTAAGAGGTGTCTGGCAGTTGTCTTAGCATCTTATCTGATGTTGCTGACCATTTGTTTATGTTCATTTACCAAGGATCCCATCACAGTGTGGTACATATTCTTCCACACTGCCATAAACTGGTCCCTAGAATGTCATCTTAACCATGGTTCACCACAGTCATAATTATGAGATACTGAGTTAAACAGTCAAAATTATGACATAGAATAATAATAATAATAATTATGACAAAGAGACAAAATTATTACTTAATTTTTTACTTAAAAAGTCATAATTATGAAATATGTCTAAAGTATAAAGTCAAAATAATGATATACTTCTAAATCATACAACGTCATCATTATGAGATTAAAAAGTTTAAGTTATGAGATAAAAAATCTAAATTATGACTTTGTGTCATAATTTCTACTTTTTAATGTCATAACTTTGACTTTTTCCCCCCGGTTTCACAGACAAAGCTTAAGCTAGTCCCAGACTAAATGCATGTTTGGGCTGTTTTAACTGAAAGCAACTTGCACTGACATATCCTAAAATATGTCACTGCCATTGTTTTGTCTCAAGAAGCATACCAGTAATGTTTTTTTTCTAAGGCACGTTTATAAAAGCTACTTAAAGCTGGAGTCCGTACCTTTTTTTGGTTAAAAATGATCCAAAATCAATTTTTCAGCAAGTACATAACCAGCCAGTGTTCAAAACTATCTCCTTACCTTAGCCTGATTCACAATGGTAAGCTTGTAATAATGTTTTCTAATTCGGGTGGTAGTGGTGGGTTTCAGCGGGAAATTCAAGCATACAGCCGTTCGTCTTTGCGTCATTACGTCACGTCTGTTTACATAAAGAAGGAGTCCCAGCTAGTAGGCTAAATCACATGTGAGGATGGCGGATCATTTATAGCCTTTTCTCACAGAAGCTGCAATAATTAAAATTATCATTTTGATGGTGGATTGTAATCCAGAAAGGTCCAAATGACAATCATCAGTGACAATTGGAGATTCACCCGTAGTCAAAAGCAAAAGGCTTCGGACTGTGGAGTGGCTACAGAAATTGAAATCTACAGGTAACGCTAATGGCTACAGAAATTGAAATCTACAGGTAACGCTAATATACACATAGTCAAGTAATGCTGATGTTGTTAACATTAACAATTTGAGAACAAAGTATAACAATAATAATAATTTGCACAGCTTGACGGGATCCGAGCTAAGTGACCGTTAGATTTAATCACGATTGGTAGCGCAATTTATTGTAATGCTTTTTTTCTAAGTTGGTCAGAACAAAAGTGGCAGACATGTTACTTGTTCAGATGACATTTTCATTTTGAAAATTTTTATTTTGGTCATACTTCCAAGACTACAATCTGTGATTCCAAAGTACAGTATTCACATCGGTATGGTGACTGACAGCAAACATTAGATTCATCCGCGCTGAGGAGCCGTGCCGATCCACAACCCACGTAAAGATGATAATTCCATAAATAACTGCAATTGCAGGTTTCAAACAGAGATGGCAACAAAGAGGCAAAACTTACGGACTGCAGCTTTAATTAATCCTAATTGAACTAAAGCCTAACCCTGGCTTAATCTAAGGCCTGTCTGTGAAACCAGGCCTTTATGTGACAATTCAACTTTTCATCACATAAATGTCTTTTTATGTCATAATTATGATTTACAAAAGCATGATGGATATTCAAATTACAGGTAAGTTAATGATTATTTAATCCAGGTAGAATTACTTTGCATTGTCAGATATGCACATTTGCATGTGTAACAAGTTTCTTTATAAGCCAGTGATGGGACTGCCGCATGTTCCTGCTATTGCTTTGATTTTTTTAGCTATTACTTCACAACATCATCTAATGTTTACCTGTAAGAAGATGAACGGTCAAGTGTCCTTGTTAATAGCACAAGGCATAAAGCAATCTTCATAAGTAAGTCTGGCTGAACATGCTAGTGTCACAGACAACCTCCATTGTTTGTTTTTTTATGAAGCATTAACATCTGTTGCTAATGCATGTGAGCAAACATGACCTTTGTGCTTTTCTAATGGTAACTGCTCTTGGTGTCAACATGACCGGAAAGGAATCTTCCAGATTTTTTTAATGTAATGTCTATGAACAGCATCTGTGGAATGTTTTTGGTTACTTCAAACAATGAGTCTGACTTGATGGTATAACCTACAGTATCTCACAGAAGTGAGTACACCCCTCACATTTTTGTAAATATTTTATTATATTTTTTCATGTGACAACACAGAAGAAATGACACTTTGCTACAATGTAAAGTAGTGAGTGTACAGTTTGTATAACAGTGTAAATTTGCTGTCCCCTCAAAATAACTCAACACACAGCCATTAATGTCTAAACCGCTGGCCACAAAAGTGAGTACACCCCTAAGTGAAAATGTCCAAATTGGGCCCAATTAGCCATTTTCTCTCCCTGGTGTCATGTGACTCGTTAGTGTTACAAGGTCTCAGGTGTGAATGGGGAGCAGGTGTGTTAAATTTGGTGTTATCGCTCTCACTCTCTCATACTGGTCACTGGAAGTTCAACATGGCACCTCATGGCATAAAACTCTCTGAGGATCTGAAAAAAAGAATTGTTGCTCTACATAAAGATGGCGTAGGCTATAAGAAGACTGCCAAGACCCTGAAACTGAGCTGCAGCACGGTGGCTAAGACCATACAACGGTTTAACAGGACAGGTTCCACTCAGAACAGGCCTCACCATGGTCGACCAGAGAAGTTGAGTGCATGTCCTGTGGTCTGATGAGACCAAGATAAACTTATATGGTTTAGACGGTGTCAAGCGTGTGTGGCGGCAACCAGGTGAGGAGTACAAAGACAAGTGTGTCTTGCCTACAGTCAAGCATGGTGGTGGGAGTGTCATGGTCTGGGGCTGCATGAGTGCTGCCGGCACTGGGGAGCTACAGTTCATTGAGGGAACCATGAATGCCAACATGTACTGTGACATACAGAGCATGATCCCCTCCCATCGGAGACTGGGCCGCAGGGCAGTATTCCAACATGATAACGACCCCAAACACTCCTCCAAGATGACCACTGCCTTGCTAAAGAAGCTGAGGGTACTTAAACCCTATTGAGCATCTGTGGGGCATCCTCAAACGGAAGGTGGAGGAGCGCAAGGTCTCTAACATCCACCAGCTCCGTGATGTCGTCATGGAGGAGTGGAAGAGGAGGTTAAGGCAGTGCTGGAAAATAATGGTGGCCACACAAAATATTGACACTTTGGGCCTAATTTGGACATTTTCACTTAGAGGTGTACTCACTTTTGTGGCCAGCGGTTTAGACACTAATGGCTGTGTGTTGAGTTATTTTGAGGGGACAGCAAATTTACACTGTTATACAAACTGTACACTCACTACATTATAGCAAAGTGTCATTTCTTCAGTGTTGTCACATGAAAAGATATAATAAAATATTTACAAAAATGTGAGGGGTGTACTCACTTCTGTGAGATACTGTATATCTCAGTGTAGTTATTTTTGCTGGAAATTGAATAAAAAATTGTTTAATAATTATTCGAAATTGTTTATTATTCAAGATTGTTATTAATAATTATTCAAAAACAAATAATTCCTCATGACATGATCATTTAATTAAATTATTTATTTTAGAGGTAGGGGCCTAATTAATAAATTCCCTTTATCTAGGCTACTACTTTCAGTATTTACAGTATTAAATAATCATGAGGTAATGCCTATTTATGAATTGTTCAAGGAATTAAATATGGTGAAATAAATATAATTCAGTTTCATTGTTTGTATCATTCCTATTGTCTGTGTTTGCGTGGGTGACTCTTTCTGCAAGTTACATATCCCAGTAGGTGGCAAAAATGAATAGTATGAATGCAATCCAGACGTAATCCGTCAGTTGTGTCGCTTCACTGCCATTCACAAGTCCTTTCCCGTGGCCTCATGGGATAGTAAAGCGTCCATAGTATGCACACTTCAGAATCGCACTGGAAGTAATAGGTCATTTGGGTACTTTTTGTCTACTCTTTTATGAGTACTCTGAATTTAGACATACTACTCTTGTCACATACTGTTATTCGCCTACTGTATAAGAAAGTATGTGATTTCAGATGCAGCCAGAGTCTGTTTTTATGAGTGAGCCATTGAATCATTCACTCAAGCGATTTGTTTTGATTCATTTAGGAACGAAACAAGTTTATTTTTTATTTTTATTTATTTATTTTGTGGCAGGCCTACCTAAATTGTACAAAATCTCTACCAGCTGCATGGTGCCCAGACACTTTTATCTCATTTAGTTATTTTTGGTAAATAACTAAACAGAATTTGATAGATATATAGCTTCAAATGGTTCAGAAAGGCTTATTTTGCAATTTAATTACCTATGTAAATCAATTACTTATGAAAATGTGGGATGCATTATATTTTTCATTATATTTGTTTTAATCTCTGTCCTACAGAGTGTGTACTTAAAATTCCAGGATTTCTGTCATTAAGAAAACAAACGCAATGAAATTAAATTTTAGATTTTACCATTTTATAAATGTGTTGTGTATTGTGGTATGTGTGGGTCTAAACCCGTTGTTAATTACAATTACAATTAAAAACAATTACAAATGTCATAGTATTACAGAGATTCTATGGGAAAAATGTTTGAAAAAGTATAGCACATTATGCAACATGCTATGTTTATGCATTCCTGTATTTGCGCCCCCGTCTAGCCTAACCACTTGACTTAGATCCTTAGCAACCCATCTGTGTAACTGCTATTTAAACATTATGTGGTCCTTATGAGTCATTTCGCAGGAAAGTGTCAAGAATGTAAATAAATGTATAAACACAAAATTTGCTAGTTTATATAAACAAAGCATCCCTATCTGCACAAACACACATTAACCCTCTCATGAACATCTACATCTGCCCTCATGAACACATCTGATCATATCATTGCTTTTTTGCACAAATACATGTACATGTACAGAATCATGTTTTCTTAGTGTGAAGAACATTTTAATAATCTAAAGAACCTTGTTCCACTGTAAAGAACCGTTTGTGTAATGTTGTGCACCTTTTGCTACAACTGCCAGGTCCTTCAGATTTGCCTTCTACAACATTAGAAGGATCAGGCCTTTCCTATCAGAGCATGCTACACAACTCTTTGTCCAAGCTCTTGTTCTATCCAAACTGTAATATTGTAATGGTCTCTTGGCAGGCCTTCCAGCATGCACTGTCAAACCTCTGCAACTGATCCAGAATGTTGCAGCAAGAGTGGTCTTTAACGAGCCGAAGAGAGCGCACATCACACCTCTGCTCATAAAATTGCACTGGTTGCCAATTGCCGCTCGCATCAAATTCAAGACACTGACGTTTGCCTACAGAACAACCACTGGCTCGGCTCCCCTATTCCTAAACTCATTAATTCAGACCTATGTGCCATTCAGAAGCTTGTGTTCTGCAAGTGAACAGCGCCTTGTGGTGCCATCGCAAAGAGGCACAAAATCACTTTCACAGACCTTTACCTGGACTGTTCCCTGCTGGTGGAATGACCTGCCTAACTCAACCCGAGCTGCTGAGTCTTTAGCCATTTTCAAGAAACTGCTGAACATCTTTTTCGGCAACACTTGATCCATTAATACAACACTTACTATTCTATATCTAAAAAAGAAAAAATAATTGCTACGTCTACTGTGCTGGATTAACTGGGACTGGTCACAGCACTTGCATATACTTGCATATATTGCCCTATTGTTAATTTGATTGCTTCTATTGCTCCCCTCATTTGTAAGATGCTTTGGATAAAAGCATCTGCTAAATGACTAAATGTAAATGACTAAATGCAATAGAAAGATTCCATGGATGTTAAAGGATTAGTTCACTTTCAAATGAAAATTAGCCCAAGCTTTACTCACCCTCAAGCCATCCTAGGTGTATATGACTTTCTTCTTTCTGATGAACATAATCGGAGAAATATTAATACATTTCCTGACTCCGAGCTTTATAATGGCAGTGAACAGGGTTCACGAGTGTGAGCTGTAGAAACTGCATCCATCCACATCCATCCATCATAAACGTACTCCACACAGCTCTGGAGGGTTAATAAAGGCCTTCTGAAGCGAAGCGATGCATTTGTGTAAAACAAATATCCATATTTAACAAGTTATGAAGTAAAATATCTAGCTTCCGGCAGACCACCTTCCGTATAAGTTACAAAGAAAGTGTAAACTTGCATCGCGTCAGTTACACTTTTTCCATAACTTGAATAGGGAAGGCGTAGGACGTAGTGTAAGATTTTTGAACTGCAAGAGTTTTACACTTTCTTCGTACGTTGAATACGGAAGGCGGTCTGGCAGAAGCTAGATATTTTACTTCGTAACTTATTAAATATGGATTTTTTTTTTTTTTTTTTTACACAAAAATTAAAGAATTAACCCCCCCAGAGCCGCGTGGAGTACATTTATGATGGGTGGATGTGGATGGAAGCACTTTCTTCAGCTCATACTTGTTCATCCCGCTCTCTGCCATTATAAAACTCAGATGTGTCAGGATATTTATTAATATTTCTCCGATTATGTTCATCAGAAAGAAGAAAGACATATACGCCTATGATGGCTTAAGTGTGAGTAAAGCTTGGGCTAATTTTCATTTGAAAGTTAACTAATCCTTTAAAGGTTCTTCATTGAACCACAAATGACAATAAAGAACCTTTATTTATAAAAGTGTACTACCTTCTAGGGTTTCACACATACACAGACATCCATGCATTCCGTTAAGTGCCTTTATGTCACAATTCTGTTCAGTTTAGTTCTGTTCATGGACTTTTAGTTTGTAATTTTTCAGTTCCTGTGCTCTTTTGTTTGATTTTCCCACCACTTGTCAGTTACTACAGACACTAACAATCATCAGCTGTTTGTCGTTTAGCTCATCACCATTGTGTATTTAAGTTCCTGCTGTTCACCTAGTCCTTGTCCAGTCATGTTTTTGTTATGGTGTGTTTCTTGGCCTATGTTGGATTACTTTGCCTGTTTGGAAAAAACTTTGTATTGGATTTGTATCCATCTGACTCTTCATCTGTTTGTTTTGCTACGCAGACACCGGAGAGTGTGACACCTTAATGTGTCACCATAGCATTGCCCAAATATAATTGCAGCATTTATTCTGGTGTCATATTTTATCTTAAACCGTGGTATCTCCATATATATTGTGTATATATACTACCATTCCCAAGGTTTGGGTCAGTATGATTTTGTTTTTTAATTATTTTATTCGTAAATAAAGACTTTGACTTTGTATTTCAAAGAAATGCTGTTCTTTTGAACTTATGGTTCATCAAAGAATACTGAAAAAATGTATCACAGGGACAACAAAAAATATTAATCAGCAAATCAGCATATTAAAATGATTTCTGAAGGATCATGTGATACTGAAGTCTAGAGTAATGATGCTGAAAATTCTGCTTTGCATCATGGGAATAACATTTTAAAATATATAAAAACAGTTCTTTTAAATTGTAATAATATTTCACTATATTACAGTTTTTACTGTATTTTTGGTAAGCATAAGAGACTTCTGCAAAAATATTTTTAAAAATGTACTGACCTTAAAATTTTAATCATAGTGTAAATACTGTGATGATACCATGGTACTTTGATACATATCATGGTACTAAATGATTATTTAATGATCATTGATGATTATTGAATGATCATATTTATTTAACACAGAAATTACATTGTACTCCAAGGCACTTTAATTTTACCGTGGTATTACCAATTAAGGTACAGTATTACAAATGTCCAAAACACCATTATTCTTTTTTGCTATTGATTTGTAGTCACATCACTATGTATGAGAATCATAATAGACCACTTAGAATAAAAAAAAGTGTTTATTCCAGCTCTACCCATCTCTCAACCTGAAACGGATTTGCACACCCCTGATAAACTTGCTTTTGAAATTTTAAGCACAAACATTCTCATGAGAGAGCAAAATCTTATCTGACAGGATGTGTCAGCGAACGCTCACAGTATGCCACATGGTAAGGCTGCTCCATTTCACTCACACCTGATGCTAAATAACACAGATGCCACTAATCGGCTCCCCTTATCCAGATCAGCAGATACATTTATTCTATCAAGAAACATGGCAGAGCATTCAGTTGCAGAAACATTTTCTAATCATCTTCAGAATGGTGCCATTTTTATTTGACACTTGTTAATGATGATCTGCAATATTCAGTGGACATCCATTCCAAGAGTTTTTATATTTAATTCATGATTATTTGTGCTCATTTCCTCATATTTTAATCATTTATTCTGGGCATTTGCACATCAAATTAGAGACATTAATATCAAGAACCAGTCCACATAAATTTTTACGACCTTCCCAGCTGAACAAAAAACAGCACAGATGGAAAATATGAAATCTGTTATGAGAAGGCTAAACCTATTGTTCTGGAGATTCATGAAGCATGAGTGGCATAAATAAAAACAACTCTACCCTCCTATCAAATATTCTGGTTGTTAAAATGAAAACAATTTGGGACAGTTACAAATCACTCAGTAACTGAAGCAGATGAAATACATAAATCAAAAAAATGTTCATTCTTTTAGATCAACCAGAAACATTTTGTGAAAATATCATGTCCCCAGTTATTTGGACTTACTTTGCTTGACAGTTAAACTACTAAAGGTTAGGCAAAAAGATAACACATTTACAATAGTGCTGTCAAATCGATTAATCGTGATTAAATCAATTAATCGCACCTAACATAAAAGTTAGTGTGTGTATATATATATATATATATATATATATATATATATATATATATATATATATATATATATATATATACGTGATATATACTGTATGATGTGATACACACACATCACATATATATTATATTTACAAACTTTTATGTTAGATGCGATTAATTGTGATTGTCTCGATTAATCGATTTGACAGCGCTAATTTACAAATATAAATGTTCTCAAAATTAATTAAAAAAAATAAGTGTAAATTAAACGTAAATTACACACACTCACACCCCAAACATTCTTATCTAGTTACTTATTAGAAACATGTTGGCTACATAACAGCTTCAAAATTCCCATTTTAAATATAGGTTTGTGTAATTTACGTTATTTTAAGAAGGGGGTCCAATGGACCAATGTGCGACCAATTATTCTCACACAATCAATTATGTACTAGCATTAAAAAAAATCTGGATAAGAGGGCAAATTATATCTTTCTCCAAGGAAGTATATTCATCCTTATTAAAGTAACTATGTCATTTCAGGTATGCGTCATGGGGGAAAGTGAAAATGATTAAATGAATAGATTAAATTAAAAAAAATGGAGCAAAATGACTCTAGAGTGAATCATGAGGTCCTTAGTGGAAAAGCACTGGACTTTTAAAATTGATTAGATAGAATCTATATGTCTCCATCTTACCTAATTTAGACCCTGTTGAAGGAAAAGACACACAGACCTTCTTGATAAATCAGAACTGTTTTGATAAATGAAGCTTTTGGCTAAATAATATTTTTCTACAGGTTGACACAACACTTTCTGCTGTTTTCTGAGCAAAATCTGAGCAACATGTATTAATTTCAGATGCTATGAATTAAAAAGAAGAAACTCTTCATATTTGGCAGTTCTAACAATTAATGAGCCTGAACATTCATTATAGACCGCCACGTGTGATGCAATAATGTTACAAAATTCATTCCAATGAAATTGAGGACATCTGCAATGGGCAGGACAGTTTTTTTCTTTTTCTCAGAGTGACTGAAAGTCTCAAACAAGCACAAATAATGGCTTTTGTGATGGTTTACGCCTCATATAACATGTGAGAGATCACAGTTTATTGATCCGTGTCAAATCATTTTAATCGAGATAAGATGGTTGGCCGATGTGTGAAAACTGTAAGCCTTCAGAACGATTTTCAGTCGAAAAAATGAATGTAATCAAAATTCAGTTACTAAACTTTTAATGGAGTTTAGACATGAAGTTTAGATGGAGAATGACATGATGACACTCTCCTGTCAGTAAGTCTCCAAAAAATGCAAAGTTCTAATTTAAGAGATTACTTTATGGTAATGCAGCTCTTGAGAAGAACTTGACATCTATAGACGTGAGCATTACCGAAATTATTTAATAGCTTCAAACGATAGATAGATAGATAGACAGATAGATAGATAGAGTATCTCACAGAAGTGAGTACACCCCTCACATTTTTGTAAATATTTTATTATATCTTTTCATGTGACAACACTGAAGAAATGACACTTTGCTACAATGTAAAGTAGTGAGTGTACAGCTTGTATAACAGTGTAAATTTGCTGTCCCCTCAAAATAACTCAACACACAGCCATTAATGTCTAAACTGCTGGCCACAAACGTGAGTACACCCCTAAGTGAAAATGTCCAAATTGGGCCAAAAGTGTCAATATTTTGTGTGGCCACCATTATTTTCCAGCACTGCCTTAACCTCCTCTTTCACTCCTCCATGACGACATCACGGAGCTGGTGGATGTTAGAGACCTTGCGCTCCTCCACCTTCCGTTTGAGGATGCCCCACAGATGCTCAATAGGGTTTAGGTACCCTCAGCTTCTTTAGCAAGGCAGTGGTCGTCTTGGAGGTGTGTTTGGGGTCGTTATCATGTTGGAATACTGCCCTGCGGCCCAGTCTCCGAAGGGAGGGGATCATGCTCTGCTTCAGTATGTCACAGTACATGTTGGCATTCATGGTTCCCTCAATGAACTGTAGCTCCCCAGTGCCGGCAGCACTCATGCAGCCCCAGACCATGACACTCCCACCACCATGCTTGACTGTAGGCAAGACACACTTGTCTTTGTACTCCTCACCTGGTTGCTGCCACACATGCTTGACACCATCTAAACCAAATAAGTTTATCTTGGTCTCATCAGACCACAGGACATGGTTCCTTAGTCTGCTTGTCTTCAGCAAACTGTTTGTGGGCTTTCTTGTGCATCATCTTTAGAAGAGGCTTCCTTCTGGGACGACAGCCATGCAGACCAATTTGATGCAGTGTGCGGCGTATGGTCTGAGCACTGACAGGCTGACCCCCCACCCCTTCAACCTCTGCAGCAATGCTGGCAGCACTCATACGTCTATTTCCCAAACACAACCTCTGGATATGACGCTGAGCACGTGCACTCAACTTCTTTGGTCGACCATGGCGAGGCCTGTTCTGAGTGGAACCTGTCCTGTTAAACCTCTGTATGGTCTTGGCCACCGTGCTGCAGCTCAGTTTCAGGGTCTTGGTAATCTTCTTATAGCCTACGCCATCTTTATGTAGAGCAACAATTCTTTTTTTCAGATCCTCATAGAGTTCTTTGCCATGAGGTGCCATGTTTATCTTCCAGTGACCAGTATGAGAGAGTGAGAGCGATAACACCAAATTTAACACACCTGCTCCCCATTCACACCTGAGACCTTGTAACACTAACGAGTCGCATGACACCGGGGAGAGAAAATGGCTAATTGGGCCCAATTTGGACATTTTCACTTAGGGGTGTACTCACTTTTGTGGCCAGCGGTTTAGACATTAATGGCTGTGTGTTGAGTTATTTTGAGGGGACAGCAAATGTACACTGTTATACAAGCTGTACACTCACTACTTTACATTGTAGCAAAGTGTCATTTCTTCAGTGTTGTCACATGAAAAGATATAATAAAATATCTATAAAAAATGTGAGGGGTGTACTCACTTCTGTGAGATAATGTAGATAGATAGATAGATAGATACATAGATACATAGATAGAAACATGTACTTAGAAAATATATAGGGATGGTTTTGAATTCACATTGACTTTAAATTCAACCAAATTTAGGATTTTAAATTCAGTCTTTCTAATAAAATATTTGCATACTATCCCTCTACAGTAGTGTTACATGGTTTGTTTTACAGTAACTAAAAATAGCAGCCATAAAAACACCCATGAGTCAGTAAAAGTCATGTGAGCGACAGAAGGTTCAATATCATCTGTCGAATGGCAGTATGAGGATATAGCAAATTTTTGAAAGCAACTCTTAGAGATTTTAGTCTCAGCTTGGACTGTAAAAGGCAACTGTTGCCACCTACAACTGACAATGTCTTGAACTGTGAGCAGAAACACTAACACACTTAAGTTAGTTAAAAATTGATGTGTATATATCAAGCTATGTGTTGTAAAAGTTACTAGATGGGTCACTCAGGATGAATCAATAATGTAAAAGGAGTAAAGAAAAAACACTCTAGATTTTTCTCAGGTCATTTTCATCCCACTATTATACTTGCTTCCTTAGTATAGGTGCCTCCATTTGAAGACTTCATTTGCAGCTGCTGAGAAACGTATGTACCAAATAAAGAAAAGATTATTAACTTTACATAGAGGCTGTTCTCATGATTCCCAAGGAAGTACATGTGTGGAAATGATATGAAAGTCATTAGTGGCCCAATATGAGCTCACTATACTGTATATGGCAAATATAGCCCAACTTGATATACCAGATATAGCTCTACTTGTAGTATCTATGGTGAGCTAGTCAGACGGCACCAAATCATCTAGAAAAATATTTGTACAAAAACAGGTTTATTATCTATTGGCAATAGCGTAGAGATGTATGAAACAAAGGTCACATTGAAGTCATTTCCAAAACAAGCTGCTTTATGTTGGTCAGTGTGGGGAATTCTTGTGACCAATTTGAAGACAAGTGAAATCTTTTTCGCCCTTACACGAAACACGTGTGGATTCCTGCTGGAATGACTTGTTATGTGTTACTGACATTATTTTTGTGGTTTTCAAGCAATTTAAGACCTAACAGAGGAATCTAAATAATTTCTGTCATAAGTGACAGGATCTGTGAAGTTTAAAGTCAGCATAAAATGGAAGTTGCGACAGTCTTTTCTTCCCTAAATACTGCAATATTCCATTAAAATAACATGAATTGTCAATTTCGATTTCATGGTGACTTTAAATACATATAGTTCACCCAAATATTAACATTCTGTCATTATTTTCTCACCCTCATTTTGTTCCAAATTTTCTTTTCTCTGCAAAACACAAAAGGAGAAATTAGGCAAGTTGTCCAATCTCTTTTCCATACAGTGACTTTAAAGCTCCAAAAGTAAATAAATAAATAAAAAAGCCCCAAACATGCAACTTTATGTTGCTTTTTGCTATTTCTGAAGCTTGAAAATGCCTGGTCACCATTCACTACCATTGTAAGAAAAAGACATTCTGCTAAATGTTTTTGTGTTCTTTGAAAAATGAAGTGGAAGATGGATCAAAATGAGAGTGAGTGCAAGATGATAGATTTCTATAAGAATTTCTATAAGAAAACTCCCTCTATTTTCTTTGTGACGTGCTTTTTTCCTCTACATCTGAAACCTCCTGTAGAATTAACTGTATATATTTTAGCCTCCCTCCTGTGCGACAACTGTGTCAACCTCCCTTGTGCTCTTCTCACACGCTGCTCTAGCACTCACGGTTCTACCCCGTACAGCGTGCATTCATTTCCCTGTCCTCCCTGAAGAATAAAGCGTATTACCACTTGTCATCATTCCTGGTTAGTGTATCTCATACAAGATGATACTCCATCATTTTTGGGATTCAAGCGTGTTTGCTTGAGCGCATGTACTGCGTGACTCCTAGCAGCACGTCAGAAATGTGCAATACTCTTAAGTGATTATATAAAAGTATTAGTGTGAAATTCACAATAACAGTTTCTCCTGTCCTTTCCGCTCCTGGAGAAATCAGTGACGGTCGAAAACACATCGGACGACACTGACAGGTGTGACTCAACATGTCAGGCGCATCTCAGGTGAGTTTTACCTCAGAGCAAGGTCTCTCCAGGCCTCAAATTGCGCGGCGTGCTGGTCAGGAGAGCAGAAAGAGTGTCGTATGCTACTAAGACTCAAGGAGAGTAGTCACAAGAACACTAGAGACCTGAGGCTAGTTCCTTGGCCACTGGGAAAACCTGCTTTTTGAACCTGAACTGCATCCGTGTCCATTTCCATTTCTAAATTCTAGAAGACAGCCAGACCGTGTGTGTCTTATTTGCAATTTTAATGCGAATCTGTCCCTTCCTATCTCCACGGGCAGCATTCCCCCGTCTAACATATATGAGGCTATTTTTTCTTGCACAAAGGACAGAGTTACTGCTGCTAAGAGGATAGACTTCCTCCACTTACGCTCAAGTTTAAATATTAATGTCACTCTCGTGAATAATTGATATCACAATTTATTAATCTCAACAGGAACACCAGACCTAAAGTGACCAGGAAAAAAAGATATACTGTGGGAAGTTTTAACCATTTCACAGATAAAATGGGTTTAAACAAAGAGTCAGTGTTGAGGCTGCAGTTATCAATTAAAGTTCTAAAGTCCAACATTTACAAGAGGATTAAATTCTGTTTAATGTTATTTGTGAAGTGCTTTTCTCAACAAAACAAAAAATAGTTCCAAAGAATAAATATGCAGTCACATTAGCGATCTTTGGCGAAATTTCACTGGCAAAGTAGGTCTATTCAAGAGTTTACACTTAGATATTATCAGATATAGTATAAATTATGCATATTTGGCATGCTGTCTGAGGAGAGGGCTCCGAGCTCAGAATATGGCCCAAACCCAGAGAACTCCCCGTTCATCCCTGGCTGGGATAGGAGTAATCGAGAGTGAGGAGTTGGGGTGGAGGAGGGATGCTGGAAAAACTGTCATGGAACAGAGGTAAGTTGGCTCTATATATAAGCCTCCTTTCACACTAATTGGTAGATTGATTTATCTGAACGTGCTACTCCCCGAATTTTGTTAAGAAATATTCATTTATCCATTGGTAAACAAGGCGAATTCGCATGTGAAAATTTCCACAAACTTGAAATCGATGTGAAAACTTGAAATCGATGTCTCTCGCGTGGATTCTGCATTTTGAATGCAGAACTTCACTATACAAAGGTAACCCTAGCAGTGTGTGGGAATATTTCAGTGGCCATTCTGTAGATTACATCGACTTGCCAGAATATGGCGACAAGTGACTCTCTTTATGAATGAGTCACCATACACCCACCATTTTTGAAGTGCATTCCACTTCATGAAGTGGACAAGAGAAGTTTATATGGACAGACCCTCGAGCCTTCGATTTTGAGTCTACTTCATATGTACACTTCAGGCAGCTCCATATACCACAATGCAACACGATTGTGACGTCACCGCACATCGCGTTTAATTTATCCCACCACAAAAAACTCTATGATATATTAATTATTTTTTTTACTATTTAAAACACACATATATACATATAGAATGCTGCATTAAACAATTTCGTAAGGGAAAAAATTAAATAACAAATCAACTACAGTGGATTCCAAGTGATCAAGGGCTTAGGACAGGGGTGTCCAGTCCTGCTCCTGGAGGGCCACTGTCCTGCAGAATTTAGCTGCAACCCCAATTAAACACACCTGAACCAGCTAATCAAGGTCTACTAGGCATACTAGAAACTTCCAGGCAGGTGTGTTGAGGCAAGTTGGAGCTAAACTCTGCGTCCTGCAGTGGCCCTCCAGGACCGACATTGGACACCCCTTGGTTCCAATACAGCCCATTGCAAAGGTTCCGCCAATAGTGGGCACTCATGCAATGTAAGCAATGACCTACATCCAAGTCAACGAGACTGAGGGAAGTTAGCGAGAGAAGGGCATAAAAAAACAAACTGGAACGCAACCTATAGCTGGGTCCCAATTCAGAGGCTGCATCCTTCAAAGGACATGGACTTCAAAGGTCACACCTTCGAAGGCCATGAAGGTCGGAACGAGCATTAGTAAGATACAGTTCTTAGATCTTAGTAAGATACAGTGCCTATAAAAAATCATCATACCTCTTTAAAATAGTTACTTTATTTGTTTTGGGTGGTGTGCAAACACAGCACACTACCCAAAACACACCATACCTACTGTGAAGCATGTTGGTGGTAGAATTATGTTGTGGGGGTGTTTCTCTTCAGCGGGGACTGGGCGATTGGCCAGGATTGAAGGGGAAATGGATGCTGCCATCCAAATCCAAATTCTTGAAGAAAACCTGTGTCCCTCTGCTAGACAGCTGAAGACGGGCAGGTCACCATTCAAGATGATAATGATCCTAAACATACCACCAAAAGAACCACGCAATGGCTTAAGGACAGGAAGGTGAATGTCTTTGAGTGGACAAATCAGAGCCCTGACTTAAATCCGATAGAAAATCTGTGGATGAACTTGAAGAGAGCAGTCCATTGCCGCTCACCATGGAATTTGACTGAACTTGAGCAATTCTACAAGGAAGAATTGGCAAATATTCCCCAATCTAGGTGTGCAAAGTTAGTACAAACATATCCAAACAGATTATTGTCTGTAATTAAAGGAAAAGGTGGCTCTATGAAGTATTAAATCAGAAGACTGATGACTTTTCCAACCCTGTTATTCTAGTTTTTCAGTTTTTTATTAATTTTCAGAACTGTTGCTTTTTCTTTCATTACTTTGATGATGGATTTTAGGCTGTACAACAAATAAAATAAATATTTCAAAGAGGTATGATGATTTTCTGTAGGCACTGTGTAAGTCAGTTGAACTGCTTTAAAGGTTTTGGCAAAAAATAAAAAATAAAATCCTGTCTTCACCGGCGTGTAATGAATTCTGGGTTAGGCAAGGCCGTGAAAGATCCATCTGTTGTATCCTTCATTGCACGGGAAACAAAGGACGCTTTTGAAGGAGCCTTAGAACTGGGACAGCCTTCGTCGTGCCGCAGTGACACAATCGGCCTTCGAAGGATGCAGCCTCTGAATTGGGATGCAGCTTATATATGTGTGTGTGTGTGTGTGTGTGTGTGTGTGTGGTTCAGAGCCCTATATTATGAGGACAAAATATCCCCACAAAGATGGAAATAGCTGAAATCCATGTCCTTGTGGAGACATTTTACTGTGATTGGTAGGTTTAGGGGTTAGAAAATAACTGTGTGTGTGTGTGTGTGTGTGTGTGTGTACAAAATGTATACATTCAAGACAAGATGAACCAGCATGGTGGTATTGTGAATACAAAGACATGCTATTTGTATTTTTAATGTATCCTTTTAATAATGCAACAAGTGTGATACTTGATTTTTGAAGTGCCATGCATTCACATTAGCACATTAGACGAACATTACCCAGTCACATTAACATGAACACCATGAGTAAAGCCAAGTGCTACTTCCTGTAGTCTTTGTGTCTTTCAATCAAGCCCAAAGCGGTGTGGCTTCTCAATACTTTATACGGGCAGCAAACATTCCATTCATCAACACTTAATCCTAGAACAATGGTTCATCACTGTCACTTCACCCTGAGATAAAACTAAAATATGCCCATAAATAAGAGAAGTCTGCTGTCTGAGTGAGATGGATAACTTGCTTGAGCTCACTCATGGACAACTTAATGTGGTATTTGTGGGATGTGAATGAGGGTGATTTGTCTTTAACATTGGAGAAATAATGATGATGTATTTAATTGAGATAATACAAACCCATTAGAGAAACATTTGGCTTTCTCCTTTTATGATCGCTGATTTCATTTTCTCACACTCACAGAGCTTTCCATAACAGACAAATATGTTTCTCTGCCTTATTTATTGGTATATATTACGGTATGTAGATTTAAGTAGATTTTAATGAATGTTTATAGATTTTAAATATTTTGAGTGCAATCAAGACCAGGTACATGTATGTGTAAATAGTTGATTGATTTGATTTAATGTTGATTTTAAAATCAGACATAAACCCTTGTTATCTTATCAGCTTGAATTGTCAATCATTTTTTTCCTGCTATTTTTCCTTTCTGTTAAAGGTCTTTCTTCATTGCTGAATGGTTTCGATCTCTATAGAGCCTGTTGGTCTGTGATTGTCCAGTGGATAGAAAGTCCAGACATTGATTGTTTTTTCTACTAAGAGCCTTCTTGTTGAAAACACCTCAAGATTTTGGCAATATCTAGTAAATGGTCCTTTAAGAAGACCTTGCTTTCAAGATGAATGAGTAAAAGGCACTAGCAAGGTAGTTTCACTTCCATTATTAAAATGATCTATGTTCACAGAATCAAAGGTCAAAGCATTTGTCAAGAGTACTTGAACACTGGGTTATAATAGTGAGTTTACAGGCACTCCTGTTTAGGGGCTGTCCTTCACTGGTGGCTTCTCTATGAAATTAATTTAAGAGCATACACTTTGGGAAAATTATTGAGGGAACATTCCATTTTATCATTTTGCAAACATTATGGGAACATTATTTTTTGAATGTTCGTGTTTTGAATGAACATCCAACTAAAACATTTAAGAAAATGTTCCATGAATGATGTAATGATTTTTAAAACACTGCACCTATCTTCCATTAGTTGGACAAACAGATATTCCTTGTTCTCACATCATAAAATAGATATGAAGGCACATTTATGCTAAGAAATATGCATATACAATCTCATTCAGGGGGCCTGTATATCCAGGTGCATTTCCCGATTAAATACTGGATCGGTTTTAAATGAATAGCCAATCAGACTGTGCAGACTGGGTAATCTTATCACCAATGGCTGCTAAACAGTCTTCATTTAATAAAAACATTAGAGCAACCTGACGGACCACACTTTAGTCTCAATAACAAAAAGCACTAAGCACCTCCTGCCTATGTTCCTGGTCCTCACAGAAAAAAATCCTCTCCAGCCAAACTAAAATATGCAATCACTCAGCTTTTTACAAACAGAAACAAGCGTCATAAGAGACTAGGTTTGTTTGTAATCCTTCAAAACCCTCAAGTGCTTGCTGAAAGAATCTGAGCCTCTGGTATGTACATGTGTATAGATTAAAGTGTCTACTAAGCGATAGCAGACGTAATGTGCTAAAAAAAAATCTAAATGCATCTATGTGACATTTTCCTTGAGGATTTGTGCGTCACAACAATAAAGAGACAGAGGAGTTGAAATGTTGTTGTTGTTGTTTTGTGCTATACATCTCAAACTTTGATACTATATAACATTTCCATATTTATGATACATTTTGATCAAATTTAAATTAATATGTTAATAAACATGAATTTACTGTCTAATCAAGTTCACTAGAGAATGAATTCACCACTGTAGCTCATTTCTAATTGGTTAAGCTGATGATGGTTAAACTCCCCTACACCATATTGGCTGGTCATCTTTAAATAAGTCAGCTTTAATTTAATTTAATTTAGTTGTTTAAATAAGCAACCTGAGCTTCCAGACCAAAAGATAAAGCTGCAAAGTTCAAAACCCCATACTGTAAACCATATTCCCAATTTACTTTACTGTCATATAGAAAAACAGGCAATGTGTAGTTGGAAAGAAACACCTTTAAATCTGAACTAAATATTAATGGACACTCTGACATATAGATTGATGGCTGACTGAATTACCCATTCAATCACACAACAATTTACTACAGCCATACTGTATGTGCAAGTGAAAACTGCAAAATCAATACACCACATTTTTTTACTTTTTTTCCCCCAACATAACCCATTCTCTTAGTGAGCTTAACTGCAGCAATAGATTCTCGGACATCAGGACCCAAAGGACACTAACTCCTCGGATGTGTCAAAGGAAATCAGGGTCTTTCAGCGACCCCCCTCGTGATGTCACGTGGAAGACTGGCTGCAGGTGTATTGACCCTATTCTCGGTCTGCAGGAATGATGTCCAACATGGACACAGAGTTGTCAGGATTAATTTCTGCTGTACAGTGAACACGTCCAGAGAGTTGCCATTCAAGTGAAGGAAGTTGCCAGTCCAGTTTAGTACTGACTGATGTTTATTTAACTGAGGAATAATATTAAATGAGCAACAACGTGGACCATTTATGAGATGGGTAGCTGACATGACATGAGTGCAATGACAGCAGTTACCTGCAGTTTTATTAGAAAAGTATTTTTCTAATATTTGTATAAATGCCATTTCATGGGAATTTTCATTTAGAGACTAAAAATAAAGGTTAAATACAAGGGTTTTGCAGTGATGCCATAAGAACCATTTTTGGCTCCCCAAAGAACCTTTTAGTGAACAGTTCTTAGGTAAGCAATAAGGTACTCGAGGCTGTGCTGTATCGTGAATAAGTCACGGCTGAAGGGCATTGTTAGGCATGACACAAAGCGGAGTGCCTGCAACCCCTTCAGCCGTGACTTATTCACGATACAGCACAGCCTTGAGTACCTTATTGCTTTTATAAAACGGTTACCACACAATACAAATATTAAAGCCAAAAATATGTAACAATGCAACTTTCATGAAGTAAACTCTTACTAAAAGCCTTCCTTCCGCCGGAAAAAATAGTCCCTGACTGTGAACAGCAACAGAAGTTACATTATTACGCCATTAGATGGCAGCAAAGACTGTCTTTATGAGTGTATCAGTCAGTAGCGAAGACTTTTACATTGAAAAGACTGAATTGTTGTGAACACGGAACAAGACGCAACTGAAATGCTTTGACTAGCGCTGTCAGTCACGGGAAAACCCCTTAACTGTTAAAAGGACAAGATAATAAATCGGACATTTAAACAGATTTTTTATTATGAACAGGACTGACCTGAAGGAAAATGCTAAATCTGAATGCAGGTAAAAAAAATTGCTCACTCGATCTCTTTCTCACAGTACTCTTCTACACAATACAGTAAGCTTCAATGAACAATATCAATTGAGAACAAACAGTTTACGTTGCTAAGAGTGGTTGCTAAGGGTGTTGTGTAGTGATACACAGAACCGTCGGGTGTGAATAAAAACACAGCTATTGACCAATCAGTATCAAGGACAGGAACTAACTGTTTTATAAAAGAGCCGTTTAATATTTTTCTTAGTGCGAAAAACATTTTAGTATTCTGAAGAACCGTTTCCACTATAAAACATTTTGTGCAATGGAAAGGTATTATAGATGTTGAAGGTTTTTCATGCAACCACATGCCAAAAAAAGAAACTTTATTTTTAAGAGTGTGTGGAATATTTGTAGAAACCTAAATGGTGCATAAAATGAAGGAAATTCTAAAGAAAAAAAAAAACGAACAATTACAGCATCTTATTGCCATTATTGCCATACACTTCCCTTTATATATATATATATATATATATATATATATATATATGTATACACACACACACAGTGGGGTCCAAAAGTCTGAGACCACATAATGAACCACAAGATACTCTTTGAAACATTCGTGCTGGAATACATGTTATTCAGCTTTTACACAAACTTGTGGAGTTCATGCATCTTGATTAATATATGCTTAATAAAAATACAATAAAATAGAAATTCACCAGTGGTCTAATGGATACATATGAGCTTAAAATAATGTAAATAAAATAAATAAATAAAAATAAATAAATGTTATTTGTCAGCTACCCTGATTCTTAAGGATGAAACATTTTGCATAAACTTCTAGTGGTTAAAAAAATGATGCTAAGTAACCCAGAAGAGTTGTAGGTTCAAACACCAAAATGGGTTGCACCAACCATCACCACTGTGTTCAAAGCACTTGCCCCTGTAACAAAGTCACTTTGAGTTAAAGCGTCCCCTAAATGACTTAAGAAAAACCCAACGTACACTCACCTGTCCACACTGATCACGCACAGCGTCATGATGGATGCAGTGCAGCACATCACATCCATGGCGATGAAGATGTTACAGAAGACCTCTCCAAAAAGCCACTTTCCTCCCGTGAGGTCCGTCACGATCACGAATGGCATCACCACAATAGCCACGGAGAGATCCGCCACGGCCAGAGACACCAGCAGATAGTTGGACGGCTGTCTGAGCTTTTTAACAACGCACACCGCGATCACCACCAGCATATTTCCAATCACCGTCACGGTGGTGATGATGGCCAGCATCATTCCGATAACAATCTTCTCCGCTGTGGTGAAATCGAGCAATGGTTCCCCGCAGGATTTGTTCCACATGGCCATTGAGATGTTGTAGAATAAGTGTGAGGAACCATTGAGAACTTCCGACGCGACCTCAGAGTGAGTGAACGAGAAGAAATCTAGCGAGCCCGATGAGTTGAACATCATCCCTGCGCCTGATGATGAAGAGCTCGCCAAGAGTGCGCTCCGTGCGCCAAACGCATGCTGAAGCGAGCGCAGATTTGAGGTGCCTTTCAGCTTTCCAAAAGAAAAAAAAAAGAAAAAACAAGATAAGTCGTACGGATACAGCAAAGGAAAACTTAAATAAACGGAACGAGAGAGGACAATCGCTTTGGTTTGGCTGTATAATGTGCGCGTGGAGAGGCTATACGGTCCTTGACTCGATGGAAGTGACAGTTCGGGTCTTCATGCGGGGAAGTGTGTGAGAATTGCGCACTCTAGTAGGTTAAACGCGTAACTTTCTCATCAAAGGGAAGCGGAAGGTCTCGGCTCCACCTACAAGATGTTTTTTCTTGCTTCTATTTCGGAGGAAGCACAAGACTGTTTTTAAATATTCCTCTCTACTCTAGTCTCTGTGGTCTGTATCTCTCTCACTCCAGTTTTCACTGTCAGTTACAATCCGCTACTGTCATGTGTTGTAATTTTGTGCCTTGTTGCATAACCAAAAGATAGCATTTTATATTTTATCCAGTTTTTAGGGGGGGTTGTATTTTATTTTTGCACATTAGATTTTATAGGGGAGAAGAAATAATAAAATGACTTGACAGATATATAGCTTAGGCCTATCAGGCTATAGGAGAGAAAACACACCTGTCTCTGTGACTGCCCAAATGCACCGTTTACAGCGACAATCATTTTCAGTAAAAAGATAAGCTGGCGACTTCCCATGAGCGACTGCGACCCTTTGCATTAGTGTGGGCGTGTCTACTAAATATAGCCTTTTAATTTTATGCAAATTCAACAGCAAATACGAAGCGACTTCATTCAGCAACAGCCAGGGAGTGCAGACAGTGGAGTTTGATTAAGTTGTAAACTAATAATTAATAATGTGATTATGAGTATGAATAATATAAATAATAATAATAATAATAATAAAAGCGTTGGTAAACCAATTAGAAACCATTTTTTTTTTTTTTTTGCCTGTCAATGTTTGTTGACATGTCTGTGGAGCTGGGCGGGATTTTGGTGATTGAAGGGGTAATGCTGACATTGCTTGCAGCACATTTTAGTGTAGCTTTGTGGTTAAAGGGTTAGTTCACCCAAAAATGTCATTTCTGTCATTAAGTACTCACCCTCATGTTGTTCCAAGATCTTTGTTCATCTTCGGAACACAAATTAAGATATTTTTGATGAATCCAAGAGGGGTTTTTTTATCCCCCATACAAAGCAACGTAAATACCGTCATTCAAGGTCCAGAAAAGTAGTAAAGACATACTGAGTTGGCGTTCTGACGTAGAACCTGGAAGCACTGAACGTAAACAACATAGGAGACCGACAGGGGAGAGACGAATTTGTTGAATAAAGTCATATTTTTGTTTTGTCATTTCATAACATTAAGGTTGAACCACTGTAGTCACGTTGACTATTTTAATGATGTCTTTACTACTTTTCTGGACCTTAAATGACTGTAATTACATTGCTTTCTATGGGGGATAAAAAAAAACTTAAAAAAAAAACTCTTGGATTTCATCAAAAAATCTTCATTTCTGTTCCGAAGATGAATGAGTGAACAGGTTTGGAACGCGTGATTTTTTTCCCCAAATGGTTCAGCAGAAATCCCCGCCCTGCAACCAATTTCACTGGCTGAGGTTACAGTGACGGGTAGGTTTAGGGATCAGGGTTGGGTGTAGGTAATCATTACTGTGATTGACATGGCCAATAAAATGTTTAGAATCGGCTCCAGGGCGGGGTTTCCGCTGAACGACATGAGGGTGAATAATTAATGACAGTCAGTTTGAGCAGTGCATTATGCGGGTTTTCCCTACCACTTTGGCAAAAGGAAACATCACAGCCCTCTTTTTCTGTTTTCTATAGTCATGTAGCACCAGTTTGGGGAGTAAAAATTGCCTACTAATTTTTTTTTTTTTTTTTTTTTTCAAGTTTTATTAAAAACCCTTTTTGCCAGCAGTGAATAACCCCTTAGGTTGGTGAATAAAAAGGTTGGTTCAAACCCTGCAAGGGGCGATTCCTGACCACTGACAGTGCCACTGAAAAAGGCCCTTAAACCCAGGTTGCTTCAGGGGATATTGTCCATGATATAAGTGTACTGTGTCACTTTGGATAAACCGCCAGAAAAAAAATGCTTAGCATTTTAGACTTTCAGAACACCAGCTCTGAGATAACAAAAGCCCTGAAAAGTTGAACATTCAAAACCTATCAGCTGAATGTTGACAGCTACAGAGACAATGCTTGAACAAAAAAATGATAAAACACATCCTGTACTGTATGTGAATGGTGAGCACTCAACCTCATGGAGTTAAGTGGCATGAAAAATGAATCTGTAATGAAGCATAGAATTGCACAGAATAGGACAGCATGTTTCCAGGCTAATTTGAAAAAGCCACCATCATCATCTTCTTCGTCATTGTTCAACTGGGGCATGTCAGAGCCTTATGTTATGTTAGAATCTGAAAGCATACTTTCTAGGACCATTTCTAACTTTATGGGTAAAGTTATAATCGGGTTTAGGAATTAAAGCAGGGTTTTCAGCATTCTCAGAAAAAAGGGTAGAAAAGCTGTCACTGGAGCAGTACCCTTTTAAAAAGGTACACCTTTGTACCTTATTTACCCCTAAACGGTGTTTATTAGTATCTTAAAGGTACATATTAGTACCTAAATGGTATATATTAGTACCTTTTGAAATGGTACCACCAGTGACAGCTTGCCTTCTTTCTGTGTGTGAATCTTTTAGATGCCTCTTATGACCCAAAATATATTGGCTTCTCTTTTAAAAGCTCAAGGTCAAAGCACCTGGGTCAAGTGCTGCTAGAGAGATAAAAGCCAAACAGCTGCTTTGACCCAGCATGCTCGCTGCTTCCCTCAAGCCTCATTGGTCAATTTTCAGAGAGTAGCCTGACAAGCAGAGCAGTGATGATGAGTGTCAGCTTAAATTAAAAGTCATTTCAGTGATTTGCTTCTGATGACCGACACTGACTGTCGCTGAAATTACCCATGTTGAAATGCTAAAATTCAGATATGATCCTCCATAGGTGAGTCAGTAGATCTGGGAAAGGTGTTTGTTTACGTGCAAATCTCATCTGTATTAGTGTAGGCCTATAAATTCATTAACCATTTCAGTCGTATCTCTATATACGCGAAAGGTTCTCCATGAATTTTCTTGGGATGATTTTTTCCTTGGTAGGTTGCCAAGTCTTTCCCTAACCTTCCACATCACATGGCTTAGGACTCACACATGCACGCATTCACACCTACGGTCCATTTTTAGCATCTCCAATTCCCCTGTATACTGCATGTTTTTGGATTTTCGGAGGAAAAGAAAGGCCTCATGGCTCAGCCGGGACTGGAACCGGGGACCTCCTTGCTGTGAGGCAACAGTACTAAGACCTATTATATAATGACATTTATATGATAAAGATAATAATTATGTTTTTTTTCCAAGCAGAGAATGAGATCAAGACACAGGGCCTGACTCAAACCTGCATCCTAGGAGCACTGGATCATAATTAAAGTTTTTTTGATTGACGTTTAATTTAAACTAAATCTCTGAAGTATTTAAATGTGCACAAAGAATTTTGTTCCTCATTAAAAAGTTTTACACATAAATTAATGAATAAAACCTTTGAAAAATGAAAATATGTATAAAAATGTTGTTCACAAGAGTGCAAGTTTGCAGTGTGATACGAGAGACACCCAGATACCTATCCAGATGATCACTGAATGCCAACATTTGACCAGTCTCAATACAAATACTGTATACAAGTCAAAAATATGAAATATTATTTTCCCTATCTGCTGCTTTTTGCTTCAGAACTCACCCTGACAGCAACATAGTGTCGGGCCAGATCTGGCCCACATCTGGTCCGTGTGTAATCCACATGTACCAGATCTGGGCCACACGTTGCTGTCTGGGCAGGATAGTTACTTGTGAAGGAACTGTAAATATACTTCTTTTTTTTACCAGAACAGTTTTGAGCCTTGTTGAATATACCAGACATTATCCTGAATTTCCCTTTTTATGGACCACCTTAATCTCCAACCTGACAATTTGGAACCATGTGGCAGAGTTAAGTTTCCTTCCAGTAGTTTTGTTCTCTCTGTAGACATTTTTAATAATTAACTGAGATGTCTGTTGAGCTCAAAGACTTGTTTGTGGCTGCATAATAAAACAGTGTTTACTTTACTTTATGTAGCTTGTGTTTTTACAATCATACAGCAGGGTAAATAAAGAAGAAATGTATCATTCCTCTAAAGGAATGGAAACAAAAAAGACTTTTGACAGGAGGCTGGAGATATTTGACTTGATGGGCTTTCTTATAATAATAGCAGCACTCATGGAGACAAACGCATAATTAAAATTTAAAAATGAATCGAACTTTTCACAAATTAAGAAATGTGGCATGCAGCAATAGACTGTGATAAGTATGATAATAACTTTGTATTTAGTATAACTCATTTTAACAAATGTACATTTGCCAAGCTTTTCAGAGTCTTTCTTCTTAGTTGTGTCTGCTCCACAGAGCAGAATGTTACAGTAATTCTCCTGAAGAATGATGAGGAATATTTCTGAGATACTAGGAAATATGTTTATCTATAACAGGACACTGTATATGGAAAACAGCACCAGATAAGTCAGAGTAGTTACAGTAGTTTATCTGTGGTTATCTCTCTCCTGCAAGGTGAAACAAATGGAATACTGTATACAGTGTCTCTAGAGAGTTCCACATAAGTCTGCGGCATCATCTGTTTTGTGAAATATTTCCTGGCTTTGACATGGTAAACTTTGTTCAGTAGTGGCAGGAAAATAAATTCATGCAGCAAAGTTTCACCAGAGTCCTTGAGGAAAAGGGGTGAACACTTTGATGAACTATTCAAAGTAGCCTATTCAGTATTCAAAGTAGACTATCCTTTATGCTATTTTTCTTTTAAAATGGAGTTCTCTGTTGACTTTAAAAACATTTCATGCAAATCCATATTTGGTTTTATTAGTTAAAAGCTTGCATTCAAAACCAAATCAATTTTTACTTATTTAGTTAATTTAGTTTCATTAAAATGTTATGGTATTGTCCTTATTAGAGGACACCAAGCATGAAGAGGTTATTGCTCTGCCTTTTTATTTTTATTTAATCTCTTGGGTTTAGCAGTTCATTTTTGCTCTCTGTAGAGGACATTTGTATTTTATAAATTTCTCTGAGACCACACATGTTACTGTTTTAAGTGGTGTGTCTTAAAGAGGGCATCCTGGGCTTTCAGAGATACTAAATTTAGTCATTTGTCCATGACAGTGTCCTTTCTTGGGTTTTTAGAAATGTCTGACTATATCAGACATATCACCTATAGCTACATTTTATGGAAAGAGGGAAAGGAGCTTGCTGATTAATTTTCAAATAAACTGGAAAACTTTCAGTCAGGGCATTATTTACTTTTACAAAAATATGCAGAAGTGTGCATACAAAAATAAGTATCTTCTATAGACATCTTTGTCAAAATTTTTTATAAATTTTATTTTATAATCAGAAATATAGGGATGATGCTATAGAAGAAAAACTGAAGATTATTTATTAGACATTCTTGCCTGTATTTAATGCGCCTTAATGCTGTCTTAATGCTAAAGATCTTAATAAAATCTTAATAAAAAGAGAATTGATTTCATGTTTCTTATGTAAAAAATGCTAAAAGATGTTTGATGGGTAGGCCTATCCATCTGTCCCATGCATCTCTGCAAACGACGAGGGCAACTAAAGTCAATAATGGGGAAGCGAATCGGTTCTTCTGAATGGAATTGAGTGAACCATTGAAAGTATTTACCGATTAATTTGAGTTACAACTTAAAGTGTTCCCAAACGTTCATTTGACTTAAGAATGATTCATGAATTGTTGAGAATCGTTGAAAAGAATCCCGAATCGAATAACATTACTGAATCAATATTTGTTCAGTTGAATCAGTTCAGTCTACCCGGCTGCTGAAGAGAACAGTGGGATCATCGTCTCACAATATAAATATCGATTATATTTGCAGGTACATTTACACTCATTTTATGATTTTTATGCACGCGTCAACCATTTATTTGTGAAAATCATCGAATATAATTGCCTTTTGCTATTACGTTCGTCATTCTGTCGAAAAATCAGCTCAATTTGACTTCGCGCGCTGTCTAACCTTTACAGTCAAAGACCAATTTTTTTTTATTACCATATTCACATTGGTAATGTTAACTTGCTCTAACAATCTAAAATGTCATTTACTTGAATTTGCAAAACAAATATTGTAAGTGAAATAATCTCAGCTATTGTTTTAGATTCTGTCAGGCAGGCACGACACGTGCTCATGTCGACTGTTAATATGTAATTCATTTTTCCAGGAGCTCTTTGCTTCTACCTCCAATTAAATTGCTAACAGTGATTGTATGTTAATCGCCTAAATTATTACATTATTAGCTAACTGCAGTCTCCAAATTGTAATGTTGATATGCATTCTCTGTAAAGCTGCTTTGAAACGATATGTATCGTGAAAAGCGCTATACAAATAAATGTGAATTGAATTGAATTGAATTGACTGTGGCGACGAACTTTCATTAATTATTCGCAAAAAAGACATTAGCCTCGATTACAATCATTTAACTTGTATATTTGGTGTACTAAAGCATGTTTCACGTTTCTCTTGTGCCGAAATCTTGCACAGTGACTCATTAATGGTTTATTTGTTGTGTGTTGTTTAGATTAACTCCTCCAGATGTGTTAAGAAATGCGTATACAAATGCGTATTGACATGTACTAATGCCTTAGAGGTCTGCAGTGCTTTGACAATGTTTTAGATAGACATGTCAAGGAACCTTCATTGATTTCTGTGCTTTGTTTTTGTCAGTTGCATTGAAGTGCATCAGAGGAAGAAATGGATCCAAAACGACCACCCTTTCCTGGTCCCCCAGGGGTCACCCGCATACCATGGCTGCAGCAGGCAGAAGATCAGGGTCAACTGCCAGACCAGCCCCCATTGGGGCGAGCCAGAGGTCTTGTCTTGTCTAAAGACGAACCTCTCCCTGGACGAGGTAGAGCCTTAGGTGTACCTGGAGAAACGCCTGTGCGATTTGGCAGAGGAGTAACTCAGTCTTTAAGTGAGCCTCTTGTGGGCATGGCTAGAGGAGTGCGATTACCGATGGAAGAGGGGGGTTTTGGGCGAGGTAGAGGTTTTTTGCTGCCCACTCCTGAGCCCACTGCTGGGATAGGTAGAGGGGCTGCTGTGGGACCAATGCCTACCCTGGACATTGAAAGATCAGGTGTGCAGGAAAAGATGCCTGAGCTGAAAGCAGAGGAGGCTCCAATCATTACCAAGGTGAGTGGTGCTAGGGGGCTGCACAATTTGGGGAAAAAATCTAATTGTTTTTTTTTTTTTTTCTGATAAAAATTTGCTGTTCTTGTTAAAGGGTTAGTTCACGCAAAAATGAAAATAATGTAATTTATTACTCACCCTCATGTCATTCTACACCCGTAAGGCCTTCATTCATCTTCAGAACACAAATTAAGATATTTTTGATTAAATCCGATGGCTCAGTGAGGCCTGCATTCAAAGCAATGACATTTCCTCTTTCAAGATCCATAAAGGTACTAAAAACATATTTAAAACAGTTCATGCGAGTTCAGTAGTTCTACCTTAATATTATAAAGTGACGAGAATACTTTTTGTGCTCCAAAAAAACAAAATATTGACTTTTCAACAATATAGGCCGATTTCAAAACACTGTTTCGGAGCTTTACGAATCGAATCAGTGACTCGGATCTCCTATCAAACGGCTAAACTGCTGAATTCACGTGACTTTGGCGCTCCGAGTCACTGATTCGATTCGCAAAGCTCCAAAGCAGTGTTTTGAAATCGGCCCATCACTATATTGTTGAAAAGTCCTTATTTTGTTTTTTTTTTTGGCGCACAAAAAGTATTCTCGTCGCTTTATAATATTAAGGTAGAACCACTGAACTCACATGAACTGTTTTAAATATGTTTTTAGTACCTTTATGGATCTTGAGAGAGGAAATGTCATTGCTTTGAATGCAGGCCTCAATGAGCCATCGGATTTAATCAAAAATATCTTAATTTGTGTCCCGAAGATGAATGAAGGTCTTACGGGTGTAGAACGGCATGAGGGTGAGTAATAAATGGCATTATTTTCATTTTTGGGTGAACTAACCCTTTAAGTTTGTAGGGTTGAACAATTTGGCCAAAATTGTGATTATGTATCACTGTTAAAAATATATATTAAATACAAAAAACAAAAAAATACTAAATTAAAAACAAAAGAAATATTGCTATTGTAACATTTCACTGTAAAATAAAAACATTGAATATTGCTTATTTGTAGGGCTGCACAATTTGGCCAACATTTTATGGTTATATATCAATATGGCTATTATTATTATTATTATTATTATTATTATTATTATTATTACTACTACTAAATAAAAATATAAAATTTACTAAATATAAGCAAAATATTATTGTAATATTTCACTGTAAACATTGAATATTGAAGAAAAATAATATAATATTGATACTTTACTGTATTTATGGCTGTCTTAATTTCTTCATTATCAAACTTTTATGTCGACAGAAAACTGCAGGGAGCCCTTAAAGTTTTCTTTAGTTTATAAGCGCTTTTCGTTACAATTTTGGGAAGATGGTTGCCACATGTTGTGTTCCCAAATCCCAAATTTTAAAATCGCACTGAGCGATTGTGGTTTTGGTTATTTAAAAAATAGTTTAGAATTAATATTTGTTTCACCAAAGTACAGGAAATAAGTGGTTATTGTTATGCACCTTCCAGATAAACACATTTGATTTGGTAATAGATTTATGCTTAAAGTCTCAGGCTTGGCTTTCTTTTAGGTTGATGCTCCTGGGACAGGTTCATCGCTGGTGTCCATGTTCAGGGGCCTGGGCATTGAGCCAGGAAAGACATGGGGCAGAGGAGCAGCACCTATTGGTATGTGAGAGAACAGAGAGAAAATATTTATTTTTGTTCCATTGTGAGTCTTAATACTCAATAGTTCAAAAATGAAAGTCCTGTCATCATTTACTCACCCTCTTTTTGCTTGAACCGGATGGAAATGGTTCGCCATTTGAATATCAATGGCCTATACTTACATATGCAATACGTCTGAATCAACCCTGCTGTATACTGTATTTAATCAAACCGGTACCTGATTCATTATTCCTGTCAGTGCTAGGTTGATTGGAGTGGGCATTAAATTGTTGCACCGTCATTCTTGTATCCTTGGCAACACCAACAATGTTGAATAGTCACCACTTAGACTTGTAATTTACTGCTGAGGAAGACAGTAGGAAGGTCAAGTAGATAATAATGAAAACAAACTTAATCTGCAATGTAAATACAAATGATGAAAGTAAGCCCATTAATCTTATATTTAAGAGCTTTTTTCTTTCTAAGGACTTAAATAGTGCTTGAAATAGTCCTTGGCTTCTGAATCAGTGACCTTTCTACGTTTTTGCCTTGCGCACGACTCTTGGGGAGCCTCTGCTTTTTTCGGGCTGCGCTTCACAGCAGTCTGACTGGCTTAAATTATTTTTTCAATGCAAACATGACATTTTAAGATAAGACTTCCAACCTTTTCGAGCACTATAATACCCTATGGCTCATTATCACAGTGTTACTTATGTTCATATTGCAACAGGTCTGGAATTAAACAAGCTGTCTTTACTAACATCTGCCAATCAGCAGCTGTTCCCACTTGATTTATCTGACAGTACCAAAAAAAGACTAAAACAATTCTGAACCTAATTAAACTTGGGTTCAGTTACTCCAGTTCGTGTGGAGTGTCCTCATAGTGTAACAGCAGGTGCTGAAAACACTACAAGCGTCACACATGCTTGAGTATGTGAAGTTTCTGAAACTGCACCATTCATTCACACAGACTTGCAGAAGATGCAGATTTCATATTTTAGTAGCAGTATTTTTGCGGTTTGATATTCACAGACACTAGTCCATATCACGTTTTGATTAAGTGTACAACCCTATTTTTGATTTATCCAAATTTTACCAAATTGATTGACGTTCTGCGTTCCATTTTTAGGACTGGATTCAGAGATTCCGTCCATATTTTACACATCACGAAAATTATGGGGCCCTAGACAATGCATGTTGTTTTTTTATGTGTTTATTCATATCATCTTCTACAGTTTAGTTAATAAAGAAGCAGGTTGTCTAAGTGTTCGTCTGCGAGTATGATTCTGTTATTTCAGTGTATTGAATGTTGTTTTTTCTGTCCTTAATCAGGTAGGGGGGCAGCAGGTGATTTGGGGGCAGATGTCCAGCCTAAGCCGAGCATCATTGGGGCAGCTGCTCTGACTCCAGAAAGAGAAGAAGCTCGCTTCAAAGAATCCATCAGGTGATGTTCTCCAGCACCACGCAGGATTGTTGTTTCTTGCTTGTTTTCCTAGTACAGTTTCTTTTTCACTAATTCTCTGTATTTTTTATTTGCACATGGATAACATTAAAGGGTTAGTTCACCCAAAAATTAAAATCCTGTCATTTATTACGCACCCTCATGTCGTTCGACACCTGTACGACCTTCGTTCATTTTCAGAACGCAAATTAAGATATTTTTGATGAAATCCAAATGAAAAAGGTATATGACTCGTCCATAGACAGCAATTTAACCACCACTTTCAAGGTCCAGAAAGGTACTAAAGACATCGTTAAAATAGTCCACATGACTGCAGTGGTTCGACCTTAATTTCCTGAAGCAACGAGAATACTTTTTTTTTTTTTTTTTTTGCGCAAAAACAAAAATAACGACTTTATTCAACAATTTCTTTTCTGTCATTTTCCTACTCTGTTTACATTCAGGTTCTACGTCGGCAACTCTAGAACGGCAACTCATTATTGGCCGGCTCCTGCATCAGCATCACACGCAAGCGTTGTGCTGGTCACGTGAACAGCGTTGACCAATACTAAGTCGGCGTTCGGACATAAACACGGAAACACTGCACTGCTTCAACTGCGTAGGAGACTGACAGGGTAGAGAGGAAATTGTTGAATAAAGTCGTTGTTTTTGTTTTGTTTTTGCACACAAAAAGTATTCTCGTCGCTTCATAAAATTAACGTTGAACCACTGTAGTCATGTGGACTATTTTAACGATGTCTTTAGTACATTTCTGGACCTTAAAAGTGGTGGTTAAATTGCTGTCTATGGATGAGTCATATACCTTTCGGATTTCATCAAAAATATCTTAATTTGTGTTACGAAGATAAAAGAAGGTCTTACGGGTGTGGAACGACATGAGGGTGAGTAATTGATGACAGAATTTTCATTTTGGGGTGAACTAACCCTTTAAAAGATTAGTCCACTTTTAAACAAAAATGTCCTGATAATTTACTCACCCCCATGTCATCCAAGATGTTCATGTCCTTCTTTCTTCAGTCGAAAAGAAATTAAGGTTTTTGATGAAAACATTCAAGGATTATTCTCCTTATAGTAGGCTTCAATGGCCTCCAAACGGTTGAAGGTCAAAATTACAGTTTCAGTGCAGCTTCAAAGGGCTTTAAACGATACCAGACGAGGAATGAGGGTCTTATCTAGTGAAACGAACGGTCATTTTCGAACTGTATATGCTTTATAAACACAAATTATCGCATTGCACGTGCTTCCGCTTTCCGCATTCTTCAAAAAGCTTACGCTGCATGTCCTACGCCTTCCCTATTCTACTTACGGCAAAAAAACGAAACTGGCGCCACGTTCGTTCCGTAAGTTAAATAGGGAAGGCTTAGGACATACAGCGTAAGCGTTTTGAAGAATGCGGAAAGCAGAAGCACGTGCAATGCGATCATCTGTTTATATAAAACATATACAGTTGTATTTTTTTCGAAAATGACCGATCGGTTCGCTAGATAAGACTCTTATTCCTCGTCTGGCATCGTTTAAAGCCCTTTGAAGCTGCACTGAAACTGTAATTTTGACCTTCAACCGTTTGGAGGCCATTGAAGTCCACTATAAGGAGAATAATCCTGGAATGTTTTCATCAAAAACCTTAATTTCTTTTCGACTGAAGAAAGAAGGACATAGACATCTTGGATGACATGGGAGTGAGTAAATGATAAGAAATTTTATTTGAAAGTGAACTAATCCTTTAAGTAATAGTTCACCTGAAAATAATATTCTCTTTCATGTAATTTCAAATCTGCATGACTTAATTTTTTCTGCAAGATGGTGGAATATTATAAGTGAATAACAACTCAAATTTGGGTCTGTTCGCTTCAGAAAAGTTAAGTTACCTGTATAGTAATTTTATGGGACTTTTGTTGTCTTTTTGCTTCATTGAGGAAAGAAAGTCATACGGTTTGGAACGACATGAGGATGAATGAATGATGACAGATGTTTTATTTTTGGTTGAATTATCCCTTTAAAATATGATTACTGAAATGCATCAAAATGCTGATCATTTGAGTTTTGCTTTGTGTGGTTACAGTTTCCTGGGCAGAGGATTTGTTGGTGTTGGCAGAGCAGCATTGCCTCATATGGCTGTAGGTCGTGGACCGATTGGCCCATCAGGCCTTATGTCTCCCATTGCTGCCCCTCTCTCTTTGCCATCTGCGGTCTCTGTCTCTGAAGAAGCTCTGGTTCCTCCAGGAACACCCCCTAAAGTTGAAGTGAAAATTGAGACAGTGAAGTATGAATTCTCTTTCCTGTTTGTATCTTTTTGGATCATTTCAAGCAAGTTGTAAACGCATCATTATACGTAATTTGCAATATATACAACGTTCAAAGGTTGGGGTCAGCAAGATATATATATATATAAATTATTATTATTATTATTATTATTATATATATATATATTTTTTTTTATACTTTTATTCAGCAAGGATGCATTAAATTAATCAAAAGGCATTATTATAATGTTACAAAATATTTCTATTTAAAATAAACGGCTCATTTGTGCTGTCTATTCATCAAACAATCGCAAAAAAAAAAAAAAAATTATTAAGCAACACAACTGTTTTAAACACTGATAATAAAAATTAAGTACATTAGTGTACGCTATATATATTCTAGATAAGTTGTGACCCAATTTGCAAATAAATTGCTTGATTGGTGCAGTTCTTTACAGCAAATCAATCCAAAATGTTGGTACATGCTAATGTGTCTCTTCTACAATGTGTTCTTACAGGGAGCCTCTGCAGAAAACAGGAACCAAAGGCAGTCCCGTGTCCATCGGATCAAACTACATCCCCATCTGCTGCAAAAACGAAGCTGTGTTTCAGTACCATGTTACTTTTACGTGAGTTTAAAAGACCCCCTGTGGTGATAATCAAGTTTTTGATGATCATTATATGTCTTTGTGATGTTTTTAATATGCTTTCAGTGAAACCATGTGCAAAATTCATCAGTCAACACCATTGCTGCGTATTTTCTCATTAAAACTGCAGTGTACCAAAGACAGTCTCAAAAACATGGTTAGAAACCACTCCCGTTTCCTGCCGTCACAAACATGTAACCAATTCCATCAGCACGCGAGCCTTTTCCTATCATTAGAATGCAAATTTTTAGCTGTATTAACAGTATTTTTATTTATTGAAATTAATTTTAATTACATAGCATACTATTACATTTAATTACATACTAATATTATGCATTGTAAATTATGCAAAATTACAGCATTTGAATGGTTCTCCTTTTCCTGTTCTCCTTGCTGTCATATAGTGTCTCTCTCAGTGAATGGGACACAGATTTTACTAGTAAAATTTATATAATGAATAATATACGTGTCAAATAGTGTTCTTAGTTTTTTCTTCCTGTGGGGGAGACTACAATAATTTACTATGAATTAAATGGAAATCAAATTAAATACAATTTATTGTGTAACCAAAATACCAATAATGCCCAGAAAAAGAAAAAAAAACTTAGCGTGTGACTTTTAATTATAAACAAGCCTGAAATACACCGGGACTCTTATTTTGAAATGTCTACACAATTGCGGGCTGATCCTTCAGATTCTTACAACCGTATAAAACATTTTATATAAAGGCCATAAAGTAGACATTGTCATAATTCATCAACTTGAGTTCATTAGCAATCGCTTGGCATAAATCTGCGCTTTTCATTGATTGAGAATCACTTTGAAGCAGTCTGAAGCGCCTTGTGACTTTGCAACATGCAGCACTCTTTGTGAAATATCCACCGTGTCTCTGCAGCGCACGTGGGAATGTCAGCGGGAGTAAACAGTTCTGACGCACACATAACGAGCAGGTATGAAACACATAGGGCGAGGGGAGATTTTCCACTAGTTAATCGATCGCGGATGGTTTCATTATCTTGGGCGGATACAAAAGTATAAGAGGATGAAAATAATAAAAGCATAAATGTGTCTCCAATTATACTTGAGCGGCCGTTAATATACCTGGTCGGCCCGTCCAAGTAAAGTCTATGTGTGGGAAGCACTGGACTTGAAGACAAATACACTCTTCCTCTCTCCTGAATGTTTCTGATTCAAACATATATGGCTGAATTAAACCAGCATTTCCACTTGCAATTGTGAAGCGTTTACTACAGATGACCGAGTGGATCGTTATTTAAAGGAAACAACATGTTGTTTACCCCTGCCTGTCGGAATAAAGTAGACATTTAGTTCATGGCCTATATTGTGACCAGTATTGATTGAATAATTATGATTAGCAGCATTTTTTTTTTTTTAGAACAGGATTAATGAAGTGAATGATTGGCTATTGTATTTCAGCCCGAATGTTGAGTCTATCGGTATGCGCTTCGGTATGATGAAGGAACATCGGTCTACCACGGGAGAGGTGGTGGCTTTTGACGGATCTATCCTCTACCTGCCAAAACGTCTTGATGAGGTTTGTATGCATGTTAGATGTTGTTGTTTTTCACTTTAAACATGCCTCATTTCTCAAGTTTTACTTTGGCTTTGCTGTGTGACAGGTCGTTCATCTTAAAGCTGAGAGAAAAACCGACAATCAGGAGATCGACATCAAGATCCAGTTGACCAAGATTCTGCCGCCCAGCTCTGACCTGTGTATCCCATTCTACAATGTGGTTCTAAGGAGGTGTGTGTTCTCCATGTATAGTATCAGGATTCTCAAGACACTACAGTGCTTAAATGTGTTTTTAATTTGTTTTCCTGTTGTTTTGCTCTTTCATGGTTTGAAATGTCCTCCTCTGGGAGAAAACAAATGTGCTTTTTTTTTATTAATGCATGACCTCACTAATGGTTTGAAATAAGAGTCTGATGTTTTATATAGACATAATGTAATGTTCACAATGCAGAGTTTCTTCCCTGGTTCATTTATGCAGACTGAGCTGCAAAAACAGGCGAGGTTGTGACATCAGAAGCATGAGAAAAATAATTTGCATCGAATTAAATTGTATGTCGATACGTCAAAGTTAGCCACTTATAACAGAGGTCGTTTACACTACCATTCAAAAGTTTGGGGCTGGCAATATTTTTTAGATGTTTTTGAAAGAAGGCTCTTATGTTCACCAGGGCTGCATTTATTTGATCAGAAATACCTGTTTTAACATTACAATTTAGAGTGATCTGTTATCAGAGATGACTGTGTCCAAGTTATGTAATTTCAGAAATGTACATATAAAAATCAAGCAGTTAGTTAATAATGTATTAATTTAAGGCAGAAACAATGAGTTCATTGAAGTAATGAACACATGTTAACAAATGATTAAGATATATAGAAAGATTTGTAATGGTGCATGTTGATCGAGAGTTTGCGTCATCTGTCAAAGTTGACCTCGCAGGGGTCGGAGTCATCTCTTCACAGGTGTTGAGGCATCTGAAGTCTTCATAAGAGTCTGGATCCAAACTGGAGCTGATGGACTCTAGTCACCTCGGGATAGGGATCCCGAGATAAAGCAGAAAAGCAAATGGAAAATAATTAGCGTAGCTGCTGTTCATAACATTAACCGAAGATAATCATGTGCATTTGATATGATATAACTGGCTATTTCAGAGTTTAGGAGGCAAATGTGAAAATGCTCTCCCTCCTTTAGTAGACTTAGATATCCTAGGTACGACCAGAAGCCTAGAATTTTGTGATCTTAAAGAGTGTGATGGATTGTAGGATGATAGAAGATTGGTTAAATACACAGGAGCTAAACTGTTTATGGCCTTATAGGTCAGTAGCAATAGTTGTTCAAAAATGATTCAAAATAGCATTAAAGGGAACCCCTGGTATTAAGACTTGTATGGCTTAACATAACGTAAATGATGTCTCTTATTGAAATATGTAGTAGAAAACCCATGAAAGATTTACGTTATTTAAAAAATCCATGACATATTTGGACAATGGGGGGCGCCATTTTGTTTAGGTGCACAGTGCGTTCTATGTCAATGAAGTCAAATGGTTGCACTCGGTGAGCTACTGACACCACCCTGTTGCTATTTTTACTGCAACACAACTCGGAATATAATACACGATGCCACATTGTGCAGCTTTTGGTTGTAATTTTCAGTCGAAGGGCAACAAGAAGTGTTGCAAGTCTTCACTGCTTTACTAGCGATAAGACGAGAAAAGAATGGGAAGTTGTGAAGAATGTGAACTACCTAAAGATCCGCATCTTTGTTCTCTTCACTTTAGCCCTGATGCTTTTGAGGCTTTTAGTAGACCACAGCTACTGAAAGAGCTTACAGTTGGCGATGGATATAAGCATATGCTTTCTCCTGTCGTGGAGACTGACGAGGGCAGCCCATAACACATCTCAATTGAGACAGACTGCCTCAAAGCTCATGTGTGCTGCTGATGCATGAGATATCTGTTATCCCATAAAACAGTAGCATCTTCTCAGCATGTTTAACCGTGTATAATGCATTCAGGTGACAGACGATTTTTACATGTCAATCATACAACAGTAGTTTGAATAGCCACAGAGACATTGCATGGCTTCGATGTCTTCATTCTCACTAATTTTGTGCTCTGGCTCAAATTGAAAAGGCTGATCGTGTTTTAAAAGGAATCACATGGGTATTAAGACTTGTATGCGTTACTAGATTAACATACAGATGAAAAAGTATCAAAGGAATCAGGGCTAAACTGGAGAGAACAATGACACAGTTCGGAAGTTCTATTCGTCCACATTCTTCACAACTTCCCATTCTTTTCTCCTCTTATAGCTAGTAAAGCAGTAAAGACTTGCATTGCTTCTCTTGTGGCTCATCAACTGAAAATTACAGCCAAAAGCTGCACAATGTGGCATCATATAATATTTCCGAGTTGTGTTGTGGTAAAAATAGCAACAGGGTAGTGTCAGTAGCTCACTGAGTGCAACCATTTGACGTCGTTGACGCACTGTGCACCTAAACAAAATGGCGCCCCACCATTGTCCAAATATGTCATGGATTTTTTTAAATAATATAAATCTTTCATGGGTTTTCTACTACATATTTCAGTAAGAGACATCATTTACGTTATATTAAGCCATACAAGTCTTAATACCAGGGGTTCCCTTTAAAAAAAAGCAAATCTTGAATAGCCCGGCCTCTGAGAGTAACATGTGTAACATCTCTCCCTGTGTTTTCAGTGGGCATAATTCTGCCCTCTCAGTTACTGACAGAACTCTTCTCTTGTAAGACAAAACCCTTAGTAGTCATATCACTCAGCAGATTCCCTCGTGTGGTGTCCTGAAGTCTCAGCACTGGGCCTGTCTGAAGTCAACCATGTTTGAAATCTACAATTAGCTACGGTCTCGGTGGGGACTGAACACCCTGTTTGCTCTTGATAGCCAGGAGTGAAAACATGCTCCTTAGAGACCGCTCAGCTGCGCCTGCCTCACTCTCTTTTAAAGATCAGAGATGGGGTCATCAAGCAATATTGGAAAATTAAATAAGTGTAATCGCATTACGGGCCGCGTGACGTAGCAGCCCGAAGAGGAATGAAGACTATGGGTTTCATCTGCATTAAAGCAATATTCTGGGTTCAATACAAGTTGAACTCATTCAACAGCATTTGTGGCATTATGCTGATTACCACCAAAATTAATTTAAACCTCAAAAGGCCAAAATCAAGGTTACAGTGAGGTATTTTCTTTTGGACGTTCTTCTCCCTGGTATAATGATAATCTGCTTGCAATGAAGGCATCATGTCGTACAATGGAGGCGTAGGTGGCATATGTCTGGCTTGACTGTCCATCACCAGGCCTGTAATTAGTTTCTATTAACAAATTACTCAAATGTAACAGTTTTTCAAATGTTCCTGCTTCAACTCACCTCTAATTTTCTCGATTTCTTCAGCTCCAAGATTGATTACATTCGTAAATGTATTATCTCTACTCTTCCTTCATCTGTTTCACCTTTAACCATTTTTTAAATTTTCTAGTACCCCTCTCTCAAACTTTTCCACACTAGACTTTCATCCCTTTGCAATGCGGTTTCAAAAATGAAAGCTGCCACTTCCATAGTTGATCCTAGGGCTGGGCGATAAAACGATAACGATATGTATCACGATAGACACGTGATCGATATCAATAAAAAATGTGTTCGATAAAACGTTCGATATTTTTTTATTCTTCGTCGGAAGAAAACAGAGGTTGCGAAGCAAGTTTTGTTGCATTAACAAAGGCACTCGCTCTCTGGTAACCTAGCAACGTAGGGAGTGACACGCTAACAGCCAATCATGTAACAGTATCAAGTTTGGTTGCGCCATATCGTTGTCTCGTGCTGGTCTGCTGGATTCCTCTTCAGTAACCGGCGACTGATAAGCAGAAAATGAGTGCTGCAGCGAGCGAGGAAATTGTAAATAAAAGAGGAAAAGTCAGCTCGCCAGTATGGCAGTTTTTTTTGGATATTATAAGTCTGACCGTAGTCAGACCAATGTCGTCTGCAAATTATGCAAGACCGTCGTCCCCGCCAAGACTGGTAATACCACGAACTTGATGTACCACCTTAGCCGCGCTCACCCTTTGGAGCACAGCCGTATTCAACCAACAACATCTGTGCGGTGTTGCAGCTACAACATTTTAATTATTTGAGTTTTCCATGGTTGTTAACATTTCTGTCTTAATAACTGAAGGGATTATGATCAGAGGAAGGTTAAGTTTAAAATAAAAATGTTTAAATGTAATATATTTTTCTCCTGGTCCTTATTTTAAGTGGGTCATAAAAAATATCAATAATTATCGATATCGACCGATATGAAACACTGATATCGTGATACAGTTTTCAGCCATATCGCCCAGCCCAAGTTGATCCTGTACCAACCTGTCTGTTTCAGTCATGCTTTGCTACCCTATGTCCTGCTCTATTGAGTATTATACATGATTCTCTGTGTACTGGTGTTGTGCCAGCAGCACTTTTTGTGCTACTGTGACCCCTGTACCCAAAAAAAAAAAACATGAACTTTGACAACCTTAATAATTTCCGCCCCATTTCCAATCTTCCCTTTCTTGCCAAAATTGCAGAGTGAATTGTTGCTACTCAAGTGCATTCCCATCTTACCACAATCTTTTTGAGCCCTTTCAATCAGGATTCCTTAAACTCCACAACACTGAAAGGTCACTAATGATTGGTTAATCGCTTCTGATTGGCGGTCTTTCTATTTTGATTCCTCTTGATCTCAGTGCCGCTTTCGACAATGTTGATCACTCAGTTTTGCTTAATCGTTTAGAATCTGTCTTTGGTGTTTCTGATACTACACTGAGCTGGTTTAAGTCCTATTTTTCAGATCAAAAACAGTTTGTTGCTATGGGTGGTTGCAGGTCTGATATTGGTGTGGTGCAATCTGGTGTTCCTCAAGGATCAATTTTGGGCCCTTTACTTTTTAGCATCTACATTTATCCTCTTGGTCAACTTTTAAGATCACTTGGTTTCAGCTTTCACTTTTATGCAGATGACACCCAGGTTTAAATACATTCAAAACCTGATGTTAATGTGGCTGTGTCCTTTCTTTCTCGATGTATTTCTGAGATTAAAAAATCGATGTCTAGAAATTTTCTTTATCTAAACCAGGGGTGTCCAAACTCCAGTCCAGTGTTTAACTCCAGCTTGCCTCAACACACCTGTCTGGAAGTTTCTAGTATGGCTGAATCCCAAATCGCACACTTCTATGCACTTTCGGTCTTGTGGACTTACAATGGCTGCCGTGTACGCGTGTCTGTTAAGTCCACGAGACCGTAGGGTGTATCATTCAACATTTTAGGTTTCAGAAGGGTGCTCACGAGCGCCACTGTGTGCCCTCGATGCCCTCAGTTAAGCCCTGCGAGTCTGCGAGCTACTCAGAGGAATGTACCCGGCAGTCAAAGCGGCATTACGTCACGAAAGTGTGGACTTAGAGGAAGACCGTGAGGGTTTAGGGTGCCATTTGGGACCGGGCCTATGCCTAGTCAGACCTTGATTAGCTGGTTCAGGTGTGTTTAATTGGGGTTGGAGCTAAACTCTGCAGGACAGTGGCCCTGCAGGAGCAGGACTGGACACCCCTGGTCTAAACAGTGACAAGATGGAGGTAATGCTCTTTGGTTCACCCCACCAGCTACTTAAGGCTGGGTCTTTAACTTTGTGTAGATGGTTCTACCCTGGAATTTCAAAAAAAAAAAAAAAAAAAAAATTGTCGGGTGATATTTAATACTCATTTAACATTTGTTCCTCATGTTCAGAACACTGTCAAGACATCATTTTTTCATCTTAGAAATATTGCCAGATTGCATCCTATGTTGTCATTCCTGGTTGCTGAAAAGTTAATTTAACATCTTTGTATTTTCTTGCATTGATTATTGCAATGCTTTGCTGGCCAGTGTTTCAAAAGCCACCCTAAATAAATTACAGTTGGTTCAAAATTCAGCCGCTTGAATCCTGTCTGCAAACACGACAAGGGATCACATCACTCCTGTCTTGGAGTCTTTACACTGGCTCCCTTTCAGATTCCGTGTTGATTTTAAAATTCTCATGCTTGCTTATAAGGCTTTGCATGGATTGGCTCCTCATTATCTCTCTGAGCTTTTAACCCCCTACACACCAACATCTCCGCTCTTCGGAAGCTGGCCTTTTAATTGTTCCGCTTACTCGTTTAAAATCTATGGGTGATGGGGCTTTTTCTTCAATTGCTCCAAAACTTTGGAACTCTCTGCCTGCTGAGATTAGGCAAGCAGAATCCCTTATCTTAAGCATTCCATTTTTATTCTTATGTATTTGTTTCCTTTTTATGTAAAGCACTTTGAATTACCAATGTGTATGAAATGTGCTATATAAATAAAATTGCCTTGCCTTTTGATTGCTGTTGATTGAGATTAACTTGTATTGAATCCAGAATGTTCCTTTAATGATAATTTTAATGTAAATGTGATCCCCCCTCTTCATGTAAATTAGTTCATCGTAATTTAAAAAAAATAAATAAATAAATAAATAAAATCTCAAAGGCTGCCTACCAATAACCATTTGATATTTTATGGCCATTACTAAAGCAAATATTCAGTACTGTATTGGGAAGCGCTGCCAGTGTGAAAACACAACTCGAGCCTGCTGTTGTAGTTAAGCTGTTCACTTACACACCACATGAGCAAGCGGTGTGAAACAGGCCGTATTGTTGAGCCCTGTGGAGTATTGCTCCACTTTTTCCTGTGCGTATCAGAGCTATAATGTCTTGAAGACAGTCAGCTCTGACATCTCTAACTTTCTTTTCATTTTTTCTCTCCCGCTCCAGAGTGATGAAACTACTGGGGCTGAAGCTAGTGGGCAGAAACCACTACGACCCCAATGCTGTTGTGATTCTCGGCAAACACAGGTATTTTGCACCAACCTGATTGTCGGTGATTACATTCCAACTGAAATTGCTGTGCTCCACATTGTTTGGTTTCACACTGAATAAATCTATTCTTAAGCTTTGGTATTTTTCCACCTGCCCTATGATTACCAGGCGCATGTGAATCGTATCAGCGCCACTTACAATAATGGTTTGCATATTGATTCTCTGTTCAGCATCCTGGTGATTGTTTGTACCTAACTGTGTTTATAAATGTGTGTCCATCAGGCTTCAGGTGTGGCCTGGATACTCAACCAGTATCAAGCATACTGATGGTGGGCTCTACCTCATTGTGGACGTCTCACATAAGGTGCTGCGAAACGACTCTGTGCTGGATGTCATGTGAGTTTGATCAGTGTAAAAACTCATTCAGACATGCCCACATGTGCAAAGTCATTGCCATTTTGTCAGTTCCATACTTTGTTCCACTCCAAAGCTGTTTTAAAATCTAGTGAGCTGCCTACCTATTAGGGACGCAACAATAAATCAATGCATCTCGATTCGTGGATCGATTCTGAGCTTAGTTTTTAACAGCAGATGGCACTCTTAGCTAGTTTTTAACCGCACACTCAAACGCTCATGAAAAAGAGCGCTGAAGAGCACTCATGCATTTGGCTGAGTCTGAGAATGTACTTGCACCTCAGAATGCTTTTATGATGCAAGATTAATGATAACAGCCTACTGCAAACAGCCTTGTAATTCGTTTCAACCTTTTCGAACTTTATGAATGATTATTTTATAGAAGGTTCAAATGGTGTGTATAATGAATTGGAAGCAAGCAGAGTACAGCTGTTTCTAAAGCACACGGTGCCATCTGCTGTTAAAAAGCTCAGAATAAGTTCACATATCCATATAATTAAATAGAGTAAAGTTATGCGTATTTGGCGTGCTGTCCGGGAAGAGGGCTCCGAGCTCAGAATTTTGGCCCGAACCCAGAGTACTCCCACCGGTGTGGTAAAAGTAGCTAGAACTAGAAGTGAGGAGATGGGGTGGAGGAGGGATGCTGATAAACTCTCAGATGAACAGAGGTAAGTCTGCTGAATTTATACCTCTTGTCATTGGTTGAGTTGATTAACTGAATGCTCTCTACTTGTGCTAATTAGGTTAATTATCTGAACCTTCTCCTCCCGACCTTTGTTAATAAAACATCATTTGGAGAGAGAAGCATCATGATGCATTTGGAAAATCTCAGAATCGATCCAGAATCATTTTTTGATTCGCAATGTATTGATTGTCCCAGCCCTACTATCTTTCATTTCGATTAAAAAAAAAAAAAAAAAAAAAAAAAGTGATTAATTTTAATAAAAGAAAAAAACACAAACATAAAAGCACTGATTGCTTGTATCAATCCCAGAATGTTTTGTGACATTGGTCAACTTTATGCAAATCAGCAGCGTCACAATACTACCAATGGGAGTGATCAGCCATCTGATACAGTTGAATAATGCAGTGGAGTAGGAACACCTACTAGAAACCAGGAGGGCAGATACTTTCCAGTCGATTTAATCGCTATTAGTGAGAATGATGCCTTAGAGGGCAGCCAACTATGTAGACAGAAATGCAGCTCACTAGGTTTTGGATCTGTATAAAATATTTCAAATGCATGGTAAACTTTAGGCTAAAATCACTATAATCAATTGCTTAACCTGCTGTCTCTGAATGCCTGTTTGTCTGCCGTAGGAACCTCATTTACCAAGGAAGTCGCGAGAGCTTTCAGGACGAATGCACAAAGGAGTTTGTCGGTTCAATCGTCATCACTCGCTATAACAACCGCACTTACCGTATCGATGACATTGAGTGGGCAAAGTCTCCCAAAGACACTTTCACCTTGGCTGACGGATCTGTGACCACGTTTGTTGATTACTACAGGTTCATCTGTTATGTGGGGAACCCACTTCTCTGATTTAAAACCAGAATGCATGTAAAAGACATGACAGCTGGCCATCAAATTGTATAACTGGATTATATGACACAGATGACATTGTGAAAGTCCTTGCATTCATAAATTTTAGCCCATCATGACAGATAAATGCTGGTTTAAAGCGATAAATTATGAGTTTTATTGTTTGTTTTGACAATTTTCTAATTAGATTTTTATATGCACAGAAAGAACTATGGCATTACCATAAAGGAACTGGACCAACCACTGCTCATCCATCGTCCAAAAGAGAGGTCCAAACCAGGAGGAAAGGTGATATAATGCATATCGGGATTGTTGGACTGGAAGTAGATGCTGTTTTGTTTGCTTATAATGTTTTGAGTTTTTAAAATGTTTAAGAAATGACAGTGATGGCTGCATTTTAGTCAGTGGTTGTTTGAATAGCGTGTTTCATGGGCCTGACTTAATTCACACTCCATGCTGTCATCTAGTGGTGGCATTGGGTGCTGTAAATTAATAGTAATTTACTTGGCCTGGTAACTAGTTGGCAGGGTTTGCTTTTAACTATTTACCACACTTGAAAGATGTGAATTTGAGAAAATGTACCTGTCACATACACTACTGTTCAAAAGTTTGGGGTCAGTAAGATTTATTTTAAGAACTAAATACTTTTATTCAGTAATGATTAAATTGATCTAAAGAGACTGTCAGGACATTTATAATGTTACAAAAGATTTATTTCAAATAAATGCATTAATAAGAAATGTTTCTTGTGCAGCAAATCAGCATATTAGAATGGTATGTGAAGGCTCATGTGACACTGAAGACAAAAGTAAGAATGCTGAAAATTCAACTTTACCATCAGAGGAATAAATTACATTTTAAATTATATTAACAACATAGAAAAGTTATTTTAAAATGTAATAATATATCACTATTTGTACTGTATTTTTCATCAAATAAATGCACCATTGGTAAGCATAAGATACTACTTCTAAAAACATTAAAAATTCTAATCAAAACTAAACGTCTGAATAGTAAACTAACCAGTCTCTTGGTAAAATGGCTCATCATAAAAACATTGAGGCATATTTCGTTCTTTTGTTTTGTTTTGTTTTTGTTTTTTGGGTGACCAATGTGGAAGGCTTTTCATGACCATTGGCCATTGTTAGGATTAGGATTGTTTTTAACGTGAATTTTATCTACCTCATAACAGGTAATAACGGGTGAAATCCTGCTGCTGCCAGAACTCTCCTTCATGACTGGCATCCCTGAGAAAATGAGGAAAGATTTCAGAGCCATGAAGGTACGAATCCATCACCAGTCAAACAATCTTGGCACATTAAAAAGTGTCAAACTAAGTCAGTATTTAACAGTTTAAACTTGTTAAAAACTCTATTTTGGAAACTGTTCAGATGTTCATGCCGATCTATCCCTCTTGGTCCCTGTGTTTCAGGATCTGACCATGCACATCAATGTGGGAGCCGAGCAACACACCCAGAGTCTCAAACAACTGTTGCACAACATCAACAGTAATAATGAAGCTCTCTCAGAGCTGGGCCGCTGGGGCCTCAGCATCAGCCAGGAGATTCTAGTGGTGAGAAATGAAACACACACCTCCAACAGTGTAGTTCAGTGCACTTTTTTGTCTTAGATACATCCACAGCTCAATCAGGTCCTCCATCAGTATCAAACTAGAAGCATATTAATGTTCAACTCCTTTTATATCTGGATATCTCTTATACAATTGTATTAATCTATAAAGCTTTTTTAAAAATTGAGCATTTATTCTTTCCTTTATTTTCTGGAGTTTTTTCTAAAAATGATTTTATTTTATTTTTTATAGTTAGAGTTTCATGTCCTTAATTTTTAAATGAAAGAAATAGAATATTATTATAATATTACACGTGTACAGTCAGAACCTTTATGGCTCTGTGAGAATCTGCGAGTCTGCATGTACTCACTTGGATTAAAAAATAAAAATAATTGGACTGAAAATTTTCTCTGACTTTAGTGGCTTAAAATGATCTGATCGCAAGTTAAGATATTTTTGATGATATCCAAGAGCTCTCTGACACCTCCATAGACACCCCCATGGATTTGGAATGACATGAGGGTAAGTAATTAATGACAGAATTTTCATTTTTGGGTGAACTAACCCTTTAAACGTTTTGTTTTTGCAGACTCAAGGAAGAACTCTGCCTAGCGAGACTATTTGCATGCATACAGCCTCTTTCGTCACGTCTCCGTCAGTAGACTGGTCCAGAGAGGTGGTTCGAGACCCCTCCATCAGCACTGTGAGTCAGCACAATCAGAGAGTTCAGACACAGAACAGGGTGTTTGAACAAAATCACTGTGAGTCATTGGTTTGCAGGGGAAGTGCACATGTGCAGTGGGTGTATGTCAGACTGAAGGCTGAAGGCATGAGTGAACAGCTTTGTTTGGCCTGAGTGAAAGAAATTCACACATTACTGTTGAGGCACATCACACGTGACCCTTAATGTATGGGTCTTTGAAAAACACTGAATAGACTTCCTGAACAAAATTACTCTTATTAAGCAGGTTAATTTTAGTGAATCAGAAACAAACTGGCTCATGAGAGTGTTCCAAAATAAATAAAAAACATACTGCTGGACCAGTGTAGTCTGACTTCTAAACAAAGTGACTCTTATAACCTGGTCTGTTTTAGTGAAACAAAACCATACAGCTGGACCAACTACTGTAAGTCTGATTTCTGAACAAAAATGACTCTTATGAGCCAGTTCATTTTAATTCATCAGAAACATAAAGATGAAACCGATGTTTTCTGAACGAAATGATTCTTGTGTGCAGATTTGTTTTAGTGACTTGAAAACATACAACTATACCAGTGTAGTCTGATTTCTGAACAAAATGACTCTTATAAAGCGGTTCATTTTAGTTCAGCAAAAACGTACTGCAGGATGAGTGTAGTCTGATTTCTAAACAAAGTGACTTTTATAAACTGCCTTGTTTTAGTGGGAAAAAAAAAAAGCTGGACCAGTGTAGTCTGATTACTGAACAAAACAACTCTTATTGAGCAGGTTGGTTTTAGTAAATCAAAAATATTCAGTCTACCGTGGTCCAGCTGTTTCTTGAATGAATGACTCTTATTACCCTTTTTTTTGTGAATCTACTGAATTAATCTCTGACTAAACTGTAAAAAAGAAGATAATTATGCTGTAAAAAATGATCTTTGATTGTTTTGAATGTGACCCATTTGAATTTGAAAGCCCCAATCTTTCATTCTCTCACATCGCACCAAAGTTGTAGTTAATCCTCTCTGTCTCCTGTCCCATGATTCCTCTTTGTCAGGTCCCTCTGGACTGCTGGGCTGTTTTCTTTCCTCGGCGGGCAACCGATCAGGCCGAGGAGCTGGTGACCACTTTTACAAGGGTAGCCGGACCTATGGGCATCAGAGTCGATCGGCCGATCCGCGTAGAGCTACGGGATGACCGAACTGAGACCTTTGTTAAGAGCATTCACTCTCAACTCACCTGTGAGGTGAAAACTACACAGATAGACTTGAAAAACTGAAGAGCTTTAAGAAATGTACTATTCTCTCAAAGAACATGTTACTCTCCAAGGACCATGGTTCTTTTGTCTTTGTAGTATATTGAAGTATTATATTATTAGGGCTGTCACGATTACTTGATTAAATTTGAGTATTTGATTTTTAAAAAATCCTCAATTGCAATTTATCCGTGTTGAGTAACCGGCAAAATATCGGAAGTGGTGCATTCTACGGACGAGAATCCATAAACTGCATTATTAGACTGTTTTCTAAGTCTGCACAATGTATTACAATGATTAAATAAAAACATACTATATCATAGTGCTATTGTGAATTCACAAAGGCTGCGATTCAATTAATTAAATATATGCCCTGCAGGTTTAATATATATATGCATTTTAATTATTTGCATGCGTGTAGGTTCTGTACTGTGAGTGGCTCCATTCATAGCAAATGCTGCTCCACATGAACCGTTATCATTTATTTACATCCGTAGAGTGCATCTCAAACTCCATCTCTGCATATGCTGTGAGTTTGGGTTGCTTGTAACGTTCATCTGGAAACACAATCTGCGCCATTTCCTCAGATTTGTAAGGCAAATCATTTATAAACCTATGCCAACACAGGAGAATATATCAATATAAATATGCGAATTGGTCATCACGATTTAAAAAAAAAAAAGTTTAAACCCTTGCTCTGAATTTGCGTGTTTTGATGCCCACATGTTCTTGTTCAAGAAATTACAGTGACAGTAGCATTTCTATTGTAAAGAAGTGGTCAAATATTAAAGATTAAGTGAACATTTGAATTAAATGTCATTTGGCCAATATTATATCTGCTGTAAAGTGTAACAGTACCAGGCCGTTGGCGCCCTCTGCAGGCATTTGTTATAATACATAATGTACATAAGTTGATTGTTTATATTAGGGCTGCACAATATTGGAAAAAACTGACAGTGCGATATTTTGTTTTTCTGCTATATATATATATTGCGATATGAAATAAATCCACCAGATTACTTGAATAATTGAATTATTAACAGTGTATTTTAACAGTGTTGTTATATAAAACCATATGATTACTTGCTTTTGATACTTTATATGAACCAAATAGTATTGCCTCATTGTTATATGTATTTTAAGTAATTTCAAAGGCTATTGTTTGTTTAGGTCTATTTTTATTACCACAAAAAAAAATTGAATTACTCGAATAATCGTCAAAATAATCGATCGATTAACAAAATTAATTGTTAGTGACAGCCCTAATCTAAATACCATAGTCAATAAATATAGTTCTTAATTTGGCTGAAATCAAATTAAGGCTCTCTTTTAATGGCTCTCTTTTGGTTTTCAGCCCCGTCTGCAGCTGGTCGTGTGCATCATGACCGGAAACAGAGATGACCTGTACAGCGCCATCAAAAAGCTGTGCTGCATACAGAGTCCAGTGCCGTCACAGGTTTCAGTGAAACACAATGTCTTCGCATTTTATAGTTCAGTTGGTGAATTTAAACCAAACATGTACACTACCTTCCAAAGTTTGAGGTCGGTATATTTTTCCATGTTTTTGAAAGTTTCATATGCTCAGCTGCAGTTATTTGATCAAAACATTACTGTTGTGAAATACAGTGAAATTACAGTTTAAAACAACTTGTCTTCAATTATATTTTAAAATGTAATTTATTCCTTTGATGTTAAAGCTGAATTTTCAGCAGCCATTACTCCAGTCTTCAGTGTCACATGATCCTTCATAAATCAATGTTGAAAACAGTTCCAGGATTGTTTGATGAATAGAACGTTCAAAAGAACAGCATTTATTAGAAATTGATTTTTTTTTGATCGATGTAATGCATCCTTGCTGAATAAAGGTACAAATTTCTTCACAAAAAAAAAAAATCTTATTAGCACCTTTTGAATAGTAGTGTAGATTTAACAGTAATTTAAATGTTTTTGCATGAAAGACAACACCTTTAATTTTGGAAATGTGGCATTCTATGTGAAGCAGAATATACAACAGGAAGTAGTTTAGTATAGGGACATACTTCTTTCAACAGTCATTTCTACTGAAATAAAATGTTACATAATGTTAATTAAAAAAAATTGTGTTCCTATGTTAGTGGAATTAATTAGCTGTAAATAACAGCATGTATTTGTAGTATTTGTGTTAGACATTCCATACAAACAAGATAATTGCTAACCACACACTGAAATCAGTCCAGCAACAAAAATGCATTATTTTATAAACTGCATTTTGCAAAAATGCAAGGTGCACATGAATTAAAAGCTAAACAAGCACGAGCAGATGTTTCAGCACATTGCTTTTTTCAGTGCTCCTTTAGACATTTAGACATTGCTTTCTTCAGTGCTGTTAGACATATCATGTCTGAATCACAGTGACTCTTATTTCATAGGCCATTAACGTGCGGACCATCTCCCAGCCACAGAAACTCCGCAGCATCGCTCAAAAGATCCTTCTGCAGATTAACTGCAAACTGGGAGGAGAGCTGTGGACGGTGAATGTTCCTCTAGTGAGTGTGTGCGAATCAGACCTGTTGCCCATGGGTGGTACTGAAGTTACTGTACTGGGTGTCACTCTTGATTAAATAAAAAATGCTTAAGTAAATATTGAGTATTGGGAATGGACCTGAAAACAGTCACTGCACAGTGAGAACCGATATACGATAGCTAGGTGTGATCCATTTTCTTTTGTTTATTTTTGTTAACGCATTGGTTGTCAAGTTTCATGGGTTCACATCTTGATTTCCTTCTTGAGTATAAAACTCTTCCTCCATATTTTAAGTGACATATTACCTCAAAACCAGCAGTCACAAACTCATTAATAGTCTCAAGTTGGCGGGAGAACATTAAAATGGAATTAATATTAAAATATTAATGAGTCTTGCAAAATATTTCTTTGTAAATAACATTTTTATTATTTAACTTATCTTTGTTCACAATTTTTAATACCTATAATAGATTAAATATGAAGTAATGCAGGATAAAAAAAAAAAAAGGCATGAACTTAAGAACCCTATGGCCCGGTTTCACAGACAGGGCTTCAAGATATGTCAGTGCAAGTTGCTTTCAGTTAAAACAGCTCAAACATGCATTTTAGTCTAGGACTAGTTTAAGCTTTGTCTGTGAAACCGGGGGTAAGTGTCATGGATTATTCCTTCTGAATGGTATTGATGTTGGATTGTTGCAGAAATTAAATATCAGCAAATGTGATTAACCAAAGGGAGAGCTTCTAATCACCAATTTTCATTTGAACAGAAATACCTGATGGTGATTGGAGTGGATGTTCACCATGACGCAAGCAAGAAGAGCAGATCTGTTATGGGCTTTGTGGCAAGTCTAAACAGGTAACTTGAAACCACATGAAATATAGTGCAGTTGGACTCGTTTAAAACCCAAATCACAAATGTTAAAAAGTTTGGGGTTGGTAAGATTATTTTTAAATGTTTTTTTTTTTTTTTTTTTTTTTTTTTTTTAAAGAAGTCTCTTATGCTCAGCAAGACTGCATTTATTTGATCAAAAATACAGCAAAAACAGTAATATTGTAAAATAGTACAATTTATAAGAATTGTCACATGATCCTTTAGAAATTATTCTAATTTGATATTCAGGAAATATTCCTTATCAATAGTGAAAACAATTGTGCTTTTTCCAGGATTCATTGATGAGTATATAGTTTAAAAGAACAGCATTTATTTTAAATCTTTTGTATATTATAGTCTTTACTGTCGGATTATTGATGAAGAAAAAATGTAGGACGGGTTTAATGCGTTGGCTGCGATTTGGATTTTGAGATGTGGGCTTTGAGCTTGCAAGGGTGGGTTTAAGCAGAATAAATGATTAGAGAAGTCCTGCATACATCACCAGAGAGAAGTCTGTTGTTTTCCCAAGAATATACAGTTATGACACTTTGATTCAGTTTCATGCCAACTTTAAGATATTGCCCCCATAATATATCTTCTGTAGTGTTTTTAAACTTTTGTAACTGCATTTGTGTATTTTTTTTATTATTATTTTTTTTTTTTATGTATAGCACTTTGGTCAACCGAGGTTGTTTTTAAATGTGCTTTATAAATAATTGGAACTTAAACTTGAACTTCAAAACTGTAATTTGTCAAGCTACTCATAAAATTATATTGCTTCCCCAACAAATGCATGTGAATATGGCAACCTTTTAATATGGGTGCAGAATTGAAAATGTGCTGCTTACATGCAGCAGATGTGGAATCTGTGAATCAGACCTAACCCTGGGTTTGTCCCGGTGTAGCATGCTGACCAAATGGTACTCCAGGGTTACCTTCCAAATGCCTCACGAGGAGATAATCAACGGCTTCAGAGTGTGTCTGCTGGCTGCCCTGCAGAAATACTATGAGGTAAAAAACTTAATCATATAAAATATAGGCTCTACAACAAATGATAGCTGTAGCCTTGTCGAAAGAGAGTCGTCAAAGGCAAAAATTGATCATCCTACACGTGATCATCCTACTATTTTATAAACAGGTGAACCACGCCTTTCCAGAGAAGATCGTCATCTATCGTGATGGCGTGTCAGATGGACAGCTGAAGACCGTGGAGCTTTACGAGATCCCTCAGATCCTGAAATGCTTCGAGACCATCCCAAACTACGAACCGAAGCTGGCTTTCATCGTGGTGCAGAAAAGAATCAGCACCACCCTGTACTCCTATGGATCAGACCACTTCGGCACCCCCTCGCCAGGAACCGTGCTGGATCACACCGTCACAAACAGAGACTGGTTGGTTTATAAGAGCTGAAGCTTGTGCTCCATGTCCAGACAAGGATTTTACAAACGGCTTTAGCAGTGCCCTAGAATCCGCAACTAGATGTGCAAAGCATTACAGAACTGAGATCTAGTCAAGCGCATTACCAGAAGGAATAAAAATGTGGTATATGAATTGACGTGTTTCTCTTCTCTTCAGGGTGGACTTCTACCTAATGGCACATTCGATTCGACAGGGTTGCGGCCTACCCACTCATTACATAGCAGTGTACAACACCGCAAACCTCACCCCTGACCACTTGCAGAGGTAAGAAATTGGTTCTGGTTTACTGGTGTTTTTTAACTGAAGCTGTTCAGATGTTTCAACTCAAAAAGACACACACACACACGTAAAATAAAACATTTCTTTACAATTTATTTTCACAGGTTGACCTTCAAGATGTGCCACCTGTACTGGAACTGGCCCGGAACGATACGTGTTCCTGCACCTTGCAAGTACGCCCACAAACTGGCCTTCCTGTCTGGCCAGTACCTCCATTCAGAGCCTGCTATCCAGCTCTCAGAGAAACTGTTCTTTCTGTGAATGAGACCCATTAAACATCTCAGCTGGACCCCAGAGGGTGGTCCTCATCTTTGAATCTTCGAATTTTGTTCTTGGTTTTGTTCTAAGTACTGTTCAAAAAGTTCTTTGCGTGTAATCCATCCAAATAACATCCATCCAAGTGTTTTTTCTTTCTTTCTGTAACTCTTAGTTGTTCACTTTTGTGGAGCATTACAAAATAAAGTGCATGTCAATCTTTGTTTTTTTTTCTTTGGTGTCTTTCTCATCAGTAATTGATATGAAATAATGCTCAGGTGTGTAGCATGGCAGAGCCAGGCTTTATTCTATATTAGCAGATGATTTTTTCTTGAGTAAATGGAAATAATAATTTGGTAACACTTTACAATAAGGTCTTATTTGTTAGCATTAGTTAACTAAATTCATTTACATGAACTAGCAATACTTCTACACGCCATTTATTAATCTTAATGTTTGTTTCAACATTTCAGAAAAATATAAATCCTGTATACTAAAGTTTGCATCACAAAAAGTTAACATTAGTTAATGCACTGTGAACATAATATCTTTTTACTATCAAAAAGAATATGGTGACAAGATTGGGTTCACGAGAACAAGACGAGATTTTTACGCAGCATTTTTGAGAAATCCTCAATGACAAAATACATAAATAGAAAAATTGTTTACAGGTGTATTTTAAATGTTTTTACTAATCATCTTGTAATGAATGTCATTTCAGTTCTACTCTCTGAGTATGAATTATCATATGCAGTAAAAGACAGCAATACTCAAGCACTGACTGGCTTTTCTCCTGTATGATTTCATAAGAGTCTCTTCAGACCTTAGAACTACATGATTTATGAGCTTCTACAACTTTTGACCTCCTAACTAAACTCCTTTCCACAAATTGATTATAGAAATAAAAACTGTAAAAAATGAATACCACTGTTGTCTTTTGGTCTTAAGGGCAAACATAATTAAAGTACCTTCTCATTCAAAGTGCAAATAGAGACCAAATTTTTCTTCAAGCATGATACAGAGCTAAGAGATGTTTACAACTACACAGCCCAGCCTAAGATAGCTTTCATATTGGAAGATATTTGCATGCATCAGAGAGCTACTTTCAAAATGCGGGTTATTGAAATCGCGTTTGAATGTGCGCTCGTGTTTTAAAATAAGACATTTGTCAGAGGCTTTTAGGCTCCGTTGTGCAACGAATCCTCCGCCATGGTCTTGTCAGTCATCTCGTCACGTGATCAGTAAACTCTGAGCTCGTGTTGGACGAGCTGGATGGAAGTGAAGTGACCTTATCCAACTGAATTGGTTTTTATTGCTAGAAAAGGTTAAGTGGAGTAGAGACGAGACGTAATGTAAAGTAGCGGTGGCATATTCTATCCTAATTTCACCCTAACACTCCTTCATGGCAATATCGCGAGACATCTTTTCACCCCAACGAGAAATCGTCACATTTTAATCTCACCGCTGTAAAAAATATATTGCTCATTGATGGTTCTTATTAGCCAATGTTTTATGTAATGCTAACAAATGAGGCCTTATTGTTAAGTACCCATAATTATTTTCCCTCTATTCCAAAGAAACATAAATACTTAGCTCTATTTACTGTCAAATTTGTGTCTGGGCAGCTGACTCTCAACACAAGCACAACAAAATGCTCTAAAATGCCACATCAACATCTCAAGAATTACTCCATTTCAGCATTTTACAAGTAACAAAGGATGCATTGAGGACTAATGTATTGGAGAAGACTAAAGTTAAAAATATGAAATGTGAAATGTCTAAAAAAGAATCTACAATATGTCCCTGTAAATTTAAATTAAATTTGGGAATATGCAGAGCAATCTGTCTGGAAATTCACGGACGTTGCATTAGGGCTCAATGGAACAATAGTAGCCTACTATTTGTAATACAGTATTTGTTTCCACTAGATGTCAGTGTTTTCATGATCACTAAAGAATATTGTAAACTAGCTAAAATCGATTCGCAAAAACTAGCATCAGAATGTTTCACAGAACCTTTAAATAAAAAAAAAAAAAAAAAAGTCAAATCACCCATTGCTGATATAAAAACCTTGAAATTCAAATGTTGAGGCAGACAGAATGTATCCTAATAACGGAGCTATATCGCCACCTTGGAATTATAGGCTAAGGTTCTATCTGCATTCTGAGCAGCATTCCATTCGTCTTTGTAGATAGAACCTTTTTGTTTTCTAAATAAAAAGTCCCAAAATGTACACAACATAAAAAATAAAAATAAAAAATCACATAATGTAAATAAGTTGTCACAGAATAAGAATATGTGAATAACTTAATTTTGACAAAAATGTCTAGATAGAACCTTAGAATTCCAAGGTGACGATAAATGTAGACGTTTTCACAGGACACTTTATGAACGAATATCCAGGTTATTGGTATTTAAGAATTTCATTGGTTGTCGAACACTACAAGCCTCCAGAACCTTCTGCTCAGCAGAAGTTTCACCCAGATCCCAGTGTCATTGGTTGTCAGTCACACTCACTGTGACTGTAGAATGATGCCCATCATGTGTTGAAAAGTGTCAGGTGCCCCATGTATCCCAAATGGAGTACCAGAATCCCCCTGGGTTGCTCAAAGCCATTTCCTGTCACTTGCAGGCAATCTAGCACCATCTGAACAAGGCTCCTAAAACACAGCTGGAGCTCTACCCAGCCAAAGACATACTGTATGCTATGTACGGAAATTACAGCTAAAAATACACTATATTGCCAAAAGTTTTGGGATGCCTGCCTTTACGTGCTCATGAACTTTAATGACATCCCATTCTTAATCCGTAGGGTTTAATATGGAGTTGGCCCACCCTTTGCAGCTATAACAGCCTCAACTCTTCTGGGAAGGCTTTATACAAAGTTTAGGAGTGTGTTTATGGGAATTTTTGACCATTCTTCTCGAAGCGTATTTGTGAGGTCAGGCAGTGATGTTGGCAAGAAGGCCTGGCTCACAGTCTCCACTCTAATTCATCCCAAAGGTGTTCTGTCGGGTTGAGGTCAGGACTCTGTGCAGGCCAGTCAAGTTCCTCCACACCAAACTCGCTCATCCATGTCTTTATGGACCTTGCTTTGTGCACTGGTGCGCAGTCATGTTGGAACAGGAAGGGGCCATCCCAAAACTGTTCCCACAATGTTGGGAGCATGAAATTGTCCAAAATGTCTTGGTATGCTGAAGCACTAAGAGTTCCTTTCACTAGAACTAAGGGGCCAAGCCCAACCCCTGAAAAACAACCCCACACCATAATCCCCCCTCCACCAATCTTTACACTTACCACCAAACCCAGACTCCATCAGATTGCCAGACAGAGAAGCGTGATTTGTCACTCCAGAGAACACGTCTCCACTGCTCTAGAGTCCAGTGGCGGCGTGCTTTACACCACTGCATCCGACGCTTTGCATTGCTCTTGGTGATGTAAGGCCTGGATGCAGCTGTTCGGCCATGGAAACCCATTCCATGAAGCTCACTACGCACTGTTCTTGAGCTAATCTGAAGGTCACACGAAGTTTGGAGGTCTGTAGCTATTGACTCTGCAGAAAGTTGGCGACTTCTGCGCACTGTGTGCCTCAGCATGCGCTGACCCCGCTCTGTGATTTTACGTGGCCTACCACTTCGTGGCTGAGTTGCTGTTGTTCCCAATTGCTTCCATTTTGTTATGATACCACTAACAGTTGACAGTGGAATATTTAGTAGTGAGGAAATTTCACAAATGGACTTATTGCACAGGTGGAAACCTATCACGGTACCACGCTTGAATTCACTGAGCTCCCGAGAGCGACCCATTCTTTCACAAATGTTTGTAGAAGCAGTCTGCATGCCTAGGTGCTTGATTTTATACACCTGTGGCCATGGAAGTGATTGGAACACCTGAATTCAACGATTTGGAGGAGTGTCCCAATACTTTTGGCAGTATAGTGTACAACAACCATTTTATTTGCAAGATTGTAGTTGGATGCCACTCAATGAATTAAACATGCAATGTGATGAGGTTATGAGAGAACAATGTGGTTTGAACTAATTAATTATAGCTGTGTCTGAATTCCTGTGCTTCCTGTACTTAATTCAATTCTTACATTCCAGACTTTGTTAAAGTACAATAGTCTTTTCTTCCCTCCAAAATATATACTAAAATGTATTTGAAATACATTTATTTAGTGCTAAGTATACTACAAATACATTTACATATTCATGTGCTAAATAAAAATACCCTGTAATTGTACTTTTGGTATACTAAACTGGTATACTTGAAGTCTGCTAAATTTGGAACAACTAATTTTGTACTTAATGCATTTTAATTGTGCGGAAGTAGTGCTGAGGTCCAACTAAAGATATGCTTAAGTATATTTGAATGTGCTAAAGTGGAACTATTGCAAGCATACTTTAGATTCACTTTAAATATCTTGCATTTAAAGACTGACATTATACAAAGATCATACAATCCTTATTAATAGTGCATTAAAACACTCTTTAGGCATAATATTAAAAAATGTGCATTGTGCAATAAAGAAATACTCCAAATAATGTTTAATTATAATTTTATATCGAGGTTATGAGTTTCTGGAGTTTTGGTGTTGAAATTTGGTCCCATTCTTGCCTGATATAGGTTTCCAGCTGCTGAAGAGTTCATCGTCGTTGACTGCAGGCAGGCCAATTCAGCACCCGGACTCTTCTACGACGAAACCATGCTGTTGTAATAGCTGCAGTATGTGGTTTTGCATTGTTCTGCTGAAATACACAAGGCCTTCCCTGAAATAGACATCGTCTGGAGGGGAGCATATGTTGCTCTAAAACCTTTATATACCTTTCAGCATTCATAGTGCCTTCCAAAACATGCAAGCTGCCCATACCGTATGCACTTATGCACCCCCATACCATCAGAGATGCTGGCTTTTGAACTAAACGCTGATAACGCTGGAAGGTCTCCCTCCTCTTTAGCCTGGAGGACATGGTGTCCGTGATTTCCAACAAGAATGTCAAATTTGGACTCGTCTGACCATAGAACACTTTTCCACTTTGAAATGGTCCATTTTAAATGAGCCTTGGCCCACAGGACACAATGGCGCTTCTGGACCATGTTCACATATGGCTTCCTTTTTGCCTGATAGAGCTTTAGTTGGCATCTGCAGATGGCACTGCGGATTGTGTTTACCGACAGTGGTTTCTGGAAGTATTCCTGGGCCCATTTAGTAATGTCATTGACACAATCATGCCGATGAGTGATGCAGTGTCGTCTGAGGGCCCGAAGACCACGGGCATCCAATAAAGGTCTTCGGCCTTGTCCTTTATGCACAGAGATTTCTCCAGTTTCTCTGAATCTTTTGATGATGTTATGCACTGTAGATCAGTGTTTCTCAACCACATTCCTGGAGGCCCACCAACACTGCACATTTTGCAAAGTAAGGTTTGGGAGTCACTATCAAGCACCATTTAAAGGTGGGACGTCCTGTTCTGACACATGGTCACAGGAGCACATGGTGTGAGAAGAAGGCAAGATTATTTGCTTATCTTATTTAAAATGACATGAACTGTACATAAAAAAATATGTGTGTGTATGATGTAGAGAAGGCTTTTTCCGGTTTTATTAAGTTTTTATTTTATTTTGCATGTTCAGAAATTCAGTTTTTCTTTTCGTTGCCTCAGGGCAACGTTGTGCGATAAGGGGTACTTTTCGAGGATGTTTTTGACAATACCTCACATTGGCAATAATGTGTTATAAGAAGGGAAGATGCAGGGTTCCTGGGTGTGCAGGAACACCCAAAGTGATGTGCAAAAATTGCAACATACATCTCTATTTCACAGCGGAGAAGAGCTTTTTGAAGTTTCGTATGGAGTGAAATCTTATTAAATGAAGTACATTTTATGACATGACACACTACAAGACACGAACCTATGCATGTATCTAATTCAATATATCAATGTCTTTCAAGTGTTTTTCCCCTTTTTACTTAATGATTTCTTGACATTTTTTTTTTTTCAATTGTGATTTTGCATTGCTCTCTGAGCTTTGTCTTATGAAAATTTTCTCTGTGATTCTGTACCATTGCACAACAGGGCAACGAAAAAATATTTTGGGGTGGGTGGGGGGGTCAAAAAAATGTTTTATCAATAAAATGTTCCCAAACGAACCAAAAAATGATGTGGATTTTTTTTTTTTCATGTGCCATCAACATGTGTGCAGTAGAGGGTTAAAACATAAAATACATAATAATACGTCTTTTTAAATAAATATGGGATACCTTCAGTGACGTGTGTTGTACAAGATTTAAAATATAAAATACAATACATAATATGTTTACGTAAATTCACAGCAAGTCTGCTCAAATAGTAATCCGTTGCATTCTTGCGTTTAGGAATTTTAATTCAATGAAAATAAAAGACGGTTCACTTTGATTAGTAAATGATCAAACGTTACACATCATGAAATGAAAACGCGAGATTCGCCACGTGCACAATCTGTGACCGATTTTTTTCCTCATGCATTAAAAAGCATCTTCTATCCAACTTCTAACTTCATCTAACTAACTAAATGGTTGGAACGTTGAATTGCTCACGTACGACCTCGATTCAAAGTATTAAAATATAACCAAAAACACTCTCTCCTCTGTTTGGATGGCGGATTCTCTACAAAAGAAGGAAATAGGCAAATACTTAATCATGAATATTAAATATTGTTCCTTAGTTTCTCCAATGGGAGATGCTTATCTAATTAATATTCATAACTTTCCGTTACCGGCTTCCAATGGCGAAGGCGTGGGCTGCTGAATATTAAGTAGAATTCGTAAATTCGCGGGGCGGCGCTCACTAGTGACGTCATCTCCCCCCGCCCTGTGTGTCAGTTCCACGCTGCTGTCTTGAATGGGTCAAGACTGAAAAGAAAAAAAAAAAACCGTCCGGCCTCTCGCTTTTAAACGGGTTACCCCTATGTCCCTACGTACATTCTGTAACGGACAACAGACCTGTCACGCGCCGACAGATCAGAAAATCTTAAATTTGGTGAGCAGCATCTTTTTTAATTTAACGTTACTTTGCTATCTGGCTAACCCTTAACCACGTCAAGGAGGTTTGCTGCTTTACTGAGACTCATCAGATCGGTGCGAGTATAAATCGTGCTATAGGCAATGCGTTAGTGGCGTGATTACTTGTATTAATGGATGTGAGCGTGTCTGATGCTGTAACTAGACAGAGGTTTGTTGATGGCCTGTTGTTAGCATAGATGATATGATGTTTAACATGATACGCAGAAGTATGAGTATCGTACCTTCATCGGTACTGTTTACCCTCATAATTTTAGGTCTTACGTTGCAGTTTACTGGCCATGACCAACCACAATTCTGAGAGCCAGTCTTTTCCACTCGTGTTATTACTACTTCTGGTTATTATTATTATCATCACTACACTATTATGTTAGAGCAGGCAGTGTTACATCATGGTAATAAACTGGTCTATTTTGTTGTCTTAAATCGGTGAATCTAAAGGGATAGTTTTAAGAAAGTCTGTTAAGATTTTATTTGACATGGTGTATAGACATGAAGTGTGTTGTCTGCATATTTTATGGATTTTGAAGATTTACAGCTTGACTTGTCTATGCTGTGATGATAATGATAATAATGCAATAATTGTAATTTTCATTCTGTCCATAACTGTTAAATTGTTAAGAATTATACTGTGTAATAATGTTTGTTAATAGCATTACATGGGTGTTTTAAAGGTGGCTATATAGAGATATATAGAGAACAGGATGGACAATGTCAATAAAATGCAGATATAAAACGGTTTAATGGTGGCAAATGAGTCTGATAAAATTGCTTAATTAAGTTAATGAATATTTATTTAACAATATTTTCTTTCAAAGTCACAAAAATATGAAAACAGAAACTATGCCTTTATCAATTGTTAAATTCACCAGATTAATACGAAAATAACTGATAAGTAACGTCTGAAGCATTACTAATGTATTATTAAAGTATATTATTATTATTATTATTATTAATAATACAGGTTTCCTGTTTTCACAAAACAAAATATTATAATTATAATAATTACGTTGTAGTGAATATCATGTTTTTATTTTACAGCGAATAAACATTTTTCTCCTAAATTACTTTGTCACCTAGAAATTGCTCTTTTTGAGAGTCTATAAATGATTAAAAAATGATTTTAAAAAGCTTAACTAGTATGGATAAATATGGAAATGAATTGGCTAAAAAGGTGTGGGATCCATGATAATAAAAATATTATATAATAAGTTTTAATATATTATATAATATTATATAATAAATTATTTTGATTTATATTAAAATGTAACCGAGACTGTGTACTTTTGTCGCTGTTCTCTGATATAAAAATAAAGATAACAGTGATTACAGTTATCACCAGGGTTGATTACTCCTCTGACTATCTTCAGTGACTAAAAACTTCTCACAAAATCCTTGGGGAGTTTGTCAGGTTTGACGTATTGTGGAAAACAGCAGAACTGCTTGTTATCCATTTTTCCAGCTTAGTGGTTAGGCAAGGGTTTAATTAATGCTGGATGTTGATGCCTGTTTGTTGGTGGTAATTATTTTTGAGGATGCCCCCACTAGCTGAAGGGAAGTGCTCTCTGGCATTAGGTCGTTTTATTTAATGACAGGTCTGATGATTTAATTACAGTGACTCTGTTAACCTCATTGTCTCCTGTATAAAGGGGCTTTGATCACTGAGGCCCTGGGCATTTGAAAAGTCTTGGACTGTGTGTCAATCGAACCAGCTGTTTAGGACTAAAGAAGAACTTCTGTATAAAGTAGATGAGCAACAGGTAAAGTTGTTTTTTAACATTGCTTGTGCATTCAAAATGTTGATGGACTTTAAATATGGGAGTTAGTGACTGTTCCAAAGATTTTAATATTTGCTCTGTCTTCGAATGATGCCAGAAGCTGCCAGCCTACAGAAAGATTGTAAGTCTTGCCAACAACAACATTCAAGTTGTCAGCAGTCAGCAAATCTACATTAACAAAGTCATAGCTCTCAAATTCCTTATAACCTTGAAGACGGTTTTATTCTGCAATAGAGCATGTCTTGCTGTAAGCAGTAACATTAATTTCTGCAGTACAGCAAATTTTGATTGCATTCTGTGTCTAAAGCAATTTGGCTTTGAGAACAATCTTCTCAATAAGCCACATGTCCATATAGCAGAAAAGTTATGTGGTAAAGTAAGCACCTAATTCTTGGTGTATTCTAACCTTAAAAATATAGTTTACCCCAAAATCAAAATTCTGTCATAATTTACTCACCTTTGTCATTTCAAACCTGTATGACTTTCTGTGGAACCCAAAAGAATATATTTTTAATTTATTTATTTATTTATTTATTTATTTTTCGTGCATACAATGAAAGTCAATAGGGACCAATGTTGTTTGGTTCCCAGCGTTCTTCAACATATATTCTTCTGTGACAGAATTTCCATTTTTGGTTGAACTGTCCCTTTAAAAATGAGGCTATATAAGCAGTAGTGATGTTTGGCTGTGCAAGCATTACTAAGATGTATAAAAGTGTCAAAGTAAAAGTGGTAGTGATAAACAGCCAGCAGGCTTGTGTGTAAGTGTAGCTGTAATGCTAATCCAACCCAGCACACTGTTGCTTAAACTGCTTTTCTCATATTTGGCTGGATAGGGTTGTTTTTGGAGCAAAAAAGTATTATTGTACAACTTGCTGTAAGGCATAGTACACAGCACGTCCTCTCTAAACTTTGAAAAGCTTTTCCAGTGCTTTCCTTGGAGAGCTTTCCCTCTCTGTCACCTTTCCGTCGATTGTTTTCCCTCTTGTCTTTTCCCTGACGTTTTTTGTATTCTTAGAGTGTCTGCTTGACAACAGGTGTATAGTTGTTAACAACCTGAACCTCTTGTTTTTTCCCCTGAGTCACGCTATAAAACCTGCCACGTCAGCAGAGTGAAGATGTCTATAAAGTGGAAAGGTTTGCTCTTTTCCACTAGTGTGCAGGTTAGTCTGCATTCCTAATTCAGAGACATTCAGATGGAATGTGAGTTTAAGAAGTCTGGTTTATTTAGGTAATTTTACATTTGTGTTGCCATTTCTATCTAAAATAACTAAATTTCAAGATTTTAGGAATGACATGAATTAACAATACAACAATAGTATTTTTTTTTTTTTATAAATTAACATTAATGATACAGCTAGCCATTTTTGAGAAATGCTGTTGACACACACTTGTAGCTAATCAAAAGTAGGGGGCGTATCCACTCATGATGGAGGAGGAGAGAGAGTGAGCAAGAGAGCGATTTGAAGAAAGACTGTAGAAAGAGAGATTGCTGAGAGACATTACAAAAGAGAAAACGTCAGAGGAATATCACTGGAAAAAGAAGGGTTATGATCAGGCAAGAGCTTTAGGACCCGTGTTAATATTAGAAAAGCTTTCCAGTGCTAGAGAGAGCTATGCGGGAAGACCTGAAAACGGACGGCGAGGTTGAGTTGTTTCTGCTCCATACGTTTTGCTATGTTTCACAGAACCAAGATATGCTGTTGTTGTAATATTAGCTATATTAACAGGACAGTTTTGAGTGTCATTGTTTGTCTGGAGCTGGTGTGCTGCTGGCGACTAACAACAAACTCTTGCTTGTATACTCTTGTGTACTGTACTGTATGTTCATTTTTTGTTTTTCCTTGTTGTTTGTTTGTCATCTTTGCTTTATTTTATGTGAGTAGGCATGTGACGGTATCAAATTTTCATGTTGCGATTAATTGCCGAAGCTTTTATCACGGTATATGGTATTATCACGATATTGAAATAAGTTGCAAAAAAAAAAGTTTTGTCATAGTATAACAGGTTTAAGAACTCTTTGTAATAACAAAAAGAACTCTGAATGTTTAAATACAATAATTACAATACACAAAAAATATGTAAAGTAAAATTTTCAAACAGATTAAAATGCAAAAGAATTACGCTATAAAGAACAACAGGTAACACTTTACAATAAGGTCTCTTTATTTAATGCATTAACTAAGATTGAGCAATAGCTACATTTGTTACAGAAAGTATTATTTTTTGTTAATGTTAGTTAAGAAATACAACTGATCATTATTAGTTTTATCTCAGGTCCATTAAATAAGTTCTTTTGATTTTAGTAATGTTATTAAACAGTAACTAAGAAATTAACATTAACTAAGAATAATTAAGGCTTTATAAGTATTTTTCATTGTCAGTTTGGTAATGAATTAACATTAACTAATGAAGCCATATGTCTCAAAGTTTTACTGAACAATAACAAATAATCAGAACATTTCTAATCATTAGGGCATGTTGCAGTCCAGATTAAAATATAAAAATGTTTAAGTTTGAAAATAAATATCCTATTAAATCTTTAAGTATTTGGTGCTGTGATGAACAACATTGAGATTACAAAAAAATGAATGACTGTTTGAAGCATTTTAAAAACTTCAGTTGCTTTGTTTGCGGGGTTTCCGGGGTAACCACTGCATTCTGCTGTTCCATCAGCGCCCTCTGCTGTCAGAGAGTGAACGTGCACTTTCATTCAGCGCGTCTCCTTCACTCGTTCCGCCATGTGCTTCTCATGCGCGTTGAGCTTGTTTACATGAGCGCGCGTGTCCCTTTGACGCAGCATACAGCGGTGTTGTGCATTTTATACGGTTGATGGGGAAAGTATTCTTAAATGCATTATAAACATTTTAATAATTAGTAGTAAATTATTATTTACGGTATTTTGAAGTGCCCACGATAACAATATCGTGCATATTCATTATCGTGATATATCGCATTACCGAATATCGGCACATGTCTATATGTGAAGCATTATTTTGCTTTTTGCTTTTGTGGGAGCAATGAAGGGAGGGGTGTGTTTGTTTGGGTTGATTCCAAATATCAACAGTGTTTCTCAGAAATCTCTTACTGCACCTTTAACTTAGATTAATAAATGTTGTTCATTGTTAGTTCATAATACCTAATGCATTAACTAATATATAACGAATAGAACCTTATTGTAAATTTTAACAGGTATGTAGAAACACATGACTTTTAGCCTATATTAGGAAGCATGAAGTAGCCTTAATGTTTTCCTTCAGTTATTTTGGTGTTTTTCTACTTGGATTTAAATTGATGACAGTAGTTTTTATCTGAGCTATTTATATCAATTCATTTACATTTCAATCCATGTTAAATGCACTGTATCTTACCACAAATCTTTTGGAAATGAACAATCACAGACCTACCATGCTAGTTCTAATGATGATAATAAACTAGCATTATTTTGATTGATTTATTGATATATTGATTTATTTATTTTTGATTATTTATTATTTATTTAGACTGGTTTGGGCTGAAGATTGGTCTCGTGCTCAGATTTGATTTGTATGGTGTTACAATAGATTTAATAATGCTACAAAGATTCTTTCCCTTGTAGAACCATTTTTATTCTCAAAGTTGTGATCAATCCATAAATTCATATTCACTTGTTTACTGGTTTTTTTTTTTTTTTTTGGGTGATGCAGATGCAATAGCTAATTCACTTTAGACTGAATACCAGACATTCTTCATGACTTGTCTCCTGAAATAGCAGCAGTCCACAAGGATCTCTTCAGACAGGGTCATTATAACCCCCTGCCATTATCTGAGATACAATGCTGCTGGAAATCATATCAGTGCATTGTTGTGACTGTGCTGAGTTGTGATTGCGTGTTCCAATATAAATGCTGGTTTTAGGTGGGCTAAGGATTTACTTTTGTATCAGCCGAAATAACAATATGTAAATAAATCTGTAAACAATGTGGACAAATAAAAATTAACTGCTACTGGGCAAGTAAGTACCGGTACTGAAATTAAAAAAGTGTGACAATACCAGAATTTCTGCTGTACTGGTTGTACCGAGTACTGGTACCCACTGATAGGCAGCTGCTTTCAAACGCTTCTGTGTGTATCTGTGTAAGCGCTCTGTGAAGAGCATCAAAGGTTTCTATTTACAACATGTTTTTGAATCATTGATCAATCGCAGACATACAAGTTTAGTGCATGAACGCAATGGCCAATCAGAGGTGTTTAAGTTAGTCAGAATCCTCTCTTCATTCACTGTGCACTTGAGTTTAAATGAATTATTTACTTATACTTATTATCATCATAAATAATAAACTCATTTAATGTAATTAATATTTTTATTTTCAAATAGTTAAATAAAGACAAAAATTGGTACCAAGAACCATGAAATTGGTACAGACTACTTGAATTTTGGTACTGTGACAAACCTATGTGCAAGTGTGTTCTAGGTGATTGTTAGGTAGTTACTTACTGGTCCAAGTCTCTGTGATATTCTGATCTAAACATATGACTCTTACAATATATATTTTATGCAGTAGTGGCACAGAAATTACACACTTTTAAGGTAAATTTTAATTTATTTACTCTTTGCTGGAGGAAGATATGTGAATATGTGACCTCAGCATGTTTAATTGTAATGCGTTACATTTTATTTTTAATAACTGAGCAGTTTAATCGAACTTCAAGTTGTGATGTAGTAATAGATTTCACACAATGCAGCTATTTTACATTTATTTGAGTTGTCAGATGATCAAAGGTATGGGTGCAAAGGATCGTAGTTGATCCATGATCCGTACGGACCAGGCCCCACGGTTCAGAACGCATGTGATTAGCAGATTAATTGCATTCAACTATTATATTGTAGAAGTTTATTATTTGCACGTGTTTCTAAGTCTTGCCAATTTTAAACACTCAAGCATTTTTAAACAATTTAAATGCAAGAAGAGGCAAGCACACGCGAGCACACAATCGAGCACTGTTTCACAACTCCTTGCGCTTGAACGGACACATGCACACACAAAATGATCTCAAAGTACCTGTCTCGACAGGTATTCTCGTATACAGTCGGTTATGGCTTAAGCGAACATCGTAAACAGTAGAGAAAAAAACGAATGCGTTTCATCATATTGTTTCTGTGCATTTAGTGACAGCAGCCTAAAAGTACCTACAATGTCATTAATTGTCAAACAACAAAAGCTTTAACAATGATTAATCTATATTTAATTTATACAGTGAACACTATGCATGCAGTGAAATTACAATTATATTTCTATTTATATTATTACATTTCTGTACCTGAATACAACTGTTAGACCTAACTTTATTTGTAACTGTGCTATGGTATTTGTTTTAATTTGTGTATTCTTATTCATACTCTGTTCATTTGTCTTTAATAATGTAAATAATTAACTTTATTAGTTAGGAGATTTAGTAGTAATGCTTTGTAGTACTTAGTGTTCTTTAAGTAATAAATGGGAAGCAAAATTACATTTGTCTCAAAAAAATGATCTGATCCGTGACTTGAAAACGGTAATATGATCGAACCGTGAGTTTTGTGGTCCGTTGCACCACTAATCAAAGGTGTGTACTGTACTACAGAAGCACACCTTGCTTTTTGAAGGCCCTCATAAATTATCAATAAGCCATCGAGGATCACATTTCCTCTCTCTCCAACTCGCGTGCATAAGCATAGTCAGCATACCACAACCGACATCAGCATGGTGTGGTTAACCTCTTCTTCACACACCCTGCTGTTTTTGATAAACATTCTCATGCACTTTCACACCCACAAAGTAATTTATACCCTGGATTATGCATCATGCTAAAGAATCAATATTTAACCAGATATATTTAATGAAATAAAATTAAAAAGCTATTAGTTACTTCCTCAAATTGACTTGATGGCAATCAGCATTGACTTCAAAAAACAGGTTTTACTTCTCTTTCACAAGCACATTTTGTTTTGACTGATCATTGAAGACGCTCTCTGTCTGTCTTGGACCCACAATCAGCCAAGGATCTGGCCAGTTACGGTTAAGCAAACTTAGTCATGGCTGATTTTCGAGAGCTATTTCTGGCACTTCATTAGTATATTCAGTCTTTCTGACCCAGATTAACCCTGGTGCAGACGAGTCATGGGCCACGTACACACAAGATTCAGAAGTGACAACTGTATTTAAATATGGGAGTTAATCCCCTAAATAATTGTTTTGTGTCTGTAATATTACCAAAAGAAATATTACAGTGACCATAGACTGGGTGTGTAACAATATATCGTGTCACAATCTGTAATGTGTATAGTTCACCAAAAATGAAAATTACCTGTGAGGGGAAAAAAAAATCAAGTTTACAGATAATTAGTGTCAGTTCTACATTGAACTACTATATATAATGTTGAATATAATGTATGATAATGCAATGGGGGAATATTTGTGGGTCCTGATAATGCCAGTAAAAAGTGGCCTACATTATTTTAAATATATCTAGTCAGTGACCGAGTGCAAGCAAATTCATCTAAAATCTGTATTTTTAACTTCAGAATCATGAATATTTTTATTCTGGTGTCACCATTGTCCTGTGCATTGGGTTACCAAGAGTACCAAGGAGTACCAAGTCCAAGCCTATTCATTTCCACCCCAATGTAATACCAAAATTAGCCTTTTAAAACTGTACATTTTTTGTTAACCTTTTACCAAATGTCTTGGAGTATTGCAATAATATCGTATCATGAGTTATTGTGAAATTTATCGAATTGTGACATGAAGGTATCGTTATACCCCTAAAAGACTCGTTATGTTTGGCAGTTTTACCAAACCTCCTATTGGCAGAGGCGTTTTGTTTTGTTTATGCTTTGATTGCTGCTCACTTGCAGTGTTGCCATGTCCACTTATTATAAGTGCTTTGACCTTATTGTTTGGGCTTGAATCATAAAGCGATCAAGTATGTGAAGTTAATAAAGGGGGAAGGTGCAGGTCGCAATATTTTGGTCTTATTTTAGGTTTATTGTGGGCTTGTTCTTTGTAGTTTTTTTTTCTTTCTACTAAGACCTGGCAACATGAATGAGTCAAGGCTCGTACCTATTTCCCTGTGATTTCTTGCACCGCACGTAGAGCAGAGGCATATCCCTGATGCGTGCTTAGCGGAAATGAAGCAGTCAAGTTAACATTTAGTAAATGGATTTCCACTGTAATAAAAATTTAACAAAAATGATAAATATTACCTTTTCAAAAGAAAAGATGTTTTGTTATAGCTTTTGTAGCAAGGGCATCTTGCGTTAATACAACCTGTGATGTCATGAGGTTGGTTGTCTTGCGGTAAGTGACAGTTAAAGACGGACAGTAAAGGACAGATAGTGAAAGATAAAGACAGCCAATGGATGATGGAAACTGGAAAGATACAGGGCATCAGAAGACAAAAGGGAGGCATTGCTCCTGGATGTAAAAATGAGTTTTACAAAGGACAAAAGAGTCAATTTTCCAACGGAGACTGCTTCGCTTCCCGATACACATTCAGACACAAGTCCCACTGCCTCAAGATATCCATAGTTAGCCAAAATGACTGTCAGAGATTAAAATGAACCTTTGTCATTCCACAACATCCAGAGATCAAAGCTGATGCAAAGTGCAAAATAAATATTTCTTTCCTTGATTCCACATTTACCAATCAGGACTTATACGTCAGATAAACGTTAACTCCAATTGCATCTTCCTTGCATCATCTTTTTTGATAATTTTGCATTTCATGCAATAAAGTTTTTCACCAACTTTTCCTTCACTGCTGGAGTTCTGAGTCCTTTTTTTTTTTTTTTTTTTTATCAGCCCGGAATTGCCTTGCAAATAGCACTGGAGCCCTCTATTTGTCAACTACTTGGTGACAGATATTGTGAATTAATCTATCACTAGTAACGATTACAGCAACTAGTAAACAGAATAATAAAAGACCGAATCAAAACTATACATTAATGAAAAGATATTAGGTAATAATAATGTACAGTTTGCACCCAGATAATTTTTTTTTTATTAAAATGGAAATCCATTTACTAAATAATGTCAACTAGACTGACTGCTTCATTTCCACGTCATTAATAACAACTAGTTGTTAAGTTCAGTTTTCTTCACATTTTCAGTGGTAATGACTGATTTGGGTTTACTCTGCGGCTCCCCCTCCTCTTACAACAGTAACCTTTGGGACCTGTTCAGAAGGGGCCCCTTTGGGGCCAATTATCCAGTGTTTGTGACTCACATGTTATGAGTTCATTCATTTACAACTGGACTTTGTTTTTCGTGGTCTGAATAGATCTGGTACCTTGGTTAGTTGGTTTATATTTTGAATTAGCTTATATATTAGCTTATATTTTAGCTTGTAATTGAAACATTGAAACTAATTTTCTGTTCTTAATGTACTTAAATTACATACATAATGGATTTAAATGCAAGTTAGCCAAAACAATACGTAAAACAATACCTAAACATTTATTTTTAATAATGTACACCTGTGAAAGTTTATGTAGAAAGTAAATCATATCAATTTTGATTTCACACACTTTAAAGATGGCTGTATAAAGATGATATGGGTTGAAAGATAAACTTCACGATGGCCATTAGTGATGTAATTCTTATTAATTTACATAATTTTCTCAACTCTTTTTCCCTCTTTCTCTATGTCTACGCAGAGCTCACCGTGTTGCTGGTAGAGTCATGACCCTGAGACAAGCCAATGGCTGCAAACAGCTGACCTTGACCATTAGCCTGACCCTGACTCTAGGCCTGCTGCAATGGCCAATAGGAGATGTTAGTGGTCAGGATGGACTGTCTCCTGCTCAAGTCCTTCAGGAGCTGCTGACACGCTATGGTGACAACACCAGCATCTCTGTCCCTCAGCTTCGATCGCTCCTCATTCGGTTAAATGGAGGGCAGAGTGGAGAACATGACGCACAAACACAGCCCACCAAAACCAATGCATCTAAGGTGAGTCAAAAAGGTTACAAAAATTTTTACACAATTTAGTCTTTATATGTATTTGTTTCCCAGAGAGCGTTTTCACGTGTCTAACTGGCTGTTGGAACTTCAGTGCCTCTGATTGGTTGCTTGTTGCACAAACAAATACATGCATATTTTGTTCAATGTACAATGGCTTCTCTTACATGTATGTATTTGAATATGATTCCTGATTGTAACCCTCTTTATGGCAAGTTATATTCATATTTGCTGATCTAAAAAGTGCTATTTTCCTGCTTTGGTTCACATGCCTCGGTTTGCAAGGGATGTTTTAAATACTTTTAAAGCTCAGTGTCGACCCTGATTCAATGCTAACACAAAAGAGTTTGATCTTCTCAGGGTTCTTTATAAGACATGACAGAGGTCTAATCCTCTGCCACACCAACTGTCACAACACCAGTCACTGAACTGTTAGGTCAGGTGTTATTATTGCATAGAGTAGCCCTCACTGCTTTTCATATATATATATATATATATATATATATATATATATAATACAGTGGTGGTCAGAATTATTGGCACCCTTGGTAAATATGATCAAAGATGACTATAAAAATAAATCTGCATTGTTTATCCTTTTAATCTTTAATTCATAAAATTAGCAAAAATCTAACCTTTCATTGAAGGAAAAGAATTGAAAGTGGGGGGAAAATCACATTATGAAATAAATGTTTTTCTCCAAAACACGTTGGCCACAATTATTGGCACCCCTAGAATTTTTTATGAGTAAAATATCTCTGAAGTATATTCCCATTCATATTTACATTATTTTTTTTTAGCACATCAGGGTGATCGTGAACATGAAATTGTCCAGCCATGACTTCCTGTTCCACGGGAGTATAAACATGAGGAAACACAAAGGTCAAATTCCCTTAATCATTCATCACAATGAGTAAAACCAAAGAATATAGTTCTGATGTGCAGCAAAAGATTGTTGAGCTTCACAAAATAGAAAATAGTAAGAAAATAGTTAAAGCATTGAAAATCCCCATTTCCACTATCAGGGCAATAATTAAGAAGTTCCAATCGACTAAAGATGTTACAAATCTGCCTGGAAGAGGACGTGTGTCTAAATCGTTCTAATGCGTGGTAAGGAGGAAAGTTTGAGTGGCCAAAGTACCCCATTCCCACGGTTAAATATACTGCTGGATCTTTAATGTTGTGGGCCTATTTTTCTGCTGGAGGTCCTGGACATCTTGTTCAGATACTTGGCATCATGGATTCTGTCAAATACCAACAGATAAAAAATCAAAACCTGACCGCTTCTGCTAGAAATCCAATAATGGGCCGTAGTTGGATCTTCCATCAGGACAATGATCCAAAACAAACATCAAACCAACACAAAATGTGTCACTAAGCACAAAATGAAGCTACTGCCATGGCTATCCCAGTCCCCTGACCTGAACCCTAGGAAAATGAGTGGGTTGAACTGAAGAGAAGAAGCACCAACATGGAGCTGGGAATCTGAAGGATCTGGAGAGATTCTGTATGAAGGAATGGTCTCTGATCTCTTGTCAGGTGTTCTCCAAACTCATCAGGCATTATATGTGAAGACTCAGAGCTGTTATCTTGGCAATAGGAGGTTGCAAAAAGTATTGAATAAAAGGGTGCCAATAATTGTGGCCAACGTGTTTTGGAGAAAAACATTTATTTCATAAATAACCCCACTTTCAATTCTTTTCCTTCAATGAAAGGTTAGATTTTTGCTAATTTTATGAATTAAAGATCAAAAGGATAAACAATGCAGATTTATTTTTATAGTCATATTTACCAAGGGTGCCAATAATTCTGACCACCACTGTGTATATATATATATTAAATCAACAACAAATATTTGTCTTTGATTTGGCATTTATATACTTGCGTCATTAAGTGTTTTATCAGAGGCGTTATCTCTTGTGCCACCTCTCAAGGTGTAAGTTAGCCAAGAGTAACATATTGTACTGTTGTATCAGTTTGTCCACACTGATAATAGGCTATATTGAGCTGTCATTAATTTTCTACTTCACAGATTGCATTTGTTGTGTTAAAGGACTAAATGTGTAACTTTTTCAAGGACCACAAGTGGAATATCTGCACTATGTGCACGTTTTTTTTTTTTTCCCCTTGAAGGAAGAATTGTCCAATATTGAGTTTATTCAATACATTAATATAGCAATAAAATGCTTCCTGGTTTGGTTTTTAATGCATTTTTGGCAGCTAAACAGCTGTGACCTTAATTGACCTAAGATTTTTCTGACCTTTTATTAAATTAAAAGGGGTCCTATTATGCTTTTTTTTTTTTTTTTTTTTTTTCTCCTTCATCCAAAGTGAGTTATTCTCTATATTAGTTTCTGAACTACCTGAAATACCTTGATTGTAGTCTTGAGTTTTCTTCAAAAAAGTAAACGTCACAGTATTCCCGCCCAAGGCATGTTCTAAAAAAGGGGTTGAGGTCTTGTTGTGTTGCATTAATAGAGTGTTAAAACTTGTGGTTATGGTAACTATAGGTTATAGTAGATGTGACATTTCCGAAACATGCTCAAAACGGTTGACCAATCACAACACACTGGTCCAGCCGTCCAATCAGAGCACATTTTGCTTTTCGGAAGGAGAGGCTTCATAGAGACAGGAACTAGAGCGTTACTGATAGACTTGAAAGAGAGGTGCCGCAACAGTGTTAAATATGTGAAAAATATTGTGTTTTTTTTTAAACATTTCAAGCATTAAAACCTATTCTAGTAGACCCCAAAAACAAGTCTTTGAAAAAGAGCATAATAGGTCCCATTTAATGAATTATACATTTAATGACTTATTTTTGTAAATATTCTCTTCAAAAATATATACTAAATTTTAATTTAATTGCCATGACAGAATATGTACTTTTTTTTTTTTCGTTGTATCATATTTTGATCTCATATTTCTGTTCATGATCTCATATTTAAAACAATTTCCACTTCATAGTATGAAGGTTTTTGTAAACACAGCTTAGGAAATGTATGTTTTTCTCTTCTTTTCGCTTTCATAAAAGTAATTATAAGGTATGTCTTAAACATTTTTGAACCGTAATCCTGATATTTATCTCAGTATGACCTTGAAATGTTGCATTGTTTGACCTCAAGGTCAAGTCTTTGGTTTCTATCCTTTGCTGCAACAGCTCCAGCAGAAACTCTCAGTGCTGTAATTCAAGCTTCTCCTCTGTGATCAGTAATTGAAACCTCTGTCCTGTCCTCTGCTCTCAGTGCTTGGCTGCAGACACTCTGGCAGCGTATGGGATGAGCGAACAGTCTCGTATAGATGAACGAGGCCTGCAGGAGATCTGCCCTACCATGATACAGCAGTTGGACTCACAAGCATGCAAGACCCAACAGGACCAAGAGTCCGAGACCAGCCCCAGACCCACTTACGCTGAGGGTAAGACTGACTATCCATTGAGAGACTATGGATAATATTATTGATGTCTAATTTTTATTATCAGTCACAATGTTTTTAATCATAATACACTACGTGGCCAAAGGTATGTGTACACCCCTATTTGACTGTTTTTTAGCTATACCTATTAGTAACAAATAGGTACAATCAATTACACAGGTGTGCAGTCTCCTTAAACATTTAAATATGATATGCACAATAAAGTCAATTTATTGGCCATAAAGGCTGTCGGTTTTAAAATTGTTCAAGAATCACATATTTGTGTTACGTTCAGGTGTCAACATATTTTGGTCAAGTATCAAGGGTAATATGTGGCTTCTAATTGCTTTGCGTTGTGATGTTTGTGCACACTGTGAATGCCATGACACTTATTAACAGTTCTTGTAATGTTTTCTTTAAAACGCCATGTGCTGCACGTCCTTAGGTGACGCTGTGTGTTAAACTTTATCAACATAGATAAAGAGCAACATCTTGGCATATTTATAGCAGACTAGTCTAGTTCATATCTGTTGTACACTGTAGACAATCTTTGACTTGGCCATCAAATTGGGCTTCTAGGAAAAATACAGTGAGTCAGCTGGTTTTCTTTGAACTCTGACTGAGAGGGTCGGAAAAGTGCAGGTGTTCTCTTGTGTTGAGCCTTGATCTCCTGTTAAAGTCTGATAGGAATAGTCAAGTCTTTGAACACTGAAAAACATAGAAATGTTAATGAATTAGAAAACAAATTATCAACGTAACTTGCATTTATATTTATTTTTTTAAGAAAGACTGCACAAGCACATAAAACAATAGCTATACAATACAGTTCGTAAGTTCAGAGTCGGTAATATTACAATAGGTTGTTTGCACATGACGTCATTGTTGCACGCGAAATGCGGCTGGAGGGCAAGGAGTGATTTTTCTATATAGGAAACAAACTCAATATCCTATATATTACAAACTCAAAATTCCTATGTTTTGCTTCGTTTATGGTTGCTCAAATCTATCAAACCGAGAAACCACAATGAGCTTTTATCGGTTACGTAACTTATATCGTTTTTTAACTTTAAAAGTTGTCACCTTTTTTATAGCATTTTGCATCTGCTGATACTGAAATGAATGTGGATACCTGCTTACCTTTTTTGTTTTTGACTTTTTTTGTTTTTGGTTAAATAATTACATTCTTCATAGTATCGTTTGCAGGGAAGAGAAGATATTTTATCCCATTGCATGATCATTTGGTGTTTTCACTTCAGTTTTGTAGAATTCCGTTTACAATGTTGATTTGGTTACCGTGAAAACAGTGTCACGGGTTGGGCACGTGCTGCTGCTTCAGCCATCATATGGTAGAAAATATACAAATAAAAAAAATGTGTTCAACACAATGTGTTCTTTGTTGGAAGGGTGTAAATGTAACTGTAGTTTTACTGTTTTCTTTGTAAATATTCACTTTCCCATATGACCACGGAGGAGAATCGGATGGGCATTCAGCGGACAAACACCCATTTTTACAGTCTATGACAGACACCGACACAAACCCAGACCTGAACGCGGCGTGACGGCAACTTCACATTCTCTATACACATTAATATGATCACATTAATTTCGTGCGTCACCAGAACCACGTGATTGCAAATGACCTATTAAATATTACAATTTGAAATTACTTTCAACTTTATTATATCATGCTCATATAGGTAATGTGATGAAATAGGGTCATTCCTTGTCAACTCAGCCTGAGGTCCCCTGCTAGAAATTTTGATTTTGATACAAATAAAAAAATAAATAATAATAATAAATGAAGAAGTAATCCAAAATGTTAAATGCTGTGGATGTAAATGCTATGAATATTTACTGAGTAATCCACTATTTTGTAGAGGGGGGTCAAAATGACAATTTTCATCTGAGATTTGAGCAAATTAATTTAGAAAGATGACAGCGTTATCATTTTATTTTTACACAGAGATTAGTAGGTCCTTGTTGCATTATGTGCCAAACCTGCAAGACCTTCGTTCATCTTAGGAACACAAATTAAAATATTTTTGAAGCGTTCAGCGCTTCCAGGTTCTACGTCAGAATGCCGACTTATTATTGGCTGGCTCCTGCGTCAGCATCACACGCATGCATCATGCTGCTCACTTGTACAGCGTCGGACAATACTAAGTCGGCGTTCTGACGTAGAACCTGGAAGCGCTGAACGGAAACAGCGTAGAAGAATGACGGGGAGAGAAGATATTGTTGAATAAAGTCCTTATTTTTGTTTTGTTTTTGCGCACAAAAAGTATTCTCGTCGTTTCATAACATTGAAGTTGAACCACTGCAGTCACCTGGACTATTTTAACGATGTCTTTAGTACTTTTCTGGACCTTGAATGTGGTAATTTCATTGCTTTCTACGGGAGATAAAAAAAAACCCTCTTGGATTTCATCAAAAATATCTACATTTGTGTTCTGAAGATGAACCGAGGTCTTAAGGGTATGGAACAACATCAGGGTGAATACTTAATAACAGAAATTTTATTTTTGGGTGAGCTAACCCTTTAATATCCTGTTAAATTCGGGTTCTTAACAGACTTCTGTTTTTGGTATCTTCATTTTTAAGACCCAGCAGAGTCACATGCAGTGGCTTAAGTGCCCAAATACTTTTGGGGTCACTGTGTATATAGGTATAAATAGAATGTTTGCATTTATATGCTGGCATTTTAGACAATTTGGAAGAATGTTTTCTTGTCTTATCAAAATAAGATCTCTTGACTTTTAAAATGGCTAAGCTTGTATATTTCAGATGCCAGCAACATCTGGATTCAATCACAGTACTCTGGTCAGACAGGAGAGTCTGTGAGTTTAGAGAGTCTTTCAAAAGCTGAACTGAAATATCCCTTGTGTAGGCGACAGATATAAAAAGGCAAGACAGGGAGAGTTCAGAGAATTTCAGGGGCGTGTGTGAAGCCTGCTGGGACATTTCAGGAGAGAAAGTCATAGAGATGGAGAACAGGAAACAATTTCACATGTACTCTATAATCTGTGATTTTGTTATTTTTACAAACATTTCAAATCTGTGCAGATTTTCGTATTCACCATAAGCTAAAACAAACCATGTCTATAGCAGATAGATTTTATTTCATTTATTAAAATTCTTGTTTTTAATCAGACTGCATGTGACTCTTTGTGACTGAACGTGTTCAACATCTGTGCGCCGTATTTTCTGGCTCAGTGATATTTCCTGTCACCTCCTGTAGTTCTTTATCTGATAAACAAGGCATTTCTGGGTTTTGGCATTTCTTGTGCATCCTGGCAGCGGGAGAGGAAATGGAAGATGCCGCAGTGCCACTTCCCACCGGGATTCAAGAGACAAAGAGAGAGAGAAATGCGTTCTTTTAGAGATGAAGTCTTATAACTTCCTATTCTTAATGCAGTCGGTCCCATTCAGTTCTTAACAAAAAGTTCTGTACTGGCACCATGGTACAGTGATGGTGATACCTTTTGTACTGCGTATTACTGTGTTCATGTACCTAATAATTCCATGGTATATCTGGTTGTTTGTTTGAAGTGATCAGAAAAAAGTAGAGAATAGGATTAAGACAGGATGCATGCCAGACCCAAACCAGGATCATTTGCATAAGCGCCACAGCTCAGTGTGCATAAAATGTAACGTAGCATGTGCCAAAACTTCAAAAAGATTGCAATTATTTTTTTGTTTTTGTTTTTTGGTTCTGTCTCACCCTTCCCAATGCAGAATTTGGGAAGATTGAGGTGTTCATTTGGAGTCCCAAAAACGAAAAAGAAAAGAAAAAAGAAAGTACAGTGCTTTATAAAGCAATACTTTAAAGTTTAAACTAGTACATTTAAAAAAAATACCCCCCCTTTAATGTATCACACACAGTTTCTGCCAATCTCATGTTAATCTTGAGTAACTATAGAGTAGTAGTGCATCCTTCATATCTCCAAAAAGTCTTTAGTTTTATCATATTTATAAAAGATACATACACTGTACTGAATCTTTCCGAAAACAACCGAGCGCCTTGGAGGCGTGCCGTGTGAGCGGAGCTAAAGAGTGACGAGCACGCGCAGCTTTTGCGTAGAGACCATCTGTAGGCTATCAATGGTCAGCTAAACAAATGTATTTAAACACACACAATACAACATCGCATTATCCCTGGATAACTTTTGAATCACTATAATGAATATAGCGTATAATGAATTTATGAATTCACTATGTTTGTATTGTTTACATTATTTGCACTTAGGCCCCTATTGCCAACAAAACAGACATTTGAAGCAGTTTTACTCACCACCTGCGGTTCCGACTCATGACAGGGATCATTATCACTGTGACCGCTCCATCTTTCAGTTTCAAATGATCTGTAAATCCAGCGTCGAACTGGGCCTTGTTTATGAAACCATAAGCGCCGATCCTGAGGGCTTGAGCAGCCACGGAAAAACACAAGATATTCTCCATTCATTTTAACCAATAAAAAAGTGATTGCAACTATCAGTTTGTATGGTTATTTTAATAACAAATATTGAGAGCGCATCAGTGTAATGCGTGAGAACAAAACTCTCAGCTCCACTTAACGCTGGGTTCTTTGGGAAGCAAGGTTATCTTTCCCTCACAACCAAAAACACACTTCTTTTGTGAAGTCCTGTGACCTGTTCAGCACTGCCGATGACTTTTGTAAAACCGAACGCGCATTGATAGGCGTGCTTTTGCTCTCTCGCTCTGGTCAACGTGTGCTCACTCGCTCTTCCGGGAGAAGTACCTGTACAAGGAATTCCGACCTTTCTGATGTTACACAGGCACATACTCGAAAAAAAGACCGTGAAGTTTGAGGATTTGAGTATTTTTGGCACAGAAGTACTCCGTTATACGTCCAACTCGTTTTTTGAAACTTTGGCCATGTTTAGAATCCACCCCTTTAACCGTGTAAATTAAACAGTTTAAAATTCATTTTGCTCCTTATAAAAGCCAGATTGATGAATGTTTTTACAATAAACAACTTAAAAGGATAGTTCACCCCAAAAAATTCTGTCATAATTTACTCTTCTTCACACGTTTCAAAACTGTATGACTTTCTGTCTTCTGTTGAAATCAATAAGAAGGTATTTTAAAGAACATCGGTGTCCAAACAACATTGGCCCCCATTGACTTTCGTTGTATGGACAAATACTATAGTAATATATTACTATTGTAAAACTGCACTGTAAAATAAATGTAATTGAAAAATGAATATTTCATCAGTATATCCTTTTTTTATTTACAGTTGTAAAATTAAAATTGCATCTTAATTTCTTGACTTGCAAGAGTTAAACTCTCAAGCTTTTATTTTGGCAGAAAAGGAGACTAAGTTTTTGTGACAACAGGTTTACAAACCCTTCACATTACAAGTCTAGTGAAATCCTGTAATCATCTGTCCACAGAAATGTTGGAAATTATTTAAATGTGAAAACAAAGCCAAACTGGTGCTCATCACAGACTTTTGCAATTTGATAAGTGCTTGAAGCCATATCGTACTATTGATTTTAGTTCGATTGACATATGCTTTGCCAAAGCAATGTCACAAAAAACATCTTTTATGTTTTATGACAAGTGTAAATATATTTTCGAGTTATTATGAAACCGGTGTGACAGATTAGATGGGCCGCCACAGTCTAGGTTATTAAAATGATGACAGAATTTGCATTTTTGGGTGAACTATTTCTTTAAATAACTTTGAAAACCACCTAACTTGATATTTACATGCTTTTTTGGGTTTTCATAGTGAGATTATGTCTGATGTATCTGTGTATTGCTTTACAATAAACATCATCCCAAAGGTGCTTTACAGAAATAATAAATTTGAAAGAAAAATAGTGCGTTATAACTGTGTGTGGGGAAAAAATTTCCCTAAGACGTTGAAGTAGGTGAGAAAGTAACCAATTATCATGTATGTAAACACACCCAGTGACTCACTTTTTTTTTTTTTTTTTAACCGAAGGTTATGAATCCATATTACTGCTGTTATATGAAAGAAAGAGATTTCCTAAATGCATCAGTGTTTTTATGAATGATTTACTTCTTCTCTAGGTAAAGTGCTGACAGCTGTTCTCAGCTGTAAACAAATGCAGCTCTGTGGTTTTGGAGAAAGCCAGCTGATATATGATCTGTACACACACGTGCACCTGCCACGATCCACTCCCACATAATGGCATTCTCTCTCATACTGCACATGTGTCCATTCAGTGATGTATTGTGTGATGGATATCTTGTATTTCTAGGGATTCCAGTCCGACTGGGTGGAATACTAACAGAATAGTGCTGCCAGACTGAAATATATGCCATAATCCATGCGCACACAAAAGTTGTGGGATGTGTCTGCTGGGGTGTAATGTCATGTTATTAAAAGGTGTATGTATGTGTGTGTCCTGCAGTGTGGGGTTACTCAGTTTTGAGTGTGACTCTGGTTAGTGCATTCGCTTTGACCAGTGTTTTAGTGGTGCCCCTGATGAGGACTCGGTTCATGCACAGAACTCTCATCTATTTCATCGCACTGTCCATCGGAACGTTGTTGTCCACCGCCATCCTGCAGCTCCTGCCTGAGGTTCAGTATCCATCCACCCATTTCCACCCAAACACACCAAATCAACTGCGGATCAAGATTAATCTCAGAGGGGTGTCTGGAATTGTCGCCTTTTCCCTTCTTTCCTCTTTCACACAATGTTTTCTTCCTTTCAAACACAACAAAACACCCCTAACCACAGTAAAGACACATCTTTGTCTGGTGATTTCCTCTTCTTGAAGCTCTTCCTCTGCAGTTGCCTTTATTTCTTCCATGATTGTTCTGTTGGTACATCTTTTAGGACCATAAAAGCTGTTAAAAACCTTTGTTCAAGGTTTGTCTAACTTACTATAGCTGATCATTTTGAATTTAAGATTGAATCAGACGTTTACACAGTGTTTTTTAACGCCTTTTTTAGGGGAACATATTTTTAATAATCACATTGTTTTTTGTAAGGATATTTTATTTTATTGTGTTTTCCTTTTTTTTTTTTTTTTTTTTTTTTTTTTTTTTAATTATTCATTTATAGAGTGGATAATTTTATATTTAAGACTCCTTAAGGGCCTGGATAGAATCAGACATTTTTATTTTATTTTACATATTTGTTATTTATTTTATTTTATTTTATTTTATTTTAAACTTTGCATTTTTTGTTGCTTGAAAGTTTTGAAAAATGTCTTGAAATATGAAGGTTAAATTGGCAACAGCCAAGACAGTCGGGTTTGGTGAATGTACCTATAGGAGTGGTTTGGATTTTTGGTTTTAGATTGTCAAGTTAACCTAATATTCGATGTTTGTTCCACCACTTTTTTGGAGATGATCAATACCCCCTGCCCTAATTTGCCTCCACTGCTTTTCAAATTGTTCCTCTACCCCTGAATACTTTAAAGTAGACCACTAACACTCCATTTATTCACTAGCTCATCGGTTATGGAAATCCCATCCACATTAAAAGAGCTAATGAAGCGCTGCATGTCCCAGGATGTTTTTTGTTGGTTTGTTGGTGCTGTCGTAGCTCAAACAGACCTACAGATACACCTTGTGCTGGGTGTTGATGGCTCATTGACTGGTCAATGTAATTACAGGTGTTAGTAGTTCCTCTGTTGCCTCGGGAAGTTTAAGAATGTATGGACTGAGAGGAGGAGGGGAATGTTTAGTTATCCCATCAGGATTAATGACTTTCAGTAACCTTGTGTCTTAAGGCATCATTTGTTCTGTGATGGTCAACAGGAAGCCACCTCCCCCTACTTCCTCTGTGAATGAAACAATGGATTCTAGAATGTGAACAACATACGCTACCATTCAAAAGTTTGGAGGTTTTTTTTTTTTTTTTTTTTTAGAAATTAATGCTTTTATTCAGCAAGGATGCATTAAATTGATCAAAAGTGAAAGTAAAGATGTTACAAAAGATTTGTTTCGATGCTGATCTTTTGAACTTTTCATGAAAAATGAAATAAAGACTGAAAATTCAGCTTTGCCATCACAGGAAACATTTCACAATATTACTGTTTTATTTAATTTTTTTAAACTGTATTTTTGATCAAATAAATGCAGCCTTGCTTAGCATAAGAAACTTTTTTTTTTATAAAACGTAAAAAATAAATTGTATCAGCCCTAAACTTTTGAATGGCAGTGTAATAGCATGACTCTGGAATGTTTATGATTTATTATTGTTAATTAATTATATAAATGAACATGAGATCTACTGTAAATGCAGTTTATGAATGAGATTTGCATATTTCCTTCACATGTAAAAACTGTGTATGCATGAATTGATTTGATACTTCAGTGGCCCACAGAACTCCCTCAGGGAGTAAATCTCACAATTGAGATTATGAATATCAACCTTTCACCTAGTATTAATTATTCTGCTGATTAATTCAAATATTATTTCTTCTTTTCTCCCTTTCTTTTCCACCTCCCTTGTTTTCTCTCTCTCTCTCTCTCTCTCTCTCTCTCTTTTTTGGTTGTTTGGCCAGTTTGGGGGTATGGTTTCCTGTGTGTGACAGTGATATCTCTGTGTTCACTGGTCGGGGCGAGTGTGGTTCCCTTCATGAGGAAAACCTTTTACAAGCGGTTGCTGCTGTACTTCATAGCCCTGGCCATTGGTACTCTGTACTCCAACGCCCTCTTTCAACTAATCCCAGAGGTAGAGTGGACACGTGTGGGAAACGGGTTTATGGACGTGTGCCACACAACCAGACTCTTTCTAGAGTTCTAGATTTCTAGAAATCAAGATTTTCTAGAGATGGAAACGTTCTGGTTGAGTCTTTAAATGTTGAGTCTGACATTTAAAGGAATAGTTAGCTCAAAATGAAAACACTTCATTTACTTGCCCTCATGTTGTTCCAGACTTTCTGTAATGCAAATGAAAATATTTTATGCAACGTCAAAACTTTATCTCAAGTTCACCTAAAAATAATTGATTGTGTTTTTTCTCTCTGTATACAAATGATTTATTAGGGCCAGATTTGCTAATAGCTTGCACCAGCGCAAACCCTCTTTTAGTATTAAAAACTACTGTAAGGATTTACTAAAGACATACAGTGAGAAATTAGTGATGCATAGATGTGAAGACAGTTATTTTTGAGGTTGACCTTAAATCATTTTGTGTTTTGGAACAATGTGAGGGTGAGTAACTGATTACAGAATTTTCATTTTCAGATCAATATTTCTTTTAAACACAAATATAAATTTTCCCAGCCTCAGTGGTTCTTCCCAGCTGGAAGGCTAAAAAATAGAGTGAAACTTTGTATTGATTCATAGACAGAACACAGACTTCTTTTAAATGGGTCATGACATGGATTTTTTTTATTGTAACATGTTCATTGAGGTTTACCTATAATGTTAATATAGTTCTTTACACACACAAACAGATAAAATATATATATTTGTGGAAAAACGATTATTTTCAACCCTGATTCTGACCCTCTGTCTGAAATGATCCGTTTTTAAGGAGCGACTCCTTTAAGGCTTATCAGTAAACGGCCACTGTTATGATTAGCTAGCGTTATTGTGTAGGTAGTCTCTCGTAGCCAGACCTTCAGACTGTCAGCTGAAGGTCTAGGCTCCATCACAGCTTTCATTGGCCAAGGACCGCCCAAGAGGACATTTGACTGACATGTAAAGCAACCAATCAGTTTGTTTTGTTCCGCATCATGTTTAGGGGCGTGAAAATGTAAGTCGATATCCATACGATAACAGACCGGTGTGCATCTAATAAATTATTCATTCAAGAACATTGTGCAAGTTTACTGCAACAATGGAGCCGTAAACTTCACATACTTTTGAAAATCCAGCATTTAGTTGATCTGGTTAAGCGCTCATGTCACAGTTGTAAACACAATGGCTTTCTTCTTCCATTAAGGGGTTTGGCGTCACCGCGGCTTTGTTTCCAGGCGGACCGTTAAAGAGCGCGACACACGTCTCAAATCACAGACATATCTGATGAGTGCATGAACACAATAGCCAATCAGAGGTGTTTACGAATCCACTCAACAGCACTTGAAGCGTCACATTTTTAAAATTTCAGTACTGACTTGGTATTGAAGCCGGTACTTTTGACAACAATAGTGTCAACACCCATTCACTATTGCATGTGAACATTATCCACACAAGTCTGTCATTTACACACAAAGCATTGTGCCTTGGTTACAAAACAATCTGCTGTCAAATTCTCTGAACCAACATATAGTTATCCAGTTCCTTTATCCTTCCATTTACTCTTTTATTTGTCCTCTTGTCAGCAGACTAAAGCGCGTGGAGTACATCAGAAAATAAACAGGCATCTGTATACTGTATCCAGTGTAGACAGCGTCAGTGATTGTACTATTTTCTTTTGACACGACACTCACATCCAGTGTATGCAAATGTTAGTCGTTAAATGACTGAACGCCAGTGGGCAGGGCCTGTGGTGTGATGATGTATACCTATTCGTTGATGTCTTGCTCTGGAAGCAGGCATATGCAAATGTATTTGCCTGTGTGACATCACAGATCCCACAATATCAAAAGCCATTTTTGGAACTTGATTTAAATAAATGCTTTGTTTGTAACGAGGACGATGTTTTAATGGTGCAAAGACCTCTTATATGTTAAAAGATCAGGCAAATTTGATTTCTCATGTCATGACCCCTTTAAAATCATAGTAATGCCCATTCACTCTACATTTTTGAGGCAATGTGGCATGAAACTGGAGCACATAGTTTTTTTGTGAACTATTTAAATGAATGACCCAGTCTGGTCTAATTTGTTAAAATCACAAGGTGAAAAGCCAAGCAAAAAGGGGGGAATCCCTGAGGCATTAGTGAACTAGTACACAAAGACCCAGTCTAAAATAAATCCCATACTCACTCTTCTTGACTGCTAGTAGTTTCACCAAATGTGAAATAAATGAAGAATACTCGTACATCTTCTAATTTGGTAAATCATTTCTTGATTGTAACAGTACCATGTTTAAAGATGAAAGAGAGTCTCTTTCCCCATGTCTAGGAGAGTGATTAGGGGCATGTATTTGGATTGTATCTATACTAAACATATATAATGCACTGCACTGCACACATTCTGTTTTTAACATATTATATGCAGCCTACACTACTTAATGTTACACATACACTACAGTTCAAAGGTTTTGGGTCGATTTTTAAGAAGTCTCTTATATTTGATCAAAAATACAGTAAAAAAAACAAAAAACGTAATACTGTGAAATATTATTACGATTTAAAATAACAGTTTTCTATTTTAATATATTTTAAAATGTAATTTTTTCCTGTGATGGCAAAGCTAAAGCGGCAATTGCTTCAGTCTTCAATGTCACATGATCCTTCAGAAATATGCTGATTTGGTGCTCAAGAAACATTTCAAGAAACATTTCTTATCAATATTGAAAAAGTTATGCTGCTTAATATTCTTGTGGAAACCGTGATACTTACATTTTTTAGGATTCTTTGATTAATAGAAAGTTAAAAAGAATGGCTGTCAAAGTCCAAAAAAAAAAAGTCTGTACTGTCAAAAAAGTATTAAAAAAAAAAACGTACTGACCCCAAACTTTTGAACGGTAGTGCAGTTCAACATTTTACGTGTAATTTTTATTATAGTAAAAACCATTTTCATGATTTGAGATTAATAACAAATAATAAAATTTGAATAAAATTGTATTTGACATTTTAAAACATGCCTTTTTTTTATGTAGGCCTTTGGATTTGACCCTATGGAGGATTATTATGTGCCCAAGTCCGCTGTTGTGTTTGGAGGATTCTACCTGTTCTTTTTTACAGAGAAAGTCCTGAAGATGATCTTAAAGCCAAAGGACAAGGTGAGAATTTAGACTAATGGTCTGTATGAGTAAACCATGAAGTGATTGTTTTAGCAAATAGCTTTATCTGACATTGTCATTGTGACATGGGTTCCCAGTGACATCTAAAAAGTATTTAGTTGACAGCACAGAAAGGATGTTATTTTTAGAACAAAAAGTTCAAACTCATGAATTTTTGCATTGGAATGTGTGAACAGCATGTACAGAATGTGCATGTCTGGTTTTAGTTCCTCAAGGGCTACACTATTCATTTGTAGTATGCTTTATAAGACAATGTCCTCCAGTTAGATTTTAAAAAAACGAACTTAATACTCATTAAAATACATTAAGGGTTTTTATTGTAGTCTGTAATGGTTTAGGCAGAGCCAGCAAATCATTTTACATGCATCATGAGATTTATCATTAAACTCTTTGCTTTTGAGATTGTGATGGGTTGTAATGCAGCACCCTCTAGTGGAGAATTTTCTTTGCAAGCTTATTCACTGTCTGTTTCTTCTTGCCCTTCTTATCTAATTCTCCCTTTTGTTAGGGAGGGCATGGACACGGACACAGTCACTTCCCTGCAGAGCGCTATGCCAACTCCAATGGCGACTTGGAGGATGGTGTGATGGAGAAACTGCAGAATGGAGAGGCTGGAGGAGCATCTTTACCCAGAGTGGAAGGAGATGTTAGAGGGGTTGGAGAAGATGACAAGATGCTGAGCACTGGGCAGACTGTACAGGTGAAAAATAAATTAAACCTTAATCTCCTTCAATTGCTTAAATTGTATTTTCCAGTGGTATTACAAATCTCTCTCACACACACACACACACACACACACAAATCTGACAACAAATGTAATTATACTTTGTGGAATTAATTGATTGAGGCTTAATTGACTATTAACAACACCCATTATGTCTCTTAAAGACAACTTGAAATCCAAATTAACACTATTCAGATGGTATATTAAAGAAGACCTATTATGCTTTTTTTACATTTTCAACTTTCTTTAGTGTGTAATGTTGCTGTTTGAGCATGAAAAAGGTCTGCAAAGTTACAAAGCACAAAGTCTCTCCAAAGGGAATTATTCTCTATATCAGTTTTTTCTGAACTCCCTGAAACACCTCGAATGTACTCTTCAGTTTTCTTCCAAGAATGTACATGTCACAATATTCCTTATTTAAATAATTCCTGCCCAAGGCATGCGCAAAAAAAGGGGTCGAGGCCTGGTTGAGTTGCGTTGGTAGTGTTGAAACTGACCGTTATGGTAAGGGGTGTGACATTTCCGAAACACCCTCAAATCGGTTGACTAATCACAGCACACTGGTCCAGCCGACCAATCAGAGCACATTGTGCTTTTCAGAACGAGGGGCTTCATAGAGACAGGAACTAAGCAGAGCGTTGCTGACAGACTGGGAAAAGAGGTGCTCCAATAATGTAAAATATGTGAAAAGGAATGTGTTTTTTGAACATTCAACCATGAAAACCTATTCTAGTAGACCCCAAAAACAAGACTTTGAAAAAGGGCATAATATGGCCTCTTCAAGATTAATGTCGTGCCTGAATTACTGTAATTGTGAATTTCCAACTTGTAAAAACTGTCCAGGACACTTACTTTTCTCACTTGATAATGACTAATGGCATCATGTAAACTTGAGTTGCCATAGAAACAGTTTTTTCTGTCTCTGAGGATGTGACCAGCATCTCAGTGTTGTCATCTTGTAATTACCATCCTTTCAGCACAACTTGAATGCTGCATGATTCATCAGCGTCAGTGTGTGTGGTTGGGTTTTTAAGGGGGAAAAAAATGCATAACTTTCATTAAATGGCAACATCTCTAAAACAATTTTTTTTTTAATGTGAGCTAAAAGAACCCTGCAGGAGCTAAAAGATTATGGTTTTTATTTACACTACCGTGCAAAAATTTGGGGCCAGTAAGATTTTTTTTTTTTTAAGAAAATGTTTTTTGAGCACCAAATCAGCTTATTAGAATGATTTGTGAAGGATCATGTGACAAATTCAGGATTACATTACATTTTAAAATATATTAAAATAGAAACGTTATTTTAAAAAAATTAATACAATTACAGTTTATACTATTTTTTTGATAAAAATTTTGATAAAAAATATCTTACCCAAACTTTTAAACAGAAGTGTATATTGACTTCTTTTGTTTGTGTCCCTGACGCAGGACGCTCAGAGTTCAGGTGGTGCTGGAACGGGTGGATGTTATTGGCTGAAAGGCAGGGCATACTCTGACATCGGTACTCTGGCGTGGATGATCACTTTGAGCGACGGTCTCCATAATTTCATAGATGGTTTGGCTATCGGAGCCTCCTTCACTGCTTCTGTGTTCCAGGGCATCAGTACATCAGTGGCAATTCTGTGTGAGGAGTTTCCACATGAGTTGGGTGGGTATTACTGCTTCTTTAACACTTTAATGTGACCAATCAAAAATGGCCATAAACATGCTGAATGTGTTGTCATGCTCTGCTGCATCTGTGTGTTCAGGTGATTTTGTAATCCTGCTAAACGCTGGCATGAGCATCCAGCAGGCGCTGTTCTTTAACTTCCTGTCAGCGTGCTGCTGTTATCTGGGCATGGGCTTCGGCATCCTGGCTGGGAACAACTTCTCTCCTAACTGGATCTTTGCTCTAGCCGGGGGCATGTTCCTCTACATTGCACTGGCTGATATGGTAAGAGACATCATGCTGATCATGCTGGCTTTAAATTAGCTGGGTTTTGGGAATGGTGTGGATTTGATTAATTTTATTGATTCCTGAAGGTTTCTATGATTAATGAGGTGTAAAAGAAGTTAATACCAGTGCTATTGTAAACTAAAACTAAGAAAATTACTCATTTAAATACATGAAAAAAAAAATGAAATGAAAATTGAAATAATTTAATGACATTTAAAACTACACCTACACATTTAAAACTAAACTATATGAAATAATAATAAAAAAAATAATAATAATGGTAATTTACATGGGTGAAATTGTTTGGCTTGCATGTTTGTATGGAAAAATACATTCTTCCTGCAGATGGCGATATAGGCCCTGTTTACACATGGTATTAAAGGGTTAGTTCACACAAAAATGAAAATTGTAAGACTTTCGTTCATCTTTGGAACAGAAATGAAGATCTTTTAATGAAATCTGAGAGCTTTCTGTCCCTCTATTGACAGCTATGCAGCTAATACTTTGACGCTTTAAAAAGTTCATAACGAGATCGTAAAACTACTGTATTGTTCAGACGACCCTGATTATAACCTGTAGTTTTGAAACCTGGGTACCGTCAAACATCAAGTATGGGGGATGTTTGGTCCTGTCAGTGAGGCACCCAAACATGAGTCACGTGGCTCTTAGACAGTAAGCTTTTCTTTGACTGTTTGCATTTTTAAGACTGTCTTTTTGCACTTGCGAACTTCTAACATTACACTCTGACACATCGTATTTCTTGTCACACTTGTTTTACGCTTATTTGGCGCCACCTATTGTTGCGGGTGTATTATTGACGTAAAAGTCTAGACCCTGAATATAAGACGAACCTGTTTTTTCAGATGTATTTCTTATATTTGGAACAATATGGTAATCCATATGTATTTCGCTTTTTAGTCCAAATTTTCTGAAGAGACACGATTGCTTTATATGATGAACAGATTGAATTTAGGCTTTTATTCACATATAAACATTGATCAGGGAACATAAACAGAACCTCATTGGTTTTTGCAGAAGCTCAAATGTGCTGCGTAACATAAGAATGAACCTCATTGTTTCTCGTTTCTGGTTTCTAGCAAGCATGAGCTTCCATTTACCACAACTGATGTGTGAGTTGATGAATGTTTATATGTGAATATAAAGTGATCGTGTCTCTTCAGAAAATTTGGACTAATCCGGTAGCATATAAGCAGTAAAAATATAAGCTTACTCAATAACCATGAAAACAGAGAATGACATTACCCATAAGGTTATCCCAAAATTGATTCTGTTGAGTTTTATAATGTGTCTTACAATCCATGTGTCTCTATATTCCTTTGTCCATCTCTGCAGTTTCCAGAGATGAACGAGGTGAGTCGTGAAGAAGAGGAGGCCGGAGGAAGTGGCTCTCTGGTCACTTTCGCCATCCAGAACGCAGGACTGCTCACAGGATTTGCTATCATGCTTCTACTTACCATCTACTCTGGACAGATACAGCTTGGATAGCAGAGGACTTAAACACAAACTCAGACCCTGAGGGACTAACTCAGCACCTGGACTTAAACCTGAGACCTACTGGAACCTCCAGACTTAAATATGAGCCAGCTGTGCTGGCTTGTTTTAAAATGTTTGCCCAGCTGGACTAGGTCATGATGACATAAATTGAAATCTTATGGGCACAAACCCTGGACTGTTTGAATGAAGCTAGAATTAACTGACTTGTGAATTTTGCTTTAAATTCATCCAAAACCCAGACCTATGGATGGATGCTTTACCATTCATCTAGTTTAGGCCTTCTCTCGTTCTTTTGTCTCAAAGCTTTAGGACACAATGTCCCTGTACTGAGTGGATTCCAGTACCCTAACATGTACATCTGGGTAATTTTGTATTGATTTCTATGTTCTAATGTTAATTTTTTTTCAACAAAAAGTCTCTTTCTTTCGGAGACAGAGCACCTTTGTATTCCCGACCATGAGGATTAGAGTATTGTCCACTGACTGACATGTAACAGATGGGATAAAACTTGACTCATTTTAATGACATTTGGTCAAATGCAGGTTGTTTCTGATGCTTCAAACCAAATGGTTTTGTTTATTCAATAGAAAAAAATAAACAACGAAAAAGTAAAAATGCTTAGGGACAAGATATATAGATGCTATATAGACTAGTTAGTTGGCACTCATAATTCTACTGAACTGAACGTCACGTAGGTCACTTTAATCAAAGGTTACTCTGCACTGTTGCATAAGTAGCTTTTAGTTTAAATACAAAGCAGTGTCTGTTCACAAATTTATCCGTACTTAGTTTCTCCCCTCAACGTCATTCCATAATAGCAAGCAAAAAGCTTGAAACACTAAGGATTCATTTGTTATTGATTTTTTTTTTTTACTACTATAAGAAATAAGCAGAGACCAAGTTTCTTTGAGAGAAATCTCCTCCAACTTTTCTTTCCATTTATATGACCAGAATAATTGGTGCACATTTTTATTGTACCCTCCTCTCAACCTTGCATATTAATTGACAGACAGAAAAAAGATCACACCGACTTCAGTTTATAATTGCTCTCAATTTATCATGATGCTGGTTATTATTTATTAGATAATAAATACTCTTTAATAATATTTTCCACATCCTTTCATTTAATATGAATGCAGTACTCTTCATATTTTAAGAAATAATTAGGAAATGCAAGCAAAATGTGTGCATAAAGGTGGTGTCGTAGTGACTCTACAATAATACGATCATTCCTTATAACTTTCTGGTCGAACCTTACGATACGGTCCCATTGGTTAACTTTAGTTAACTACATTAGTAAACTAACAATGAAAAATGCTTCTAAATCATATATTAATCTTAGTTCATGTTCATTTCAGCATTTACTAATATATTATTAAAATCAAAAGTATCTGCTAAAATTATTTAATGTACCTGAGCTAACATTATCTAACAATGAACGGTTGTATTTGTATTAGCTAACATTATCAAAGATAAATAAACACTGTAATAATAAATATATTAGGCATTGCATTAACCAAAGTTAACAAATGGAACCTTATTGTACAGTGTTACACTTTTCCTTTATATATAGCACTACAGTACACTACTTAGAGCTCTTTGCTAATTTAGCATTTAGACTGACAGGACCCACTTGAATACATTTCGAATACCATTTAAAGCTGAAGTATGTAATTTCTGTGGCACTAGTTTATTCAAAAGTTATTGCAAAATCCTGACTGTTTGTTCGGATAGGTTCACACAAATGACTTATACCTTTGTTTCTGCATATTAAGATCGGATTTTAGTATTGAAAAAAGACACTTCAGCTTTAAAATGGCTTGAATTTTAGAAGTTAATTAGGACTGTTCTTATACATATGGTCTTATGATACAGATATGTTATATTTCTATGCAGCAAAATACAATTTAAATAGAACAAACTATGAAATTCATTAATTGATCTTGCGCTTCAGATCAACCTTTGCTCACAATACAGTAGATCCCCTGTTACGACTTTTGTCTTCCAGATAAAATGTATTCTTCCATTATGCTTCCATTGCTTAGTAATATTCTTAATATTCTGCATAAGGATTGAACCCGACACCCCAGTATGCTGTTTAGCAAACAGCTACACGATCATTCTGTTCATTGTTTGAAATGTAATTTTAGAACTGAATGTGAAGCATATGGTCAACAGATCTGAGTGTAACTTTTTTTCAGGGTTGTAATTGCATATTCTGTGCATTTAGACTATCAGCGTTACTTTTCTATAATGCCCCTTTGTCTGTTAAGTGTATGTAGAAGTTGCGAAGTTGTGCAGTACAAGTTAGTTGAAACCATTATTTCAGCTGGCGTCTTATTGCTATGCATTGACGTCCTCTGAAGTGAGTTTATGCCTTAAAGAGAGGAGGAAGTCTCAACACCATCATTTAGTGGGAAAAGTTTTAAGTTTTTGTACCTCATTTTAAATTCAGTGATATTTAAAGACTTTTGTAGTGTAGAATGTGTGTGAATGTTTGTGATTTTGCTATTGATTTATGTATTTTGTCATCAGTAATTGTATTTAAATGATAAGAGGGGAGCTGTTCTTTAAATTTTGTTGCTGTAAGAGAGTATGTGAGCAAATCAGCATCTCATTGTTTTATTTTCATAGTGGATGGTGGAGGCCAGTGTACCTGGCTATGATGAAGGCATTATGTTTATTACTGTAAACATCTTAAGTGTTTTGTGACTCATACTTGTGCAACATGTGAAATCTGATTGCTGGTAACTATTTTTTCTTTTTCTTTTGAAATATTAAGCCATGGGTTTTAAGTTCATCTTTTGTGCAATGGAAGAAAAAAAACATGATCCAAAACTGAAAGCTGTTGTTTCTCCTTCATTTGTATTGTCTCTCAATTTTAAGTAGCTGTGAGGCTAATTATTTTAGTGAATTATGATACTTTGACTATACAAATCATTTATAGTTAAATTGATGACAACTTTTATAAGCAACTTGAATTATTGATAATGCAGCTACGTATAAATATTCATGCTTATTAATATGCTTATTAATTTGAGTTTGAGATGGACCTCAGTCATGCATCTAGTGAAGTTCTCTTCATCAGGTTTGTGCTTTAATGTGCTTTAAAACATTCTTAGATGCTTGATTTATCTATAAATATTGCTGAAAATAACATGTTCGCTGAAGTTGGAAGGTGTTTTTTTTTTTTTTCAGCTGCGTTCGTAAATACTCTCTCACTCTTTGTGGCTTACATTAAAGACACTTTATATTTTCTTTCATATGGTTGTGGTATATTTGTCCTCAAAGGCTTTTATCTCACACCAGCTTCATATGCAGAAGCGTGTTTGTTTACCCTCACAATATAACAAGCCGTCGAGCTCTTCAGTGGATAAAATACCCTTCAGGATAAAGTTAAGTCGTTTTTAATATTACAAACTAATTTGAATATTACTCCAACATTTCGTCAACTCAAGGATGAAAGTAATATCCCCTGACTTCTTTGTGAATCATAATTCAGAGGGAGTCGCTTTATTGGCACTGTGAATCATGTCAGGAGTCGACTGATGCGAAGAAAGATTATTTTATTCAAATAAATAAATATTTATTTATTTACTTGCTTACTTGTTTAAAAGGACTTTAATTTTGAAGCTTTATTTTTGGGGCATTCCCGTTATCGTCACATCTCTCACACTCCAAACTGGTGTGTGTGCCAAGTCAGAAAGTTGAACGAGGTTCAAAACTTTATAATGCCATTACATGTGATGAACGTGCAATGATAATGCATTGCACAGATAGCAGCATTACAAGACATTGATATGCACATTTCTTGTGCCAGGAGATTCATTTATTGCCTCTTCCTTGCAAGCTGTGCTGCAGCAAGTCCTTGACTGTTAAACAGTTACAAGGTACGTTTAGAGAGAGGGAGAGAGAGAGAGAGAGAGAGAGAGAGAGAGAGGGAGACCTTTGTCACAATGTCATGACTAAGAACCACACATGTGTTTTAGTATGCATACGACGCCTTAAGTTGATATTAAAAGCATCTCGGGTTATTCCAGCCAGAAACAATGTGCAAATATAAGGACAAAATCCATCTCTGTATGTTCATAGTGCTGTTTCTTCAGCTGTTATCCAGGACTGCAGGTAAGTTCTTCATACATGTACTGGCGTAATAATCAAGTGTTGTGTTTCTATTGTTAGGCTTTTACAGAAACCCTATTCTGTCTTACCCTATTCTGAGAAAGCAATCGCAGCAATGTGTCTTTGCTTGCTTTTACAGCACAGTCATGTGCCAGAAGCTGTGGTGAGAAGTTTACCACATGCTCCTGTCATTCAACATGTGAATCTCTGGAGGACTGCTGTGCAGATTATAAACAGTTTTGCCTTGACATTGAACCACACTCTGGATCTTTGCTGGGAGGAACAGACTTTAAAATCCTCAATGTTACATTTGAGCAAAACATTAACCTCACTTGCAGGTAAGAGAGTAACAAACCTGTTGATGTTCTCTGACGCCACAAACCAACTGTTCATAAACATTGCAGATTTTTGAAGTTCCTAGCAAGATTATGAGTATAGTAAATAAATAATTTACATTTTTGGATGAACTGTTCCATTAACTTGACCTTTTCTTAAAGGGGTAGTTCACCTAAAAATGGAAATTGTCAAAATATACTTACTCTTAAGTTGTTCTAAACCTGTATGAGTTTCTTTGTTCTGTTGAACACAAAAGAAGATATTTTGAAGAATGTTGATAACCAGATAGTTTCTGGTCCCCACTGACTTTCATGTGTCACTTTCAGTGTTTTGTTCCTCCCAAATCCTCAAGGGCAAAGTCTGAGTTAATTTTTTTTATTTGGTACAACAAGTGGCTTTGGTGAAGGCTGAATGAGATAAGATGGAAATGTTCTCATGTTACTGCCATTTTAGGGTGAATTGCATTTTTGTATTCTTCAGTCGCTCTGATAAAAGCACATACTAAATTAACAACTGTTAGTCTGTCAGATATGATCAGCGCTATAAATACAGTGCAGTGCTAAACAGAGTATGTTTCACAGGTTCAACTCAGAGATTTTGACGGAGGGCTATGTGGATGAGAGCGGCGTGGGTCACTGTATCTCTCCACTGCTCTATGAGTCGGGCTGGATCCCTTTTGAGGTGTCCACAGATGGAGTCGATTATGACAGAGCAGGGAGGTGGCTCTCAGGTGAGCTACAGATATCATAGTGCACACTAAGGTTTGTGGGAATGTTAATTTAAGTTGACATTTGCATTAATACGTGCTGTTTCGAAAGTATTGTGGCATTGTGTTAACCTAGCAGACATTCCTTTCTAGAACATTCCTTTAGTGTTGTTCTTAGCTGATATCAGTTACTGTATTATCGTATGGTTTATTGCATTATGTACTGATTAGAATAATCAGTAATCCAACCTCCTGAGGCATTTGACATTAACTCAAGTTCATTGGAATTTATTTGTCTTAATGTAGCAGTGCTGCTTTTAATGAAAAGATTTGTTGATTGATTGATTGATTGATTAGTCCATCACAGTAAGCTGGGTCCTGCTTACAAGCTCATTCTGGTCAATGCCACACAGTGGCAGTACTACGGCACACCAAATGTCGGCGGGGATTTAAAAATGATATGGATATCATCTCTAATAAAAGCAGAGAGCGTCAACATCGAGCTGTGGGGTTACAATGAGACTGGTAAGTAAATCACAAGTCTCTGTATAGAATAATGTATACATCTATGCATCCATCTACAGTATCTGTTGTTCTCTCTCTTTATCTCTCTCTCTCTCTCTCTCTCTCTCTCTCTCTCTCTATCTGTGTTTATTGTTCTATCGTTCTATTTATTGTTCTATCGTTCTATCTATCTTTCTATCACTATTGTTCTGTCAGTCTGTCTATTGTTCTAACTTTCTATCTATCCATCTATCCTTCTGTCTGTCTATGAATCTCTCCATCATTCTATTGTTTTGTCGACCATTCTATCTATCATTCCATCTACCTGTCTGAATCGGTCTATCAGTTCTATATGTGAATGTTTATGAATCTGTCTATGATTCTGTCATTCTAACTATAATTTGATCTAGTGTTCTGCCTATCAATCATTTTATCTGTTGTTCTATCATTCTGTCTGTCTATTGTATTATCTATCAATCTATTGTTTTATAGTTCTGTCTCTTTCTATTGTTCTGTCTTTGAATTTATCTATTGTTCTGTCCATTATTCTAATCATTGTTCTGTCCATCACTGTATTGTTATACCATTCATCGCTTTATCTATCATTCTACCTCTCTGTGAATCTATCATCTATCATTATGTCAATTTATCATTCTGTCTATTGTTATCTCATTCTGTCTGTCATTCTATCTATCATTCTATACGGTGTATCCTTTTATTGTTCTGTCTGTTCTAGCTATCTGAATCTGTTGTTCTTCTATATTGTTCTATCTATGTTTTATCTGTTGTTCTATCTTTCTATCTGTCTGTCTAAGAATCTCTTATTCTATCTATTATTGTATCATTCTTTCTATTATTTAATCGTTCTATCATTCTGTCGGTCTGTGAATCTTTTCTGTCTGTCATTCTGTCTATTTTTCTGTTGTTCTTTCTCCGAAGCCATCTTTAATTCTGTCTGTTGTTCTGTCAATCTATATATTGTTCTGTCTTTTTATTGTTTCTGTTATTCTATCTATTCTATCTGTTGTTCTCTCTATAGTTCTGTCTACTGTTCTGTTGTTTTATTTTTCATTCTAGCTTTTTGTCTGTTTGTGAATCCATCATTCTGTTTATTGTTCTGTTGTTCTGTCTATAATTTTATCTACTTACTGTTCCGTCATTCTATCTATCAGTCCACCCTTCTTTCTGTAATTCTGACTGTCTATCTATCATTCTATCAATTGATCTATCTATAGGAGATTATTATTAGGATTAACTAACATTATTATTGTTATGATAAACTAACAGGAGAGTCATATTCTGCTAACTGGGAGGCAGAGTGGAAGTATCTGTACACCGTGGGCAGAGATGTGCCCAACAGTGGAGTTTTCAGTTTCACCCCACAGATTGCAGAAAAACCATACTCCCTCTGGGACCTAGGGAGCATGCGGGTCAGTCCCAGCTCTAAACAAGACGGAGCCCAGTAAGAGCCTTTAGTAGTTAATATTATTGTTTGTATTGTTTTTTTTTATATAATCACTAGGACCCATTTCTCAGTATTTGGGTCACTTTTTCAAAACAGTGAGCACAACAGCAGTTCATGTGGGCTAAACTGTGGATCATTTATCAATGCTTTGGCACAAAATGCATTCAACAAGGACATCTTTCAAATGACATGAATTAATTTCTCACTCAGACACAAACACCACCAAAACCCTATACACAGCAAACATTAAAAGCTTTTGCGGTAGCAGCCCCAAGGCTATGGAACAGTTTACCAGAGTATATTAGACAATCATCAACTGTGAGTGAATTTAAGAGACATTTAAAAAACATATTTTTTTATATTAGCTTTTGATCATGTATGAGTGACGAGGTATTGTTGTCGTAGGTATTGCTGTTAAAATGTTTCTCGAATGGTATTTGTAGATCTTTTGAAATTAGTTTTTTTATTTTTGTAATTTATTTTATTCTATCAGTATACTGTTCAGCACTGTGGTCAACACTGTTGTTTTATTATGTGCCTTATAAATAATTGGAATTGGAAAAGGGTAAAACTTTGAAATAATTTTAACTAATTTAAACATGGACCATGTCACATATACTACAGTGAATTCTGAACAGTAGAGAGCTGACGTTTTTGTTTTGAAAAGAAATTATACAAAAGAAAACATTGTGTAATGCTACGTTGTTAGTATTTTAGGTCATTGTTTTATGAGTGAAAAAGTATTTGATGGGTCACAACCTTTGCTAGTTTATTTGGAAGAATGGTTGGATTTGAGACATGAAGTTTTAAGTGTTTTGTTATTTTTAGTGCATTTTGAATGTAAAATTAACTGTTGTGCCAAAATTAGGAGAACTGTGTGAAGAGTTTTGAAAGAATTACCAAAGTAATGAGAAATAGGTCCTAGCAATTGTTAAATTTAGTTTTTCTTTTTTTAAGAGTTCATAGCATTTTATTAAAGCACTGTGGTTAAAACCAGTTGATTTCCTTTTTTGATTAATAACGGAGACAATAATGTTTTGCGCAGTGATGTTAACGCCCTGTGGAGTGGGGCGCACGCAATCGCCTGGCATCTAGAGGAGGCCTTCAGGAAGGACTCTGCAGGCTGGGCCCTGGAAAAGTGTATCAATTGGGATAAAGAAGAGAAAGCAATGCCCAACTTCCTTACAGAGATCACTGACTGCCCCTGCACGCTGGCCCAGGCTCGTGCTGACACCGGCAGATTTCACGTGGGTAACAATAACCTGATCTAAACTTTATATTAAAGTTGCATCACCAGCAACATCATAATTATTTGAGAATTTTGAATTCTCCACCTATCACAAATTCAGGCCTTTATGATCATAGATACATAGGGTAAAATGGCTTTAATTAAATCTGCTAAATCTTTATTTATTAAAGTGTCTATAGTAGAGCTCCTTTTGATGAGTTATGTGTGTTTATTTTTCAGACTGATTATGGCTGTGATATTGAGGCAGGTAGTTTCTGCGTTTACCATCCAGGTGCAGTTCACTGCGTTAGAGCCATACAGGGCAGGTAATATGCCACTTATCAGAATTTCAATTAGTTGAGATATGGATTTTATATGTGTGTGTGTACAGTAGTGGCCAAAAGTTGGAGTCGATTGTTTTATTTGTGATAAGGCAATGAAACTTTTGGCCAATATCCACAGCTACAAGTTTTATTTTACTGTTTTACATGAGGGTATATATATAATATATATATATAATATACATACAATATCATTACAATTTCCAATACCTGTTTTCTACTATAATATATATATATATATATATATGTATTTATGCATGTATGTATGCATGTGTAATATATATATTACACATGCATACATAAATACATACACACTGGTATACAAAGTTGCTAATTTGCGTAATTTGTATTAAATATTCAAAATTCACAAAAAATATTTCAAAACAGAAAATGCCCACTATCTATTCATGAGGTTGCAAGTATATTTTGTAATGGTCGATATTGCCCAATATATTGATCTAATTTTAAAATTAAATTATACTGATACCACAACTGCATGTGGGGAAATTACACAGTAACAGAAACAAATCTAACTTATTTAATAACCTATTCTCATTCATGTAAAATACATTTTATTCTGTTTTATATTTAGCCTGTTGATGTATTGTTTTCTTGCAGTCCTGAGTATGGTGCCGGTCAGCAATGTTGCTATGACAGCACTGGAGCTCAGGTGCTCACGGGGGACTCTATTGGTGGCAGCACCCCTGATCGAGGGCACGACTGGGGGGCGCCGCCATACAAGAAACCTCCTAGAGTTCCAGCATACTCACACTGGAAGTATGATGTCATCAGTTTTTACTACTGCTGTCTGTGGTCAGACAACTGTGAATACTACTTCACCCACCGCCCGTCCAGTGACTGCAGAACATATCGTCCTCCTAGAGCAGGTAAAGGAAATATCTGTCTTTTTTTTCTTTTCTTTTATTCATTGTTATGTTTAATGTTATTTTGTTCTCTATTATTATTATTATTATTATTTCTATTTACATTTTTGCCACTTTTATTGACAGTAATACTAGAGAAATCACAGAAAATTATAGAGAGAAGATTGGTGTTTGATCGAGAAATGTCGTGAACCAGATGTAACCAAATGGAAACTTGTCAAATCTGATAGGCCACTGCTCTAAATCTTTAGATTTTTGTTCAGTTGTTGGTGTTTTCCTCCTTTAGCTGCTGTCCTTGGTGACCCTCACTTCATGACATTCGATGGCGTGACTTTCACCTTCAATGGGAAAGGAGAGTACAGTCTTGTTCACTCTTCAGCCTATGAGCTGTCTGTGCAAGGCAGGACTGAACCAATGAAATCAGAGAATGGTGAGTTCTATAACCTCCTTTATTAAGGATGGATTGAATCAGACCTCTTACATTGAGTCGGCTACGAAAATTGTCCTTTCAGGTTCTGAGGTTATGGCAACACGACTCTGTTCAGTGGCCATGAGGGAGAAAGACTCTGATGTCATCGAGGTGCGTCTTGGAGACCAAGTAGATGAGCTCCAGGTCTTAATGAACCAACAGGTGCTTTTCTTTTCCGAGCAAAAATGGATCGACCTTAAGGGTAAGACCTGTTTATTTATCCTCTCAAAGTCAGCTTTAGCTAAACACAGTCTATCAAAAGCATAAAATGGAAGAAATATTTCTCCAACACCCAATCAGCATATTTGAATGATTTCATGTGGATCATGTGACACTGAAGACTGCAGTAATAGGGTACTTGAGTAGAGCGAGTAGTGAGTTTAAGTTGACATAATTTCTTAATGTAATCATTGACATCCACAGTTTCTGTTAATGCAAATTTTTAAAAACAAACAAACAAAAAAAACTTGCAGCAGATGTGCAAGATGAAAAATCATAGTTGGTTATGCTTAGCAGACTAATTTAATGAGCCATCTGTTCTCAGTAAATATAGACTTGTTGCCATCTACAGTATTTGTTTTACTTGTTTGTAGTCAACCAAAATGCCTATTACCGCTACAGCTAAATACAACCCAGTCACATGTGACACTTGTTTGAGAAATCACCACTAGTTGGCACAAAGGGACAGTTTGCAACATTGCTCAGTAAGGCTGTAATTGTGACTTTCTTTACCTGTAAATGAAGATAAAATAATGAAATAAATTACTGGTTATAATAATAACAATAGTAATATACAGTATATGATGCATCTGTTTCTTTCTGGTCTATTTTACAGTCTCTGTTGTCTGTTTTTTTTTTTTTCTGTGTCGTTCCAGGTGTTTTTGTTTTTTCCCCTAAACCTACTAATGTGACAGTGATGTTTCCTTCGGGGACAGGAGTAGAGGTCCGAGCAGGTGGAGGGGTCATGACCCTTACTGTTCTACTGCCCCATGACTTACACAACCAAACGCAGGGTCTGCTCGGTACAATGAATGATGACCCTGAAGATGAATTCACCTCTAGCAATGGCGTGATCATCCCTTCCAATAGCAGTGCACAGGACATATTCACCTATTGTGCTGGCTGTGAGTAACTATTTCACTTCACTTTCACATTGCTTTACTCAATGTACCTGCCAGTACTGTCAGTGATGAATGCAATGAATTGCAATGAAATTGTTTTAAACTGAAATTACAAATTTATACTACTTGTCATCTGATTTAATTTACTCTATTGTGGTGGGAGGAGCAACGACAGACACTGAGTGTGGAGTCAGGCCTCAGAGAGGCCTTTATTTAACAAAAATAAAACATAAAAATGTGTCAGAGTGAAAAAAGTGTCCAAATAAACAGGGAATCTGGTGTCTTCGTCATCAGGATGGGTCCTAGCCCGTGAGTGCAAACTTGTGCTTTCCATCCTTGCCGCGGTTGTGTCGACTCAGTCCGTACAGCAGTGCATGAATCCCTCCATGCTCCCCTTTCTGGACCCACGAGGACACCAATGTGCATGCACAGGGGAAGGGACTCTTAAGTCTCTGGTCTCTCATCATGCGCCGCCAGTCCTGGTTGTTTACCACGCCCTCCTCTCTCATACCCACTCCTGTCGAGAACCTGGTGAAGAGAGTTGTTTTAAGGGATGGGGTGGCGTTGATAATAAGAGGGAGGCAGCCATTCCGTCACACTATTTAAGAAATGCTCCATCTGTTGTAAAGCGATAGTTTGCTAATTCAAAGCCATTTCATATATATTCCGTGACTAATCCATGCATTACAAGTGGCTTTTGTGGCTTTTAAAATATGTGTGATGTTAAAAGTAATATTAAAATTGAAATTCAATTGAATTGAAAATATGGTATCATATACGTGATTCATTCCTAACTGAATGAGACGAGACAAGAAACATTTTGTGTTTTTGACTATTAGGCATACAAATAAAAGTGTATGCTTAATAGTCAAATTTAATCACTATAATACTATTGAACTCTAAAGTATTCCATGATAATAATTTCAATTTATATAATAATAGTAGTAGTAATAATAATAATAATAATAACAATAGTTATTATTATTATTTTATATAACAACAGTAAAATTACAATACTAATGTTTATGGTTGTTTTTCTTTTCATTCAAACAGTAAAACATAGAGCTTTTATTTTGTCAGTAAACTGCAGGGAAACTTTAGAAATGCTTCTCTTTTGTTGGCAGCAGATTTATAAACCATTCTCGTTATAAACTTGGGCAGATCAGTCATAAGGAAACATGAAGTCATTTCTAATATTTCAAGCTATAGTTGAAATCTTTTGCCTGCTTTTTTCCCCTCTCAAAATACCATGTGTTTTTCTTCATCAGGGGCCATTACAAATGAGACTTCTCTGTTTACATACGACTCAACCCACCTCCTAAATGAATATTATTATGCCCCAAAGCACGATCCGTCATTCATCCCTAACTTTTCCGTGACTGAAGACCCCGAGGATCCCCTGCTAGAGCCAACGCTGAACCTATGTGCAGGAGAGGGGGCTTCCTTCTGTAAATATGATGCACTAAGCATGCGCAGTCTGCAACAAGGCAATGCCACACTACTGTCCTACCGGAGTCATACATCCACCAAAAAAGCTCTGGAACCTGGTGAGTGGGAACACAGAGAACCTATTCTGACAAAGCTTCCAATTCAAACTATTTGGATTTTTGCAGGAATGTTAATTACAGTATTTCTTTTTCCAGATTTCTGTATGATTTAGGTCTCAATACACTTTAAAGAGCTTGCATTTCCGGCCCTAAAATCCGAATGGATGAGCCACGTTCAAAGCTGCTTTAACATAAACCCACTCATCAATTATGTATTCATGCATGAATTAATTCTACATCAAATGAATTCTACATTAAATTATGTTGCTTGGCACCATAAAGTTGATAGTTAATGAAATGCCTAATCAAGCATAGATAATAGATCTATTATTAATTATAGATTATAGGTTATTATTATTATGTACAGTATTGCTAATTAATATTATATTTTATTTATTTGCCTTAAGCCTAACAAAACCATGGAATAATTACTGTAACTACAGCCTTTTGAGGCTAATTGCTAAATTTTGCAACACACTGGCATTTTGCTATTTTTTTTATTTAATTTTACTTTTTGTGTTTATTATTATTATTATTATTAGTAGTAGTAGTAGTAGTAGTAGTAGTAGTAATAATAATAATAATAACTAGATCCTTTTGTAGCTAATTGCTTAATTTTACAACAGGCATTTTGTTGAATATTTTATTTTTTGTTGATTTATTATTAATAGTACTATTAGTAGTAGTAGTAGTAGTAGTATATACTGATTAATATTATTAATATTATGTTTTATAATTTTTGCATTAAGCCTAACAAAGACGTGGTACAATTACTGTAACTTCAGCCTTTTGTGGATAATTTCTCAATTTTACAACACTGGCATTTTGCTAATTTTTTTTATTTAATTTTTGTGTTTATTATTATTATTATTATTATGTATTAGTAATATTAATAATAATAATAGTAATAATAACTAGCAACTTTTGTAACTAATTGCTACATTTTACAAGACATTTTGCTGAATTATTTTATTTTATGTTTTATTTTATTACTGATTATCTTCTAAAAGGTGCTTACTGTGCTCACCTGAAGTTTGTATTAGTGCTTTTTTATTTTTTTTTATACACATGCTCATAGATGTCTTGTCATATGTTATGCATTTATATTTTAAGAGGTTAAAGACCAATGCTAGCATTATATTGTGACAATTACATTTAGATGTTCATTGAACTTTAAACATCATCAATTGCAGATTAATATACAGCAGCACACTATTAAAAATGTCATCGCTGACTCTATCTCAGTTATAAAGCATTAGAGACTTGTGTATGATCTGATTGTTATCTGTTTCATATTTTTATGGTTTTGTAATGGCTGTGACTTTGTGATCTCAGTGCAATCCTGTGGTTGGCTGCCACCACCTAACCATGGTCAGAAGGAAGGAACCTTTTACCTGGAGGGGGCAACGGTCACATTCTCATGTAACAGTGGATACCGTCTCTATGGGTCCCAGGAACGCACCTGTCAAGGGGACGGCATGTGGTCTGGACAGGATACGCACTGTGTGGCTGGTAGGTAAAAGCGTACTGCGAAAATAAAAATTCTGTCATCATTTACTCACTCACATGTTGTTCCAAACCACTAGATGGCAGTGTTTCCCTTTTCAAAGTTCATTTCCCTATTTCTTTGAAGGATGTAGTAGAGTATTCTAGTTTTTACTTTTTCCTCCTAATTCCATTTTGGATGATCTTAAACATCTCAGTCAAACAATTGTTGCCCAGTCTTTGTATACAGTGCCATTCAAAAGTTTTCTTCAGGATTCTTTGATGAATAGAAAGTTATTTATTTGAAATAGAAAGCTTTTGTTAGATTATAAATGGTTTTATGGTCACTTTTGATAAATTTAATGCATCCTTCCTGAATAAAAGTATTAATATCTTTAAAAAAATGTAAAAATCTTACTGACCCCAAACTTTTGAACAGTACTGTATACCCAGTGTCTTGTCGGGCACTGTACTTCCTCCCTCCACAGTCTTTTTAGGTCTCTAAAGAGACGCCTCTCTTCAGACAGACCGGTCCATTGATCTGTCAGTCATGCAGACGGACAGAGCACAGCAGTCATACAGACCGACCTGGATGTACTTGCGCTTGTTAACTCTTGACCCCTCGGTCTCATTAGAGCGGAACGGCATACTTCCTCTTGATAGGCATCTACAGGATGGATCTGTTTAGAATCTGATCTGGACTCTCTCCATCAAACACATGAATCGTTTATCTGCTCCACAGCTGCTGAGAATTCATCCCCCGCTGGCTCTCTGGCCTTTCTGGGGGTTCGTTGGATAACTGAGGAGCCAAAACAAAGCAACAGCCCTCTTTATAAAACACATCAGGCCTGCGATCCAAATAATCTTGCAATGAATTTACTAAATGCACGCTATTGCAAACATGTTGGGTAATTCTTATTGGGGGAAAAAATCCATATAAACAAAAAAGTAAATGTGGTACTGTTGGCGTTCAGCCAATGCTTTGAAACTTGTAGTTTGTCAAACATGATATTGGTCAATGTTTGCCATTTATTTGCTGGTAGTAAAAGTACATTGCATACAAGTACACTTTTTAAATCAATAAAGCAGACATTATCTGCTTTGATTAATGATCGCCGAGTTTATTATCCAGCTTGATAATCACATTTGTGAACTCTGAAACTTTCAGATAAAGGGTTTTTATTAAACTCACACACAGTTACCTACCTGCAAAGTTACTTTGTGGTTTGTGTAGGCGCTCTTTTATTAGTGCACCATTACTGCAGGCCATCGTTCGCTCGCCGCCATCTCACACAGCTAAACAGATCATTATTTATCATCAGGAAATTGTAGGAGAGCATTTTTCTAGATATATGGGCGCTCACAGACAGGGCACCGCTCACACCGCTGCGGTCAGGGAGGTCGGTAATGCACGAAGGGTTTTATTAAACTTTTGGCACTGACACTGAATTTAACAGGTTATTTAGGGCTGTTTTATCATTCCCACATGTCTTGCTTTCCCTATCTGTTTCTGTCTCCTTTTTACCTGTCTCTTTCTTGGTACCTGTCTCTCTCTTCTTTACCTGTGTCTCCTCATTACATGTCTTTCATTCCACTCTACCCGTTTCATTCTCTTTATTCCTTTCTGAAATCTTTAACTGTCTCTCTTTTCTGTCTCTCTGACTCCCTACCTGTTTGTTTCTCTCCCTACGCGTCTCTACCATCTTTCTGTCCTGTTAAAGGGATAGTTCACCCAAAAATGAACATTTTGTCATCATTTACTCACCCTCATGTTGTTCCAAATGTGTATGAGTTTCTTTCATCTGTTGAACACAAAAAAAGAAATTTTGAAGAATGTTGGTAATCAAACAGTTGACGGTATCCATTGACTTCCATAGTATTTTTTTTTTTTCCTATTATAGAAGTCAATGGCTACCGTCAACTGTTTGATTACCAACATTCTTTAAAATATCTTTTGTGTTCAGCAGCAGAAAGAAACTCATACAGGTTTGGAACAACTTGAGGGTGAGTAAATGATGACAACATTTTAATTTTTTGTGTGAACTATCCCTTTAACGTGTCTTGCTCTTGTACATGTCTTATTCCTGTTTACCCGTCTCATTCTCTCTATTCCTTCCTATCTTTCTCTCATCTTTAACTGTCTCTCTTTTATGACTCACTATTTGTTTATCTCTCTCCCTACCTGTCTTTCCTTCCTTTGTATTAGTTCATTCTCACTGCATCTCTTTTTTTAACTTGTCTTCCACTCCCTCTTTAACTGTCTCACTCTCCTTACCCTTTCCTCCTTTCAAGTCTCTCTCCTTTTTTGTCTGTCTCTCCCCACCTGTCTCTCTTTTTCATCTTCATCTCTCTCCCTACTTTCTTTCTGTCCTATTAACATGTCTTGATCTTCTTTACCACTGTCTCCTCTTTTTTATTCATCTTCCTCTCTTCTTTACCTGTCTCACTCTCTTTTATCTTTCTTTTTCTCCTTACAAGTCTCTCTCTCCCTAACTTTCTCTCTCTTATTTAAATGTCTTTCTCGTCATCAACTTTTTCTCCTTTTTATCTATATCTCTAAATGTCTCTCTGCTTTTTTTGTCCCTCTCCCTCCTTATATCTCTTTTTCATCTTCATCTTTCTGTCTTGCTCTCCTCTTTACCCGTCTCTCTTCTTTACCAATTTCTCCTCTTTTTTTTTTACTTGTCTTCCACTCTCCTTTACTTTTCTTTTTCTCCTTACAAGTTTCTCTCTCCCTGCCTTTCTCTGTCTTCTTTTTCTGTCTTTCTCGTCATCATCTTTTTCTCCTTTCTATCTCTCTCCCTAAGTGTCTCTCTCTCCCCACCTGTCTCTATTTTCATCTTCATCTCTCTCCCTACCATCTTTCTATAGAAGATAGGCAGGTAAAGAGGAGAGCAAGACATGTTAATAATGTCTTGCTCTCCTCTTTACCTGTCTATCTTCTTTACTTGTGTCTCCTCTTTGTATGTCTTTCATTCTTGTTTACCTGTCTCATTCTCTCTATTCCTGCCTGTCTTTCTCTCTTTCATCTTAACTTTTCTCACTCACTACCATCTTGACCATCTTTTCTGTTCTTTTTAACATGTCTTACTCTCCTCTTTACACGTCTTTCATTCCTCTTTACCTGTCTCGTTCTCTTTATTCTTACCTGTCCTTTTCTCTTTAACTGTCTCTTTTCTCTTCACCTGACTTCTCTGACAACCTACGTCTCTCTCTTCTATTTTCATTTCTCTCTCTTCTTACCTGTCTCTTCTTAATTTGTACCTGTTTTGTTCTCCCTCTTTTCCTGTCTTTCCCTTTCACTGACCTTCTCACATTCCTCTTTATCCTCTTTATGTGTGTGTGTGTGTGTGTGTGTGTGTGTGTGTTTGTGTACGTGGTATTTCAAGGATAGTAATATCAGTAAATTTTGACCTTTTGATCGTCTATGGGAAGTCCCCATAAAACTTTGATTATATATCAATATGACTATAAAATAATGATGATAATAATTGTTGTTATTTTTTCACTAAATAAAATATTTAAATATGAAATATTACTATTTTAATATTTCACGGTAAATATTTTGTATTATTATTTATTTAAAAAGTAAAAATAATATAAACATTTTATTTTACAGTACAACTGTAAAATTGCAATACCAATATTTATGGTTGTCTTAATGTCATCATTTTCAAATGTAAAACCATCCAGCTTTCATTTTGTCAGAAAACCACAGAGAACCTCTAAAGCTTCTCTTTTGTTGACAGCGGCCGGTTTACAAGAGCTTCTCATTACAAATTTGGGAAGATGGTTGCCGTATGTTGCGTTCCTGAATGCACATTATAAGCAACACAAACTCAGAGCAGATGCAGAGATGAAGTTCTTTTCTCTAAGTACGAGTGTGTATTATCAGCAACTGACATCGTGTTGTCCATGAGAATGACGCAAGACCAGTTTGGTGGGTGTTTTGTATTTACACAAGTAATTTTTCAGTTGTCAAAAAGGATTCAGACAGATCCGCTCCAGTTAACGTGAAAGTACGACCTACAGATAAACCCCCTCCACACACATACAGTACATATTTTATTCCTATAGTATGGCCGTATCTGTTGCTCTTGAGCACGTCTATAGTCATTATCTTCGTTTTGAAGGTCGGCCTTCCCAGACTGGCGCTCTTAAGGGCTGACATGTGTCATAGTGTCTCAGTGAGTGAGGGGCTCAGGACTCCACCTTCACTTGAATTGATAGTCCCACTTTATTCCCATGTTCCAAGACAATGTGGGGTCTCAGTGACCTTTTCCTCTTTATCTGTTCCTCTACTTTCCCTCTCTCACTCTCTCCTTCTCTTTCTTTTGTTCTGGCTGATAAAGGTTGACATCCTAGCCCACATCCCTGTCAAGCATGTCAGCGGCGGTAGGATCAAAGAGCTGCTCCAGCCTGTAATTGACTTCCATTTACAGCGCTCTGAACCCCCAGTAAATAACCCTCAACGGTTGGTTATTTGCATGCATTCCGGCGCAGTTCAAATTCAGAGGAGCGAAAAGCAGGAAAGTGAGGGTGAAATGAAGAAAGCGAAAAGTACAGGTTAACAAAAAGGACAATCATGTGGTTTTGTGTAGGGCTGTAACTAACTAATTATTTTGATAACCTGTTGATTATTTCCTCAATCATAAAGTTTTAAAGGGTTAGTTCACCCAAAAATGAAATTTCTGTTATTAATTACTCACCCTCATGTTGTTCCAAACCCGTAAGACCTTAATTCATCTTCGTAACACAAATTAAGATATTTTTGATGAAATCCGAGAGGTATCTGAACCACACATAGGCAGCAATGTCATTGCAGCTTTCAAGGCCCAGAAAGGTAGTAAAGACATTGTTAAAATAGTCCACGTGAATACAGTGGTTCAACCTTAATGTTATGAAGAGACTAGAATACTTTTTGTGCACAAAAACAAAACGAAAATAATGACTTTATTCAACAATTTCTTCTCTTCCCTGTCATTCTCCTATGCTGTTGATGTTGTAGACACAACTGGGTTGTACGTCAGAAAGTGCACAAAAAGTATTCTCTTCACTTCATAACATTAAGTTTGAACCAGTGTAGTCACATGAACAATTTTAATGATGTCTTTACTACCTTTCTGGGCCAGATGCAATGATGTTGCTGCCTATGTGTGGTTCGGATACCTCCTCGGATTTTATCAAAAATATCTTTATTTGTGTTCCGAAGATGAACAAAGATCTTACGGGTGTGACACGACATGAGGGTGAGTAATTAATGACAGAAATTTCATTTTTGGGTGAACAACCCCTTGAAGCAGTAATAAACCTTTTCATTGATAATACATTGATGATAATAATAAATGTTTACTGAGTAGCAAATCAGCATATTAAAATGATTTCTGAAGGATCATGTGACACTGAAGACTGGAGTAATGATGCTGAAAAATTAAATTAAAACATTAAAATAATTAATGATTCCAAACTTTTGACCAGTAATGTTTGTGTATGTAGTATTTTTTCCCCCAAAAGATTGTTTTTGTTACACTCCACTTGATTGACATGCATGCAGGCACTTTATAAATTTTTGAAAAATGTAAATGCTCACATTATAACAATGTTTTACAAAGTTTTTTTTCTCATAAGATTGCATTGTTCCTTGATAGAAGACTTGACTAATCTGTAATTACATTTGTTGTTTATTATTGTCATTTTGATGAACACTTTTATTGATTGGATGTTGCAGCTCTAGTTTTGAGGGTTATTATTGCTGTTTTGTTGGGTCTGACCGCATCTGGACTCTGTGTGTATATAAATATGCGTCTGCACTGCAGATGCCCTGAGTCTCAACATATGGCACTGATGCTGTACCGCTTTGTCAAATTACACTGGTTATAACTCTCTATCCGTAAAGAGGCACAAGATGGGAGAAAGGGGGCTACGGGGGAGGAAAGAAGTCGATTAGAAAGAGCAGTGAAAGCGAAAAAGAAATACTTTCTTCAGAGTTCCAAGAGGGAGAGAGATATATATTCATAGAGGACACTCACGTATGAGTGCACAACCCAATGAGACAGTCACAGGCCCAGAAGGACGTGGAACAGCACGACGGGAGGGGGCATGAAGAAATGACGGACACAGCCGCCAGTGAAAATGCATTGTGACAGATTGAACTCAGCGGCAGCAAGAGGAGGAATATGATGCTGAATAAAACTGACAGTGTGAGTTTAGCCGCTAACTTGCTCTTTTTCTTGTTCCCAAGGGAACGTGTCATCAGCATCGGTCCAAGTCACCTGCAGCCCTCTAGTGCGTTTAAGAGGGGCTAGAAAAACATGCTGGACTGTTGGCATCAGTATCCCCATCGCATGCAATGCAGCAAAGACAGTGCTGTATACATTATAGAGCCAGCAGCAGCTGTACTGTACGTTTTGAATGATGAGTATAACTAGTTGTGCTTGTTAGGACAAACATCACTATTATTATTGCTCATACTATTATTACTGAAAGGAGTTTGTTCTACATTTATCTGCAACTTATAACATCTTTTGTGCTGCATACTGCCGTTCAAAAGTTTGGGACCAGTTCGATTTTGAAAGAAGGCTCTTATGTCCACCAAGATTAAAAAGACAGTAAAAACATTAATATTGTGATCATGATTTAAAATAACTGTTTTCTATTTGAATATATTTTAAAATGTAATTTATCCCTGTTATTTCAAAGCTGAATTTTCAGCATCATTACTCCAGTCTTCAGTGTCACATGATCCTTCACAAATCATTCTAATATGCTGATTTGCTGCTTATGAAACATTTCTTATTATAATTATTGTTGAAAACCGTGATACTTTCCCCCCCCTCAAGATTCTTTGATGAATAGAAAGTTCAAAAGAATAGCATTTATTTGAAATAGATATATTTGTAAAAATGTAAAAGAGTTTACTGCCAAATTTGATCTGGTAGTGTATAAATGATACTTGTGTCTTTTTGAGGAGAACTGTGCAATTACTTTAAGTCATCAGACTTGCCTGATGATAAAACAGGCAAAAATATATCATGGATTTAAGACTTGTATTAAAGGACGGTCGCAAAGCACATTTAAGAATCAAAATGTTGTAGACACTTGTCTGTGTAAGCAATAAGGTACGAGAGGCTGTGCTGTATCGTGAATAAGTCACAGTTGAAGGGTGACGCGAAGCAGAGTGCCTGCAACCCCTTTAGCCGTGACTTATTCACGATACAGCACTAGCCTCGTACCTTATTGCTTTTATAAAACGACCACACAATACAATTATTAAAGCCAAAAATATGTATCAATGCAACTTTCATGAAGTAAATTCTTACTAAAAACCTTCCTTCCTCCGGAAAAAAATAGTCCCTGACTATGAACAGCAACAGAAGTTACATTATTACGCCATTAGATGGCGGCAAAGACTCTCTTTATGAGTGTGTTAGTCAGTACCTTAGACTTTATCATTGAAAAGACTGAATCATTGTGAACACAGAACAAGACTCAACTGACAAATGCTTTGACTAGCGCTGTCAGTCACGGGAAAACCCCTTAACTGTTAAAAGGACAAGATAATACAACGGAAATTTAAACAGATTTTTTATTATGAACAGAGGACTGACCTGAAGGGAAATGCTAAATCTGAATGCAGGTAATAAACTCGCTCACTCGATCTTTTTCTCACAACACTCTTCTCCATAATACAGTAAGCTTCGATGAACAATATCAATTGAGAACATACAGTTTACATTGCTAAGAGTGGTTGCTAAAGGTGTTGTGTAGTGATACACAGAACCGTTGGGTGAAGCGGTCATAGCCGTGTTTTATCGTGAATAAAACAGTTACTGACCAATCAGAATCAAGGACGGGAACTAACCGTTTTATAATTTTACTTAGCCCAGTAAGCAACCACTCAAATCACCCATTCAACCACTCAGAACACCCTAACAATGCCATAGCAACAGTCTAGGACCTGAGATCAGTTCGGAAGCACATACACACACCTGGCTTGCATGGTACATCTTCTCAGAGGGATTGCATACAAACACATTTATCCTGTGGTCAATTGACCCTTCGCAAAGACCCGCCCCCCTTAGTTACTGTTGCTTTGTCCAACAAGCCATGGCGCTGTCACACCACACAGAGTGAAAAATACATCGCGGAGCAAAGAGGACACTGACAACACGTCGACAGACAAGACAGAGCAGGATCCTTATGATATTAAACAAATTCCCAGCTTTCAATTTTTTTTTTAAGAAATTCGAACAATAAAAACCGTTTTGTGGCTCTTTAATGTGTCGTGACAGATTGCTGTAGCGCCTCAGCTTAAGGGCTCATCATCCGATCATCTCTTCCTACTAGTTAATTTATAGCATCAAATAAACATGAATGAACATGAAAAGGAATGTTGTTTCAAACTCGGAAAGACGTCAGTACACACCATTTTTCAAGTTCAAGTCCACCGAGGTTAATCTTCTAACTCCTCACTGCTTTGTTGGACCAAATGGCGGATTTGGCGTTATGATTGGTTAGATCGCTTGTCACTCAAACTCCTGGCGAAGGGTCAATTGTCAGAAAGAGTTATGCCCCACAAATGGGCAATATTAATTGCTGTATTGTGTTTGTGTGCATGTGGCCGTCAGTGTGTTTTTGATTGTTATAAAGACTTCTTCAGTGTCGCAACAACATGCCGAGTGCACCTGGATAAAATGCTCAGAAATTGTTTTACCAAACATGTCTTCAGCCATGTTTGACATGTCAGGAATTTGACCCGAGGCTAAAGGAAGTTTGTGGTTCTAACGAAGAACACAGTTTCATTTGCATTGGAAAGCTCCACTGATTATTAAACTTTATCAACAGAAGAACACTCAACTGGATGAAATGCAAAGCAGGTTTAGACACTGCATGCAGCTGCAGTATTAGAGTTGTAGTATTCCTCTTTTGTAAATAAATGAAAATGTACAGAATGCAAGTGTAGTGTATTGTTGCACATTAATATTGTACAGGGTGTATATCATTTCAGCTTGGGAAACAAAGTTCTGTAGAAAAAAAGTTGTTTGAATTGGTAATAATATTCATATTTAGATATTTCCGCAATGCTCCACTGTTAAAATAAGCAGTATCATGTTCACATTTATTTAGTTCTATTTAACCCTTACAAAAAAAGTACTGTGTGGAAGTATTAGTAACTTACTTCAATTAATACATACCAAGAAAAACATATTGCTATTGTCCAAAAGCCATGGTGTTACTTTTTGTTACTGTTTTGTTAGTGAAGCACTGCCATCTTTTCTTCTTCAAATTTATATTCATGTTTTATTATTAATTGCTTACAAATGTATATTGACATTTTTCCTTACAGATAATACGTTGGCCATTGTCCTGGGGAGTGTTGGTGCGGTGTTGGCGGTGGTTGTCATGGTGATAGCAATTGTTGTGTACACAAAGAAACAGAAAAAGTGAGTCCAAATGTGTTTCTTTTCAAGTTGTTCATTTGTTTATTGTAAATATGTTGAATATTAGGTGAAATTATGTAAGGAATAATTGACTCCAGTCCGTTGAATTATTACAAAAAAAATGCACACTCAAGGTGGTAATGCGGCCAAGATGCGACACCATATCGTACTACGGTTACCACACCTCAAGACATTGTTCAGTTGTATTTCAAGACATTTGTCAGGTTTTTGTCTTTAAAACGCTTTTGTCTGTAGGACTAGTTTCTTAAACCTCATCCCACACCTCCGTTGCTAATTCCAAAATGTCATTTTAGAGCTAATAACAGAGGTTGAGCCATTGATAGCAGACTATCAATTAGTCAGATTAGTTATTATTGCAGTTATTAAAGAGAGAGATTACGAATTACCTGAGTCCTTGTGTCTCTCAACAGTGTTCTGCAGCAGCGTTTTTACTAATACTGAAGCTGTACATTTATCTGCTTCAAGAACAGCGCCGTTATTACCTCACTACTGCTAGTGAAAAATGTCATATAGCTTTTAAGTTGCTAAACTATTTTACTGATAAAATCATCAGAGGAGTGCTGACAACACGTTTCTGTGCGAGTGTGCGTCCGTACTGTATGTGTGTGTGTTTGAGTGGGAGAGAGAGCAGAGTGATATGGACATATGGACAGAACGTCAAAAGAGTATTATGTCCAAATTCATAGTATACGAAAAATACCCGCATGACCTACTACTGCAGAGATTTTGGAGTTCACATTTGATGGACACTTTACTATCCCATGAAACCTTGGGAGGGGAGTTGTGCATGGCAGCCAATTGCATCCGAATTTCATTCATACTACCCATATTAATACTATATAGAAAATAAATTTTCAATGATATTTTTAGACAGTATATTATTTCGGACGCAGCTTATGACTTACAAAAGATGACATTGTAAAGAATTGTACTGGGCACTATTTTGCATGCAATTACAATGAAACTGAGACTGAAGTTTTGGTATGTAAACTACCGTTGAAAAGTTTTTTGGGGTCGGTAAAAATTCGTTATGTTTTTGAAAGAAGTCTCTTATGCTCACCAAGGCTGCTTTTATTTGATCAAAAATACAGTAAAAACAGTAATATTGTGAAATATTATTACAATTTAAAATAACTATTTTCTATTTTGATATATTTTAAAATGTAATATTTTTTTACTTTTTGTTTATTAATTTCTGTGTTGGCAAAGCTGAATTTTCAGCATTACTGCAGTCTTCAGTGTCACATGATCCTTCAGAAATCATTGTAATATGCTGATTTAGTGCTCAAGAAACATTTATTATTATTATCAATGTTGAAAACAAGTTGCTGCTTAATATTTTTGTGGAAACCACAATTTTTAGGATTCTTTTATGAATAAAAATTTGAAAAGAACAGCATTTATTTGGAAAAGAAATCTTTTGTAATGATTATAAATGTCTATACTGTCACTTTTGATCAAGTTAATGCTTTAATGCGTCCTTGCTAAAAAAAAATACTGACACCAAACTTTTGAGGATATTTTTATGAAATAAAATCTTCTGTCCCCATTCATTGAAATCGCATAGGAAATAATGTCCAGTACAATTTTCCAAATATGTCTCATGTTAAATGGGTTTAATACTATGACTTTGAATATATACTGTAACTATTCTGTTAAATATACATCTATATTTGTCTCATAAAAAAAAAAAAAAAAAACCTTAATTACTGCAGTCAAACCGGCTTTTTTTCTGCTGAGAGTAATTTATGGGAAAATATCAAGGAAACGTCTCATATTTGAACTTTCCTAATCAAATGTTTGCTCTTGTCATATATAATCTTGATATGTGATAAAGATCACACCTGGGCCAGAAACCTGAAAACTGATGTCAGAGACAGAATCCAACTGTTTTCTAGTGTAAAAACATGATTTGTATCACCCATTTATCTTTTCTTGTCCATTTTCACCGTCATGCGTTTTATATTTATGTATGTGTATATATATATATATATATATATATATATGTATATATGTATATATATGTGTATATATATATATATATATATTTATATTTATATTTATGTATGTGTATATATATAATTTTTTTTTATGTCATGTCAGTTTAAACAGTTTTACGTTCACAAAGAATGTGATTGCATAGTTATCATCAACAAAAAATAGACATTAACAGCCTCTTATCCGCTAACCTTTTCTGCCCCCCACTCTAGTAATTTCCCCCCCTCCTTTCTCCTCTTTCCCCCGGTTGTATAAAGCCTCTAGCTTTCAGTTAGATCATGTCTAGAGTTTCAGCCATGGGGGGTAATATGTCTCACCTGCCCCTCATAAAACCCATCCCTCTTTCATCCTGTGGGGGAAGGTAATCAGAGAGCGCCAGAGTCAAAGGTGCACACCTGTAGTGAGAGAGAGAGAGAGAGTCAGTGTGCAGCGGGATGTACTGACTATCCTTATACAGATACTCTGATAAAACTCAAGGGTGTGACGCCACACAGTCACAGACCCCTATATTTGTGGTTATAGAGGTAAGCAGGGCCTCTCTTTCTGTCCTTATATGCAGGTATATGTGTTATAGGCCCATTACTAATTCTAGTTTTTCTGTCGTCATGCTAGTGCACTTCAAATAAGCTTTCAAATATGTAAACTCTTCGCCCAAGACAAAATAGCTCTGCTTCAAAACCTAATGAGGTGCCACAATAGTTCACAACTCACAATTGATTCCAGTAGAGTTTAATGGTACATCGTCGCTAAATTAACTCAATTTTATTATATTATAAAAAATTTTAAAAAAACCTAAATTTTTCCAATAAATGTCCTATTCTGCAGATAAACTTAGAAGAGCTATCTTAGAATTATAATGTATATAATGTATAATTATGTTGGGAGGGCTTTCATCCAATAGACATGCAAAGGAAAAAAAAAGACGTTTTCTTGTTTTCTAGAACAAATATTTAAACATTCATAAAACAAGATACATTTACTGGAGAAGCAGAATTGTACAAGATAAGAACATTTGTTTTCTAAAAAATATATCTTAAGTTTATTTTTCTTATCCCATTAGAAAATCATTTATTTTTTATTTTAAGAATAAGCCTTATCATATTTTGCAATTTGCAATTTGTCCTCTCAAGTATTTTATTTATTTTTTTTATTTTATTATTATTATTATTATTTTTTTTTTTAAGAATGGATTAAGATTAAGGTCCTACTTTATATTAGGTTTTTATTATCTAAACTACTATGTACTTGTGTCTACAGAAATTAATGATGTAATTACATGCAGGTATTTATTAAATATAAGTAAAATGCACAAGTATGCATGTACACAATTGTATCACTGTATCAAATATTTATTTAAATGTTAGTACAGTAGTAGTTAAAGACACTTAATATAAAGTGGGTCCAAGATTAAGATATTTTAAGTGGGTCCAAGATTAAGATATTTTTACCTGAAAGCAAAAATATTGATAAAAAATAAAAAGAGATTTTTTTGCATCTGTTTTGTCTTCCAGCCTTTTAGTCAGATCATAGATAAAAACGAAATTGTTAAAAAAAAAAATAAAAAAAACCCACATTTGTCTGTTACTTCACTCTTTGTATACACGTGTATACTGTGCTTGCATGTGTGTGTGTGTGTTTGTGTTGTACATGTCTGTCTTTATGTCGCCACATATGTATCTGTGTCGGCATCAGTGTGTTTCTTTTGTTCCTTCTTTCATCTGTGTGTGTGTGTGTGTGTGTGTTAGTGTTAGTGTGTGTGTTACGTGCTTACCTGCCTCAGAGTCCCTGGTCCTTTCCAGCGATTGGATTTCCCAGCAGGCCTCAGCAGGCCTTTCTCCCTTCCACTGCAAAGTCATTAACACTGACACACACAGACATACACACACACTCCCTCTAATGTGCTATTATGGTTCCTCATTCTGGTCCTATCACACATCAAAGTCAGAGCAGGGGCCCGCACAGGAGAGATGGTTATCAGTAAACACTTTTGCCTACTGAACATCTACTGTATCTTATAATTGTAAAGGCTCATGGAGTGTATGAGGCTTATAAACATTTAAGGAAATTAGTTTGAGTGGGAGTTTATATAGTGGCAAATATTTGGGCTACAAAAAACCTGCTTCTCTTAACTTATAACTACTTTCAAAAGAATTGTTTCTAAGGCACTGTTTACACCTGCGTTTTGGTCGATCGGATCACAAGTAGTCGAGGGAGACAAGTTCACGTTTACATTTAGTGTTTTAATCAGTCTCTTTCGACCACTTCTGTCCTGATTTCTTCGAGGAGAGGGTCAATTTATTGGCTTTTTCAGATCTTTCGATTTAATGGACGAAATAAGCTCGCATAATTTACAGATGAACGTGAAAAGAGATGACAGAAAAACATACGGAGAACAACAGCTCTCGTTTCTTCTCTGACAGCTGCAAGACCACACCGAATGATGTGAGTGCACGTTAGAAATCAGATATGGTGAGAGAACATTGTGCTTGGTACATTTTTCATCTTCAAACCAAACTTGGGTCTTCAGCCGACAAAGTTTAAATCCTGTCTGGCTAGCGCACTTCCCATGATGTTTACGCATTAGGTCAGCAGGCGGTCTTTTTCGACCACATGAGTGTCTACACTACAAACGCATTCTGGTCGAATGTGTTTTCGACTACCTCTGGAAGTGGTCAAAAGAACATTTTAAACCCCATTTACACCTGTATTTAGAGCCATCAACTTGTGATCCAATTGACGAAAACGCTTCTAGATACCAGGTGTAAACACGGTCTAAATGGGTAAATTTCAGTGGTTCTTGGCAGTTTAGTTAAAGATTTATAATAATTTTTTTTAGTCCATTTGTGTTTGCTTTAAAGCTATCTATATTCTAGTGTACTCTTACAGTACTGACTAAGAGAGACTGATCTTCAAAGTAGTTCTCATACCTAAGCCTGTGATTTATATATACAAGAAAAAGATGATAGTCTTAATGAGCTCTTGGAATGCCATAAAGCAAAAACCTTGGGGGTGTTTCTGATCATAATGGTGCGGACAGATTCAAAGAGCCAGGACTTTCTGTACACCTGTGGGTAGCCAAAGGGAGGAGACCTGTGTGTGTGTGCGTGCGTGTGTGTGTGTGTGTGTGTGTGCGCGTGCGCGCAAATATGCAGCTGTTTCTTCACGTGTTTTCTGATGTATAATATAGCCAATCTGATGTTTGATGATAGTTAGGACATATTATTGATGATTATATTATATTCTTTTTTTTTCCAGAGAAGCGATGAAACAACAGGACAAGGTGACTTATCAGCAGAATGCATCACGACTGTGATGTTCATCAGGTGTACATCCTTGTACATTTTTAAAAAGATTTTATGAACAGTATTAGTCTATGTATAAATTTTATGTTTCTAATTTAATATTCTGTTTTAAATTTAATTTTTGGACATTGACATCTAGTAGTTTAGTATCTTTCTTAAATGATATGTCTGCTAATACTGTAAAAAATCTGATTATCTGAGCGGTGCAACGTCCGCTTCTAGAATGATCTGTCTGGTCTGTACTCTAGTGTTGACTTGTACCTCTGTTGATGCCTTTAAGTTGTCTCTAGAATTGTGTTGTCTGGCTGTGAACTACAAATGGGAGACTGAACTACATAAAGAATAGCTCTGTTCCAAAACTTATTAAGCTGCCCATTTTTAGGCATCAAAGAAGTGCTTTTGACACAAAGTTTGTTCCAAAAGGTATGAACGAGATGATGCCACCTTCTAAAAATGTCATCACAGTAAACACAGTCCCAGAATGTATTTTGTTCAGGGGAAAATAATAAATCACCATATGGCACAAAATATATTTTTTTCTGGCCAAAATATATTTCAAATATATATAGCAGCACTGTTTAAGGAAATATATTTTTCAAAATTTTTTAAATAATTTTTTTCTATTATTTTTTTAAAATTCTTTTTCAAAATGTTTTATTTAAACCTTCAAATGCCAAGGAAATATTATTTCAAATCTTAAAATATGATCTTAAAAATGTTTCAAATAGTAAAAAGAATATATATATAGTATTTAAAACTTAGCAAAATATTTTTTTTTTAAATCTATATTGCCAATATATTTTGGCCATTTTTGTATATTTTGAAATATATTCATGTATATATAGTAGTCAACATTTGAAGTGAAAACCTTCTTCTTAGGACAACTTTGAATTTTTTTGATCCACTTCAAATGTTGACTACTGTACAGTGTGTGTGTGTGTGTGTATATATATATATATATATATAGTAACACTTTACAATAAGGTTCATTAGTTAAACATTAGGTAATGTATTAACTAACATGAACTAACCATGAGCAATACATTTGTAACTGTATGTACTAATCTACGTTAATGTTAGTTAATGAAAATACAGTTGTTCATTGTTGTTTGTTCATGTTAGTTCACAGTGCATTAACTAATGTTAACAAGATTTTGATAATGTATTATTAAATGTTGAAATTAACATTAACAAAGATTAATAAATGCTGTATTGTATTTTATATATATATAAATATATATAAATATATATTTACATATAGTTGCTGCTTATTCTACACTTATTACACGTCTCATCCCTTATTGCATCATATCTCATCCCTTATTTGTATATTGAATATTTTGGCTTATTTTGGATATGCTTTCAGCTACCAAAAGCATGTTGTAGTTTAAGATCAATTTAACACATTTTGCAAGTCTGCAGATTCCACCTGGGCCTTATAATAAGATCCCATAACAGTTAGGAAAAGGCAGTTGCAACAAGCGAGGCCGCTAACTAGGTTTTAGAACAAAGCTCGTGTGAGTTTGCAGGTCTTTTCTCAAACATCTTTTTGTTAGTCTACATTTACTTTTCAATTCCGTTTGATTTTGAAATAAAGCCTCAAACAGTGTTCATTTTGTCTCATTTTACACACAAACCGCAAAAAGTGCTGGCGTAAGGGAAGCTGGCTCTGGATCAGTGTACAAGGGCAAACTTCCCCAGAAAACCTATCCATGTCCTAGCCACAAGTGCTTTCACTGGAGTAACTTTTCCTACGGAAAACAAACGTGGGGAAGAGAATGGGAAACAGGAGGTACGTACGGCCCATGCCCTGATGACTCTGAGCGATAGATGGTCAGCATGTGCGGCCGCTGCTAACCCCAATTAAAATGATCTGGACCACTTGACAAGAAGTGTTTCCACTGTGTATGTGATTTGAACTAGCACTCTTTTCCACTTGCAGATGTTCATTGTGTCTTTTGCCAAACAATCGGTTGCAGACGTTACTTTAAAACGATGAAACGCACCACCGTTGTGGAGCTCCACACCACGGTGGTCTTCACAGATAAGGACGGAAGACGTTTAATCATACTTTGTTCTAATTTCAGATCTTTTCATGTGTTAGTCTGCCTTGGTAAGGAGATGCAGTGGAGCAGGACACCAAATGAGATGAATACGTTCTTTTGTGAATGCTTTCAATGTGCTTGCGTTTATTTAGCTTGATTAGTTTAAGTGAAGTGAAATGCAGGTAAATCTCTCTGATTTGTTCTGGCCTGTTTACTTTCAAAGCCCAAATTTCTCATTACATTACCTTTTTATCCTGTTAAACAGTGGGATTTAGCACATCTTATGTTTGTCTGACACTTTTGTGCAGGTGTAAATGTTCATAAAGCTCATGTCAGCTTGTCACACTTATAATCCATCAGCTTCTCAGGGAGGCACATTTCCAGACAAGTCAACTCAGCTGGAAAGTGTAGGATTCCCAGAATCAACTCGGTCAAGAGTCGAGTGATCTGACTGAAGACAAATGGGTAAACACACTGAGAAAAATTTGATGTAGGATTTACTCAGAAAGTGCTTGTAAATTTCAGAAATAATTACAAAGAAATGGCAAGTAACATACTATTTGACATTTTGAAAAGATAGTAGGCTATTATGAAATGCACTCCAATAATATTTGTTTTATTCACAACTTCGAAAATTCAAGCTCCACTTGAATTGTACAGTTTTATCTTGTTGTAGAATCATTGAACCTTTTGTATTGAGTCTACAAAATGAATCTAGATCTGGGTTTTCAATATAGTGATAAACTTCTACTTGAGTTGATACTGAAAAGGCTCTCTGGCCATTCTGTCCAATGCACTTCAGTTTCTATTTAAGAGTGAAAATGAGAAGAGCAGCAGGTTTATGAAAGCTTCTAATGAGGTGTTGAGAGAAGCTGTTAAATCTCTTTACAGGACTGTACCAAAATTTTCATTGACACTGTTGAAGGGATGGTTCACCCAAAAATGAAAATTCATTTGTCAAATTCAAAATGTCATATACTCACACTCATGTGTTGTTCAAAACCCAGACCCACAGACTGTAATTTGTTGTTTTTCACAACAACAACAACAAAATTACTTGTCATTTAGAATATGCTTCTAGAGCAACTTAAAAATGAGGAACATCACAATCAAGAGCCAATGAATATTTGTATTACACAAAGACAAGTTTAAAAAGTGTAAGGGTAGATAATATCCAAGCAAAAACAGAGGTGAAATGTAGAAAAGCAGAGAAACTAAAGCAATAAGTCCCAGGAAGCCGTGGTTTACAGTGAATTTACAGTGACTCCGCTTCGCGTCATGCCTAACAACGCCCCTTAGCTGTTACAAATTCACTGTAAATAACGGCTTCACGGGGCTTATTGCTTTTATAATACGGTTACCACACAATACAAATATTAAAGCCAAAAAATATGTATCAATGCAACATTCATGAAGTAAAATCATTAAAAGGCTTCCTTCCGCTTGACAAAATAGTCCCTGACCGTGAACAGCAACAGAAGTTACATTTATTACGCCATTAGATGGCAGCAAAGTTTGTCTTTATGAGCGAATCACTCAGTCGCAAAGACTTTTATATTGAAACTTGTTGTGAACACGGAACAAAACGTAAATGACAAATGCTTTGACTAGCGCTGTCAGTGTCAGCAGGGCACGGAAAGCCCATTAAATGTTAAAAGGACAAGATCGCAGTGGACATTCAAACGGATTTTTTTACTATGAACATAGGACTGACCTGAAGGAAAATGCTAAATTTGAATGCAGGTAATACTCTCAGTCACTCGATATCTCTCTCACAATACTCTTCTACATAATGCAGTAAGCTTCAATGAACAAAATGAATTGAGAACAAACATGTTTGTGTTGCTAATAAGAGTGGTTGTTAAAACAGCGATAATGCGGTCAGCTGTATGTTTTCGGGGAATTTTACAACGGCTTCGAACGCGGCTCAACCAATTAGAATCAAGGGCCGGAACTATCCGTTTTATAACAACATTTTTATATACTGTTTTTAAAATAAATTAATACTTTTATTCAACAAGGATGTATTAAATTGATCAAAAGTGACAGCAAAGACTTATACAGATTTATATAATTGATATAAAAATATAAATTGTGTTACAAAAGTTTTCTAGTTTAAAAAAAAGGCTGTTTTGAACTTTCTATTCATCAAATAATCTTGAAAAAATGTTGATCTCGATTTCCACAAAAATATTAAGCAGCACTTTATGATTTTTATGATTTTTATTTTCTGAAATTATTTTACTTGAGCACCAAATCAGCATATTAGAATGATTTCTGAAGGAAATTTTCATCACAGGAATATATTACATTTTAAAATGTATTAAACAGTAATTTTAAATTGTTACAATTTTACTGTTTTACTGTGGTTTTTCGTGAACATATGACAATGTTGTCAAAATGATTCCCGTTCACACGGATCTGCAAAAACGACTGAAACGCTGTATTATTCATGACAGGTCAGTAGTTGGTGATGTTACTTTGTAAAGAAACACTATATGTGCCTATATAGACTGAACACGTAATGAGCAAAACATCCCTGTTTTCACAAATTCGTGTTTTTGTAGTTTACATGGAAACCATAACAGTATTGTTTTCAAAAATGTGCACTTTGAAACCCATTTTCAGAAGTTTGCATTTTTAGGCCCCCAAAACACCTTTGTCATGTAAATGAACGGCCAAAACGCATAAAAAGTTTTCAGTTTTTAGTTGAAAATGGTGTGTAAATGGCCCCTTAGAGGCAAACTGAACTGGAACAAAAGGCAATTGGTATTCTTACGCAAGTACAGTGTATGAGCCAAAAAACAGGCTGTTTTCTTTTGTTTTCATATAAACTAGAAATAATCAGAAATGAGATAAACCTTAGACTATTGACCTCAGTCACACACATTTCATCTCCATCCTCATTAGAACTTTCCAGAACTTCTGGAGTGGGCAGACAGTATGTTTTTCATCATCTCCTGAGTCACTTCTGTTTTTAACGTTCAGCGTCATTCTGCGGAGGCCACAGGAAAGGCCTGTACCTCGCTTTACTACACCACAGAAAGCAGGATCAGAGAAAAAAAAGCACTCACTCCTCCCTTGCAGATGTATTCCCCCTTTCCATTACAACGGAAACCATTAGAGTTCCCATCAATCTGCCACCGTTTTGAGGTAAAGCTCTAAGAATTGGCAGCTGAGGAAACGTGCCAGCTCAACAAACATCTGCTGGTTGGGAAGATATGGAAACTATGGACTTCGCATTTGCATTGTAAGTATGTCCGCTTAAGGTGTCTTGCATATTCATTTCTTTATTCCCTTGGACATTGTCTCAAAGTTCATATTCCAGTTGTTTGTTTTTTACCCCTCTGTGCTATTCATCGTTTCAGGGCATGCAAATGTTTGCCGATGGGAGTCCGTTTTTATTTCTTCCCTTCCCTCCTCATTTCTCTTTGTCAACCAAGCTTGAAGACAACATGTAATCTCTGGTGTCTTAATTCAATTAAGGCCTATCATATTTCTTCCATCCCTCGTATACCACCATGAATATGTAGCTTTGTGACTGCATCCTCCTGCCAACTTAAACAGCATTGTTTTTTCAAAAAGCTTTTTAGATTGTTCCGTCTGACTTCAGTCCCTACAGGTTGCACTTTAAAACTCAGACATGCTCAGGCAACCAGATGCACAACCTTTCATCTCTCACTTTTACGTGCTTCTCTTCTGATAGTCACCGTGGATTTATTTTTAAAACATTAAAAATGAACCATATCTTAAAAAGTCTTAATCAAACCCAGTGAGTCTGGTTAAGATGGGCAGCGACGAACAGACGTTTGCACATGAAAGTTGATTTACACGACTGATGTGGCTGGAACCGCTCTCTCTTTAAAGGAGAATCTAAATCCATCCCAGAATCCCCCCAAATCTGGGAGAGCTTTGTCCCTGCCATTACAGATAATGACTTTGACCCAGCATGGATGATTAAGTGTAATGGTCTGGGATGAATAGGGTTGATCTGCCAAAAGCAAGTTAAAAGAGAGAGAGAGAACAAAAAAAAAGGGTTTCCCCCTTCTCCATCTCAGCTATTAATCAAACACGTGTCTCTAAAATGAAATATGACTTTCTCTATATTGTAGATGAAAAAAAAGATATGATAGTAGTAGAGAATATTACATATTCAACAGATAAGGTAGTTATTTCTCAACTTTAAGTTGCCGAGTTGTCCTCTCAGTGTGAGGTGACAAAAACAAAATTACCACACACACACACACACACACACACACACACACACTGTAGTTTACAGTTGGCTATACTGGAAAAGTCTTTTCTCCCTTTACTCTGAAGTTAAAAAGCATTATTATTTTGATTAAAATACAGTATTGTTAAAACAAATATAGAACAAATTATGATTTTGATATGTATAATTAGAAATTCTAATTAGAAATATCAGCTTTATGAATATGGCTGTTAGCATATTATTATTATTTGCAATATCTAATATTGACATTCACATTCATAAAGTTAACAAATAATTAATCATAAATAATTACATTATTAAACAGTGTGTTACAATAGAAGAAAAACAAAATTAATTATATAATAATGTAATTATGTTGCTCTTCTGTCACTGTGTTTCTACATGCGTTGCTATAGTAACAGAATGAGAATGTTCTTAGTGATGTCATGTGGAACAGACACACTGACTACCTACATACTGGTCTGTTTACTCATTCTGTTTTTCTCATCTTCACTTTATCTTTCTTACTGTCTAACTTTCATACTGTTTGGCTTGGTAATGGATATGACAATGTTGATATGTTTGGTCTTGGCAGAATAGATCTGCTATGCTGCTGCTGCTTCTGCTGCAGAGCAAGTACGGGACTTACTATTGCCAATACATACACGACACTCTGCTGTGAGCAAGTAAGATATGCTGCTGCTGTACAATATAGCATACATGTATTATCCATAGTGAATCTATACAGGTGGAGCTGGGGAAGCTGAAGGGGTCCTGAAAGTGTGCTGCAAACTGCTATAGCAAATGCTGACCAATAGGGGTGGGACGGTTCAGATTTCTCACGGTTCGGTCTGTATCACGGTTTTAGTGTCACGGTTTCGGTACAGTTCAGTATGTGCTATGTTTAGTAAAAAATAGAAATAAACAATGCTTTACAGGTTTTTCAGGTATCTAACAGCTTTCAGGTACAGAAATTGAATAAAGTAATCAAATATAAAATAACACTGTATATAAACTTCTTTGAATAGTAAAATAAAGTTGAAACATTATTGAAGTTACAAAAGCTATTCAGTCAAGAGTGATTTCTTTGTTCAATTAACATTAAAACACAGAGAGCAGGAATATTAGACTGCTTTCCCTTTAAGACATAATTCAAAGATCCAGTACGCTGATACTGATACACATGCATTGTCTGTGTCGTTTTTCTCCTAAGACATAACCTGTTTCTTAGGATACTCGCTAAGATGGATACTCGCTAAGCATGTTGACATAATTTTTTGTGTGAATTTTCCGTTTAGGTGCAAGACTTTAAAGAGAATTTGCGCGAGAGTATTTTTACGCTGTGACGCGGCTCTCCATGTACGCGCTTCGGATAAGTACACACAAATCTCCTAACAGCACGCGAGTTCTCTTTCGCGTCTTATCTTATCAACACCCGGGTGATGACAGCGTAAATGACTGGTCATAGAGGTTTCGGTACGTCATAGAACATTTGTTTACAACGAGTGACTGTTTTGTCCATGTTCTTTTGATCTTGCTGTTGTAACGTATTGGGAAACTAGAATGCATATCCATCGACTGAAACATACATTAGCCGAATCCGTCTGTATGTTTTGCAAGTTGTTTTCAACAAACCATATTATAGATGTGTCGTCAGATTTGGGATGAACCGCGGTGCAAGTGTGTGCCGAACCGTTGGTGGAGAACCGAACGGTTCGATTTTTTACAGCGAACCGTCCCACCAATGCTGACCAAGTATTTGAAGGTTGAGCAGCGAGCTCATTGGCTACTGATACAGCAGGAACAAATCAGCTGTGCCCTATAGAGAATGATGTGATTGCAAGCAGATTGAGTTAAGGACATATTAGCCTGTGCCATCTAGAGTTTCATGACAGAACTTTGATTTCATCTTTGCCATCTCTGCATGTCCCATTCTGACAGGGGTCTTCTAGGTCAAATGGCTTCTCCTGACTTTGACTGTGCTGTTTGATTTGAGCTTTGATTTTTAGTTCTTAAGAATAATGATGATTCACCAATTGGATGATACACTGTAATCAGACACCTATCAGTATTTTCTTGGCGTATGGGGAGTTGACAAAAAGGACTTTTTTTCCCAACATCATTTTAGGTTAAAATAGATATATTTTATGAGGGGAAAATGTATTTTTCACATGATGAAAATTGGTCCTTTTTTAGAGTTTTCACCACGTTTAGTCAACTGATTTCACTAGTTCATTTGAATGGTTATGTGGTGTGACTAATTGTTTTGTGTTGATTGTTTAAAGTAGAAATATTCTATATACTACTGCTCAAAAGTTTGGAATAATTGAAATATAGTTTGGAATAATTGTTTGAGACTGTTACAATACCTCCCTCCCCATTGAATTGGGGACCATTGAATTGGGCTGACAATGATGGCTGGAGGGAGGATGGATTCTGGATGTGCTGGACTTGGTTCAGGGTTGTATATTCTGAATAGAGCATCAGCTCTTTGGTTCTTACTTCCGGGTCTGTAGGTAACAGTGAAGTTTACTCGAGGAAGAAGAGAGCCCAGCGAGCCTGTCGTGTGTTCAGTCTTTTGGCGTCATGAAGATACTCCAGGTTATGATGGTCGGTGATGACTTCAAATGGAGCTCCTTCTAGCCAATGTCTCCACTCCTCAAGGGCAAGCTTAATAGGCAGCAGCTCTCGGTTGCCGATATCATAATTATGCTCCACCGGTGACAATTTCTTGTAAAAGAAGGCACATGGATGGAGTCTGGAAGGTTCATCATGCTGCTGTGAGAGAGCAGCTCCTACCCCTATGGTGGAAGCATCAACCTCAATGATAAAAGGGAGTTCTGGGTCGGGATGAGCGAGGGTAGGAGCCGTGTAGAAGGCTTTCTTGAGTGTATGGAGGGCTTGGATGGCATCTGGGTTCCAGGACAGAGACTGGGGCCTATTACGGAGGAGTGAGGTGAGAGCTGATCTTACTAAAATTAGCAATGAATCTTCTGTAGAAATTGGCAAAACCAAGGAAACGTTGTAGTGGTGGGTTGTGGCCAGTTCTGAACTGCTTCTACCTTCCCCTAGTCCATCTGGATGCCATTCTTACTGATGACATTACCGAGGAAGTGGATGGTGTCTTGATGGAATTCATACTTTTCAAGTTTCAACAACTTTTCAAGAGTTACAACTCACAGAGCTCATGCAGGACCTGCTTCATGTGGTGGCAATGTTCGGCCACATTCCGGGAGTATATCAGGATGTTATCAATGTAGACAATGACGAAGCGGTGGAGGTACTCCCAGAACACCTTGTTCATGAAACCCTGGAATACGGAGGGTGAGTTAGCCAGCCCATATGGCATAATGAGGTACTTATAGTGCCTGATGGTTGCCTTGTAGTTGCCCGATGGCTTTACAAAGGCAGTCTTCCACTCGTCACCCTCACGTATCCGGACGAGGTTATATGCGCTCCGCAGGTCCAACTTTGCGAAGATCTGAGCACCTCGTAATTGTTCCAGGGCTGCTGGGATCAGAGGAAGAGGATACTGGAACTTTATGGTCTGTGAGTTGAGAGTTCTGTAATCAATGCATGGCCTGACAAAAAAGAAACTGGAAGTGGCAGGGGAAGTAGATGGACGGATGAACTTCTGCTTTAAAGCCACCTCGATGTACTCCTCCTTGGCCTTCTGCTCTGGGATGGACAGTGGATATATTCTTCCTTTTGGTAAAGTGGACCCAGGCAGCAGATCGATGGCACAGTCCCATGGCTGGTAAGGTGGTAGTTTGGTTGCCATCTGCGTACTGAAGACATCCTGGAACGCCGATTTTCTGGAGGTATTTCATGCTGTGTTGTTACCTCAGGACTCTCAAAAGTGGTGGAATTAAGGAAGAGGTTGTGATTTTTTTTTTTTGATGACTGGTTTCTTGACAGGTTTTAGGCAGCTCTCGAAGCAAAACTCTCCCCATCTCAGGATTTCTTGGCTGTTCCAGCACACAGTTGGTGAATGTTGTAGCATCCAAGGGTGTCCCAGGATGATGTCAGCAGTGGATCCCTCCAGCACCAAGAACAAGATCAAGCGTCACTGTGGGGGTATGATGACTGATGCGACCATGGCCCAGTGGTTTTCCCAAGATGGTGTTGATATTCAGAGCTTGCGTGCAGGGCTTTTTCTTAATGCGGAGTTTGCGTAGTAGTTCGAGGGAGATGAAGTTGCCAGAAGACCCGGAGTCGATGAGGGCTTGCACCGAAACAGATGATAGACGAGAAGTTACAATAACATCAGTTCTGGTTAAAGATGCAATCATGGGTGGTAGTTGAATTGTACTCACCGCTGGGTGTTGTGGTTGAACTGGACAGGATGGTAATTAATGTCCTTCATCCCCACAGTACAAACAGATATGGTTCTAAATCTGTCTCTGACGCTCCGCATTTGACAGATGGAAAGCGTCGACCTGCATGGGTTCTGGTGCTGGAGTTGCGACAGATGGTAAGGCAAATGGATGTGAGTGAGCGGGTTAATCGAGCGAACAAGCATAGAGGCATTGGGAGATGTGGATAGAGCGTTGAATAAAGCTTTCCAAGCCAATTATGTCATCATAAATGGCCAAATAGCCATTTGTTGATGAATGTTGTAATTAAGTCCTTGACAGTAATCCGTGATAAGTGCAGTTTCATTCCAACCACTCGTAGCTGCTAACGTATGGAATTTTAGTGCATAATCTGCAACAGGAAGTTTACCTTGAAGTAAACTAAAGAGTTGAGCATGAACGGATAGTGCGCTCGCTGTCTGGCCAAAGACTTTCTTAAAGTGGTTGGTAAATGCTGCCAAAGAATTCGTCACAGGTCCACTAGCTTCCCAGATGGAATTTGCCCACTGTAACGCTCTGCCGGATAACAAAGAGATGATGTACGCTATCTTTGCTCGAACCATCGGGTACAACTGTGGTTGCATCTCCAAAAAGAGCGAGCATTGAAGGAGGAACCCGCTGCAATCATCCGCCTCACTAGGGGTGCATTTCCCGAAAGCATCGTTAGTCAACTATGGACATAAGTCCCATTGAACTCTATTGGTAACGATGGAACTTGTGACCATAGTTTGCTTTGGGAAACGCACCCCTAGCGTAGGTCGCTGGTCAGGCCATGGGACTGGCAGAGGCAGATAACGAAGAAGTGGTGACTGGTGGTCAGAGTGATTGTCTGACCACTTGTACCAGATCAGTAAAGGGATCGGGAGATGGATTTCGGGCATAGCAAGCTTCTGTTCCTCGTTGCGTTGTTTGGTCTGGTCTGATCTGGAGAAGACTACGTAGCGTAGGAGAAGGAGAAGACTAGGTAACGTAAACAACAATGTCTTTATTCACAGGCAGTTCAGAGAAGCAGCGTTGTAAACAGGTGAGTATTGATTTCAATGTAGATGGATTGCACTTAGATTGAGCATAAACAGTTTTATGTTTGTTGCAGGTGCTGACTGGCGTGTGGTGCAGACAAGGAGATGACTTGAAGTGAAGACGGACTGAAGACAGGTAAGTATCCAAGGTTAGTAGTTTGGTAAGTCCTCCCGTAGGGATTGATGAGACCAGACAAAGGTGCTGTGTAAAGTGGCTGTATATATATGAGTCCTAATGAGCTGGTGCAGGTGCAGGTGATTAGAATTCGGGCGACTGTGATCTAGTGGGCGGAGCTGTGGATGGGACTGAGACTGTGACAGTAATATTGTGAATATGAATACATTATTATTATTATTATTATATTTTAAAATGTAAGTGATCCCTGTGATTGCAAAGCTAAATTTTCAGTAGGCTTTACTCCAGACTTCAGTATCACAAGATCAAAAATCAGATTCAGAAATCATTCTTATATGCTGATTTGGTGCTAATTAACAATTAGTATTGGTACTCACTGCTCAATTATTAATGATGGTTCTTTTTTTATTATCAGTGTTTGAATAAACACTGAACAGCCATAAAAAGCATTTATTTACAATAGAAATCTTTTGTAACATTATAAATGTCTTTACTGTCACTTTTGATCACTTTAATACTTCCTTGTTGAATAAAATTAATTTCTTTTTTTAAAACAAAAATTTACCCCAAAGTTTTTACCCCAGAGATCATGTGACACTGAAGACGGCTTAAAATTCAGCTTTGAAAAAAAGTCTTTTGACCAGTAGTCATTTTTATGTATTATGTGTAGTATAATACAATTTGAGATTGTCGTTTTAAATTGAGTTTATCATGTCACATAGCATATTAAGTATCATATATGCTAAGTATATTTTATATATATATATATACACGTAGTATATTAAGTATCTTAAGTATCACCCATTGTTACCTCCTCTTTCAGCATGAACTGAATTAAACATAAATCGGGTGCCCTAAAGCAGTGGTTCTTCACTTCTCACTTTACATTAACTGTAAACAGAGAAACACACAAACTAGCATTATGTTTTGAGTTCTTACTTCCCCCTCAAGCGCTTCAATGATGCATCTCTGTGCCATAAGGATATTCTTTATAGAATGTTTTCCATATTTAAAGGGATGGTTCACTCACAAATTTAAATTTTGCCATTTGCTCACCCTAATTTTTTTTAGTATCTGCATGACTTTTTCTTCCATGCACAAAAGGAGTTGTTAAAATAAATAATAAAAATTGAATTATTACCAGCAACCAAAGTATTTATGAATTACAACCTAAATTTGTAAAGTCTGTTCTTTTCGTCAAGATATTGTATGACTTTAGAAGATGTTTATTATAGTGCAGTATCCAGATAGAGTTAAACTAATTTTATGATGTTTAATGGTGCTTTTTTTTTGTCCTTTTGGTGCTTGACAGTTCTTATCCTCTTTCACCTTCAAAACTTTTTCTTTTGTGTTCCACAAAAGAACGTAAATCATACAGGTTTGGTACGACATGACGGTGAGTAAACAATGGTTGAATTTTCTTTTTTTTTGTGTACTATTCCAAGTAAACAAAAGAAAGTGAAATTGACTGTCCTTATGCCACCTCACAGTTGAAAACTTCCCAACAGTGACAGTTCCAGATATATTCCAGATGGCTTATTTCTGTCATTTATTAGGGATGCTAGTGGATCTAAAGTTGATATGAAATTTCCCAGGAACCGAAACACACCTGCTACAAGTGTCTGTATCAGAAAAGGTATGTTGTTAAAATGCAATATGTTTGAAATACATTACAAATGCTGCTATCACCATCAGCACCTGGTGTTCACACTGGAACACATACAGGTATCAACTCTTAGTCTTTAATTATGGCTTTTATGCACACTAACATTCAAAAGATTGGGGTTTTTTTTAATGTTTTTGAAAGAAGTCTCTTATGCTCATCAAGGCTGCATTTATTTTATTAAAAATACCGTAAAAACTGTAATGTAATTTAAAATAACTGTTTTTATGTTAAAGGGGCTATATGAACAAATTTTCATGTATTTCTTTTTTATTGCCAATGTATGAACAGCTTGTAACGAAACTTAAAATAACGAGACCTTCCCCAATTTTCTAGGTTGTCTACAAAAACTTATAGATTAATTTTTATGTGAAGGACCCTTTACTTTTTTTGTCAGAAAAATGAAAAGGATGTGATGTTTACATGCGCTCCCTATAGGCTCTTTTCCATTCTATGACACATAAAACGAATGCTTATACAATGTTCAGGATAACGCTGAAAGAGCTATTCTGTACTGTAATGTCAATATGTCTTGCAGAGAAAAGGGATTAATTCAAACTACTGTATTGTCTCACATAGCAGATCTATATCTTATAATCAAACTATCATAAGTGTAATTTTAATTACTAATTGTCAACATGATGCGGTGAATCGCAGAGCTTGTGCAAACATCCACATAGCTATAATCAGATGCTTTCTTAACTGCTGTTTTCTCATCTCTGACGTTTTTGTTGTGTGTTTACTTTGTTACGCACTGTTTTGAGAGGAAAATGGCAAAGCATGCAACACATTTTACATATTCATCTAAACATCGCTCTTAGCTCTTTAGCGCCTGATTACAATTCCTACAGAATAATGTTATGATAAATACTGTTTCAACTACATTATAATGACCATTTATGTCTGTATTAGTTAGCTTATACGCTAATATAGCATACAGATAAGCGATTAGCCTGATAGCTTAGTTTATACACATTTGCACTTCCTGTATATTCTCAATCAACTTCAATGTAATTATGTATTAAATTAAGTGTTAAATGTCCAAATATTTAAGTTATAAAAAAATTAATGATGTTCAATTATTCACTTAATAGGCTATTATTATTATTAGGCTATTTATTAATTAACAGTTAATCAAGTGTAAGAAATTACGTTCAATTGGTTTATTTATGCACTAACACGTTTTTGTACGCATTATATAGTAAGCTATGCATATTTTAAATTAATATCATTCGTATATACTATAGTTTGACAGTTTGGGCAGACCCGATTTCGAGGGAGGACCCGATTTGTCGTGAATCACATTGAATCACTTTCAGTCTCCTGTATGTGAAAGCACGAGCAGTAAATTGTCTGCAGTTCTCTTAACGGCCACCGGTGTCGCTAATAACAAAGGTTTCTGAATTCTATATAAAGCTCCTTTAACATATTTTAAAATATTACTGACCTCAAACTTTTGAACAGTATAGTGTAAGTCTAGTTTTTAAAGTGTGATGGTGTTTTCCTCTTACTCTTTCCTCATATAGAGGTCATTGTTGCTTTGTTTCAAATGTAATTAGTCCAAAGCAAGAGATTGTTCCACCAACAAGCCTCTGAGGTTTCTCAGTCACACCAATACTGTTAGAGTAACAATCACCCTGTAATTAGGCTCAACACACAAAACTGGCAAAGTCTAGTACAGTTGTTGTACTCTGTCGGAACTTGTGGCCTATAACAAACGGGCCCTGGCAAACTATAGGTCTGCTTTTTTATGTATAACTTCAGTTTATTAACTTACACAATACTCATGCTTCTGTTAATTACGTTACATGACTGACACAAGCAGCAAAACACTGCAGCCAACTGGAATCTCATCACAGAAATCGACAAGCTGCTGTTTCAGCAAGACTTCAGATCGGACCAAGACTGACTGAAGATTTTAATTTCTGTGCCGCAGGTGAAAAGGTGTTCTTCCTCTTTCAGGTTTTTAAAATGAGGAGGAGGAGGATCAGAGGGTGCGATGAAGAACATCCCAAACAGGTGTGAGTAGTTTCTGTGGGTGTTCTGTTCAGCTCAGAGGTCTTAAAGATGAGAGGTAGTAAAAACACAAACCATTCCTCTGGGTGACATTGTGCTTTAATTAAAGAGCTCAAAGCAGCACAGGGAGATGGATGAGTGTGTATGTGTGTGTGAGGTGTTCTTTCCAGGTTCAATGGTTAAGAACACCACTTTCATCTTTCCTTTGAGAATGCAAAGACTTTAAAACCCCAAGGGTAAAGAATACATACCTACATATATATTTGTTGCTGGAGGGAGAAGACACAACTTCAAATAAACTAAGAGAGAGAGATAGAATGTCTATATGAGTAAGTGATCATCTGTCAAGCTATTAAACATGTTTCCCCCCAATTCTCATTACAAAAAAAGGTCATTCTTATTATGGTAATGCACGAATATATAAATATTTAAATTATTTATACATCATGGTAGTATTTCTTGTCCTGCTAATTTGAATGTTATCTATCTATCTATCTATCTATCTATCTATCTATCTATCTATCTGTCTTTCAATCCATCTATCGTTTAATCTCTTTCTATCGTTCTGTCTTTCTATCATTCTATGTCTATCCAACTATCTATTTATCTATCATTCGTTCTATCGTTTGTTCTATCTGTTTTTCTGTCTGTCTTTCTATCTATCTATCATTCTATCTGTCTTTCTATCATTCTATATGTCCATCCATCCATCTATCTACCTATCTATCTATCTATCATTCGTTCTATCGTTCATTCTATCTGTTTTTTTAGATCCATCTTTCTATTCATCCATCTTTCGTTTTATCTGTCTTTCTATCATTCTAGATGTCCATCTATCTATCTGTCTATCTATCTATCTATCTATCTATCTATCTATCTATCTATCCTTTTATCTGTCTTTCTATCGTTCTGTCTGTCTTTCTATCATTCTAGATGTCTATCGTTCTCTGTCATTCTATCTATCTAGCTATCGTTCTATCTATCATTCTATCTATCGTTCTATCCATCTTTCTATCAATCTATGGTTATATCTGTCTTTCTATCCATCTATCATTCTATCCATCTATCATTCTGTCGTTCTATCAGTCTTTCTATCATCTATCGTTCTATCCATCTGTCTTTCTATTTGACTTACTATCGTTCTGTCTGTCTTTCTATTATTGTAGCTGTCTATCGTTTTATCTGTTTTTCTATCATTCTAGATGTCTATTGTTTTATCTGTCGTTCTGTCTGTCGTTCTGTATGTCGTTCTGTCTGTCTTTCTATCCATCCATCTATCGTTCTAATCAGCAGTGGCTCACAGAAACAGGATATGCATATGCATTTTGCTTAATAAATCAAATTAAAACAGGCACAGTGAGGTGAGAATAACTGCACTGACAGTCATAAAAAGATTAGATGTGAAATCAATGAAAGACACAGCCTTGCGGAAGATACCTTGGCTCTGTTCCTCGGATTCAATATCCATCTTAACACGCTGAGGCCTCCAAATCTGTATAGATCTTGGGAGATGTGTAAACCATACAAGCTCTAAAGAAGCAAGTATAATGATATAATCCTGGACTTTCCAGTGAACCCAGAACCTACTTTTAACATGCTCTAACAAGTTAGAAAGACTGCATTAGCTACTTAAATCTCAGGCCTTCTGTTGTTGCCAATTAAGACAAAAATATAAAGCATGTCAAATATTATACCTTAAGAATATTTGACCCTTCTAAATGTTCAATTTCAATAACAAGGCAAAATTGATGTATTGTAGATTATTTATTTTCTTTTAACTTTAAAGGTTTACAGTTAATTTACTAATAAAGTAACACATACACACACACACATATATATATATATATATATATATACAATTTATATCTAAAACATTATATGTTAAGTAAATTAACTGTAAACCCTTGAAGTTACATGAAAATAAATTAAATAATACGTCAATTCTGCCATTTTTCCAAGCTTTTGTGAATGACTGCAATGTATATTCTCAGCTTTTTTGACACTGGAAAAACTGAGATCATGTAGGTCTACTGTTACAGGGACAGGGAGTGTGTCCGTTCTCTCTTAAATGCATATAATTATTATACACTTACGAACATCAGACAAAGGCTGAAGACACTGACACATCTAACAACCCGGAATACACCTGAGTAACTTGTTTGGGCTCGACCATCTAATTGTGATGTAGTCACATGCTCTTTTATGTGTGTGTATTGACTAGGTTGATGTAATGGTCCTAATAGTAAGTCATTTCTGGTACAGGAGACAAATCTAATTATGTTGGTTTGGTGTTTTTTTGGGTTTTGGGGTTTTGTAAGTTTACTGGATCAAGCCTTACAAATCATCTGTAGACAAATTAAGACATCTCCAAGCCAGCTCTGTATTACAGTGTGCTGAACATCCTGCTGGTGATTCACTCCGTTATGGTCACTTTCATACCCAACCGAATCATTTCAAAACTTAAAAAAGGCAGCAGGCAGCGAGTGTTATTTTTACCGAGCCGTTTGGGGTTTTGGGTGAGTTCGTTTTAATTTCAGTGGTGGATGAAGTCACCAAAGAAGCTTGTTATGGCTGCTGTCCCCTTCATGCTCTGCACTGGAGACTGAGGTAATGGATCCTCCATTCATGTGTTCTCCCACTAGAGAGAGACATTCTGCACAAATGATGCTGCTTGTTTTATTGACTGGAATGTATGACATTGAAATGAGGCTTATGTTCCAGTAAGCAGTGTCATTATTTACCACAGAAGGCTGACAGGCTTTACATTTACATTTAAGTTATATTCCTCCCGTTTATGAGTGCAAATATTAACTCAACATTGTTAAAAAGCAAACCTGTGAATCAAACGAAAGCTTACAAATCCCAAGCCCATTTCATTTCTTAGTCGTTTATTTTTTTCATTTATTAATTTAATTTTTAAAACAGCCTACTCTAGTACTCAAAATTAACTTAACATGTAACTGACCTACAATAAAAATACAAATTATTGTGTGGATGACGTAGAAGGGAATTCTGATCATATTCCAAACCTGTATGATTTTCTTTCTTCTGTGGAACTCAATAGAATTTTGAATATTATTTCATAATAATATTTTATTATTATTATTATTATTATTATGAGCCGGCATTCTGATGTAGAACTCGGAAGCACTGCACTGTGTTTTCATTGTCAACAGCATAAGCGACTGACAGGAAAGAGAAGAAACTGTTGAATAAACTTGTTATTTTTATTTTGTTTTTACGCACAAAAAGTATTGTCGTCGCTTCGTAACATCAAGGTTGATCCACTGTAGTCACATGGACTATTAAAACGATGTCTTTACCTTTCTGGACCTTGAAATCTGTTATGATGTTGCTGTGTACAGGGAGATCAGAAAGCTCTCGAATTTCATCAAAAATATCTTAATTTTTGTTCCGAAAATGAACGAAGGTCTTACGGGATTTGAACGACATGAGAGTGAGTAATTAATGACAGAATTTGTCATTTTTGGGTGAACCCTTTAATGTTAATTTCAACATTTACTAATCTATCTGTCTGTCTAACTGTATAATGCGAGTGTCACATATTGGAAACAACACCGATTCAAAAGTCTTAAGGGATTATTTTCTTAACTCTCTGTGACCGTCTCGCTCACAGCTATTGGATTTCTAGCCATCCCACAGCGCGCAACAGGTATATGCCCCCATGCATGGGGCAGGTTGAATCTATTGCCCCGATTTCCTGTCACATGATTTGAAATAGGATCCCTACTTTTTCTGCTATCTGTCTTGTGTGTGTGTGTGTGTCTGGGGGCAGCGCTGATCTGCCTAGAAGTTGAGACGCTCTTAACGCGGACGCGCAGCGAGATTTCATGACATTCAACTGCTCACTGCATCAGCTCCACTGACCTGACTGGACTCAAAACACTTCACCTGCGAGAAGAGAGGAAGAGAAGGTGTTCAGATCTCTTATAGCCTACTACAGAAGAGCGATGGATTCGTGGAGAATCGCAGCTTTGCTCCTTGCTGTCTGCCTCAGCGCGTCAACTTCAGACCAGTTCGATACGGGTTAGTCCTCAACTCTTATGACTTGTAACTTTGTGCGTTCTGGTGGCTGTAGGTCTTTTATGAGATGTTTCTTACAGTCGTGCACTGCGTTGAGCCCGCATTGTCCCGACTCCAGTCTCGAGATGAGCATCGGCGTGCAGCGCGTTCTGTCACTTTTCTTGCCTCGTCTTGCCTCTGCTTCAGCTGTATGAATCACACAATCCATTCAGCATTAAATAATTCCAAAAACCCTATTTGATCGCGCAGACTAAGCTTCGCTGTTTTGCAGTTAATGATTATTCAATTAAGACACTTTTGACACTTTTTAAGTCTTGAAAAAGGAAACTTAAACTATGTTTCATTTATGTTTGTTCAAGTTATTGCATAACTTGGTATAAAGAACCATCAAGTGGATTTTTGTATAGTGTGATGGACAGATGGTGAGGGTAGTTAATATCGTGTGCAATGGTAATGACGTGATGTAATTACTTAAAAAAAAAAAAAAAAAATTAAATATATTGCAGATACATATATATATAAGATTTATCAATTTTTTAAGAATCTCAACAACAACAACAAAAAAAAAAAAAATAGAAAAAAGTAATTTTGTGCATCCATGGATAAAGTCAATAAAATATTAAAATAAAATATGAAATATGTCAAAAAAAAAAAAAAAAAAAAAAATATATATATATATATATATATATATATATAAAGTTACATTTTAAATAATTCTTTAGAGAAATTATGGAAAATTTACCTTTCAACACTAAAAAGTTGATGTATATGATATGTATTTTTTTCTTTACAAACATCTTAGTGGATACAAGAGCTCCCCTAATTTAAGAATCCCAATACGCCACATGGATATTTCACACTTGGCTATGTTTGCACACTTTAATATGTTTTTCAGGACAGATATGAAATCCTTTACAAAAATTTACCATGGTAACCATAATTTCCACCACAATACCAGTTTTAACAGTGACTGTTGTTACTGCAAAATCCTAATGTGGGATCTCATTCAAAGAGAGTAAGAAGCTTTCAATATATTATGTGATGACAGAATGATGGCGACTGATTACCACAAGTTAACACAGTTTTACTTTACTAACAATAACCACAGTAACTATGGCATTTTGGCAGAAGCTATGTTACCATTGTAAATATCTGCAAGGGATTTCTTTGTGTCATCATTGTCTAATTAAATTGCTCTTGGCATTACAAAAAAAAAAAAAAAAACTCCTAAGCTACTCTTATTTACAGATGTACTTCTCTGCCATTGATGTTCAATACTAGATGCCTTTTATTTTTTCTCTCAAACAACTGAATCTACTTGTTCTTTATGAGCAGCTCATGTTCTTTTCATATGATATATAGTAGTTGAAAGCTCAACAATAGATTATTTTGATTTAGAAACCACAAAACAGTCAAATTTTATGTCCCATAATTCAAGTATACCTTTCCCAGAGGTGAACTTGAGACTTTTATTTGTATCATAAATCCATCTTCAGCATTAGACAACTATCATGAGGCACAATGGATTGCATAGTCTCTATGCAAAATCCAAAAGAAATGTTCATTCATAAATGTTTAGCAATGACCACATAAAGCAAGCTTCTCGCACGCCAGATAAACAGCAAAGTGCGACGTGTCTTCCAGGGTTGTGGATGGAATTGTGACGTCAGAAACCAGTCAACCAATCAAAATTTATGTGCAACAAGACACAAAAATTGACTGCTAATTAACTTGTGTTAGCGAGTCCAAGGTTCATCCAACTTTTTCTCCAAAAACTGAAAGAAAAGAATTACCAAAATGAACTTGAAGATATGAATGTAGTAGCATAGATGAAACATAGTTTAAAAACATTTTGTTTATCTAGATTTCAGTAGTTAAAATTGCCTCTAATTGAAAAATCAATGAAGCTGACTTCACTGAATGCACAAGCCGCTTGCATTGATTATAATAGAGTGCTCTAGGTCGTCGTATCGCTTCACTAGCAGCGTAAGCTGTAATTTGTGTTGTGTTTCAAGTCTCAGAACCAAATCCCCTACGCTCTCTTTTAATTTTTTTTTTTTAATTATAGCCTTTGATTCAAATGACAGGTTAGGCTATCTGAGCGATGCATAAGCTCTGCCGTCTATATTGTACCTATGCATTAGCAATGTATTTAAAGCTGCTTTCCAGAACATACTCAATTCATAATAAGTACTCTGGCTTTTGGGTGACTTATTCCTCTTTAAAAGTTCTACTATTTTATGACATGTGACATGGTTTATGACTAATTTTGACAGGTTTATGGCTAATTAGTGCTGTAATAATTAATAAGGCATGTAGTAACATGTCCATCCACCCAGAGGTTTGAATGTGTTGCAGAAAAACATCATTTAGTGAAACGACTTGATGGCTCATTGCATGTTTCTTGTGTTTCCATATAAAATATAATGAAATCATTCAACAGCAGTGAGTCAAAGCAACAATTTGTACACTTTGCCCCGAATTTGTGAATATGATTATTTGCAGATAGCAAGATGAATTGCATGAATCAATTGAAGTCTATTGAAGTGTTTGTTTTTAGGGTGTCACAAGTTATTGCATTTGTCAGGCTCTTCAGTTCTCCTTTTCTGCAAATCAGATGTTGATATCTGATGAGTGAAAAGACTTTCTGTTGCGCATGTCTATGTGTGATAGGACGTGTAGATTTAAACTTGTGAATGATGAAACACTGCATTTTAAATGAAGATGTTAGACATTTGAAAGAAAGAGCATGACATCTGTGTTTTTTCATTAAAGGTGCTGCAAATATCAACATTGTTGTGTTGATATTTGCAATCAACCAGAAAAAAGAAAAACACTCCTCCCTTCGTTGCTCTGCTCTCCAAATTGCACAAACATGCAATGCAAGAGTAGATGTCTAGCCTTTCTAATATTAATGCTAGAGCTGCACGATTCTGGATCATTTGAAAATCACAATAGTTTCAAACAGAGATCAGGATTCTCCCACGATTCTGAACAACTAAACAAAATAACATCATTTACTAGAGGTTCTGACAAAATGTTAATTGCTGCAGTTTATTTTATCTTTAATTAATCTGTATGAATTAAGTAAAGATTTAAATGAATGATTCAATGACTCGCTTATAAATACTGTACTTTACTTGATTCAATACTGGATGAATCAGTGTTTTTGAACAAATCTCTTGAATGAATGGTTCAATGACAAATACTTTTTTTAACATTCACTTGTCACCACCTGGTGGCGTAACAATGTAATTGACACAATCATTATTTGAAGCGCCAAGTTACTTTCAAAAGGTGATTTGCTCTATTTTGATCGCTTCTGTAGACATCAGTGTTTATATCTGAACTATAATCTTTTATTCCAGTATTTCTGTGATAATATTAATATTTGTAACACAGAAATAATGATACTGTGTTGTTTCATACCTATACATGATAACTGCTTTCTCTGGGTCAGCACAAATGCAGATTTGAATATTCCGGTGTGATTTTGTCAAAGGTTTAATAGACACAGGCAAATCGTTTTCGTTTAGGAATAAGACCACGTGGGTGTTTGAAATGAGATTGTGATCTTTTAACGATTAATCAGGCAGCTCTAATTAACGCGGGTCCTAAAGCTTTTGCCTGATCATAACCCCTCTTTTTCCAGTGATATTACTCTGACCTTTTCTCTTTTGTAATGTCTCTCAGCCATCTCTCTTTCTACTTCAAATCTCCTTCTTGCTCACTATCTCTCCTCCCCCATCATGAGTGGACACGCCCCCTACTGCTGATTGGCTAAAGTGTGTTGTGGTGCTCTGTCTGATTCACTTTCAACAGCATTTCTCAGAAATCGCTTACTGCACCTTTAACAGAAGGAAATGCATTATTGTTGTCCTCAGAAAACTCTAATTTTGTTGCCTTTTTTTTTATATTGCATGATTTTAAAGCTTCTGCTCCTTTGATTTTAAACATATCTAAGAGATATGACCAGGTTGTACCTGCACCTTGACCAGAGACCAAGTCTTTATTTCCTCAGACAAAAAAATATGTATTAAATGATTAGAGTTTTATTCAGGGACTATTCAGTGTCCAGACTGGCGCTCATGTGAAGTGGATTTGGGTTTAGTTGATAGATGTTGTTGACTGGAATGTAGCAAGTGATTCCCAGACAGCGCTAGGACGCATTTATGATGTCATTCTAATCTCTGTTGAAGATTTTATTTCAGAGAGAAAATGCAGATGCATAATTTTTCCCCCCATATTTTTGCTGTTAAGCATGAACTTGGTGATACTTGTTTGCTGTGTTTTTCTATTCAAAACAAAATGTGCTGATTGTGAAAATGAATGGAATGGTTATGGCTGAAGGGCAAACTGAAGACTTCAAAGCAACAACAATTTTGCTCGAGTTATTAAACCCATGTCATGCCTTGTCTGTCGTGATAGCTTCTTCTTTCATCTTGTTTCAAAAGTCGAAGCAAGCACCATGTGGCTTATTGGTCCTGGCCAATCATGAGAAATTAACACGTTATCTGAAATTAGATCTCTGCTCAAAATCAGCACCGTTCAAAGTTATTTCTGTTCTTGAGTGTGTGTGATCAACTGAATCAGCATTTCATCTACAGATACTTAGTTAACTCTTTGACAAGATTTCATCTAATCTTGCAGACGTAGCTGAAAAGATTGGGAATTCCAGAACCCAAACTGTTAGATGTTTCTTCGGTTTGCCTGTGTTGCAAAATCCAACATCAAAATACTGGTTTATATTTCATCCAGACTGTCATCTGTTACAGGAAATCACAATCAGTCAACTACATCAGTGTCAGTCAGTTAAAGCGTGATAAAACCACATGATGCTGCCTTTGCTGAAAGTGTTAAAGGAGGATTTGTTGCCATATTAGATTAGCGTCTGCTTGACAGATGCTTCATCGGTTCTGGAATCATCTTTCTCTCCATGCTGTTCAGATGCTTGCCATTGCTGGCTACCTCTCTCCTCTGTCTTTATTATCCCTCGATCTTTGTCTTTCTCTCTTGTTCTCCTCCTCTTTTTCTTGCCAGGGCTGTTTGGATCGCAGCGCCTGCGCTTTGTCTTGTGTCTTCACTCAAAGTTGCTCTGACAGTGAAGTATGGCTTGGGAGGGAAACAGTAGCCAGGTGGTCGGAAATGTGGGCAGGGGAAGAACTTTTGTGCTTTTTCTCTGTCCCTTCAACCACTTCCTTTTTTTTTTCTTTTTCTTTTTATGTGTACTTGTTTATAAAGTACTGCTGCATTGACCCTTTGTAGGTTATGATTATTATTTAAAGACTGTAAATGGATGATTTATTTTTTTAGGGATTACAGTTTTTCTTTTTTTCTTTTTGTTTTGCTTTTGTTTGTTCTTGTTCTTCCTCATAAAAGCTGTCATTTTGAAGCCTTGACTAGTTTTTCCAGTAAAACTTGCTTGTCGTGGCATGTTAACATTAATGTATATGTGTATGTTTGTGTGAAAGCATTTCAAATTGCATGTCTAGTCCTTAGCTTACACCTGTGGTTCATACAATATTCCCCGTTCATGCAGGGGAATCTTTTGGTTGTACCAACTTTGTCTCATACTGTGAAATGAATTTTCTTAATCATCATTTTTGTCATGTTTTCCAGTAAAAAGTCTCAATTTTGTTTAAACAAACATTTACATTTTCTTGAGAAGCAAAACTGCATGAGATATTGAGTGTTTAAAAGGAATATGTTTTGAATTAAGTTTAATTGTTTTTGTGTGTGTGTGTGTGTGTGTGTGTTTTTGTCTTACCTCATTGGCATTTTTTATAGTTTTTTAACAAATAAACTTAAATTATATATATATATATAATTTTATATATATATATATATATATATATAATTTATTTTATATATATATATATATATATATATATAAAATAAATTATATATATATATATATATATATATAATTTTATTTATATATATTTATATATATATATTTTAATTTATTTATATTTAATAAATAAAATAACTTTGCTTAAAATAAAATAAAATAAAAATAATACAGTAAAATTAAGTTTATTTGTCATATCTCATTTTTTCTTGTATTATTTGTATAAAAGTGATATTTTATTTGCCAGTGGACTAAGAGAAATAAACGTACGTTAGTTTATATTTAAATATATATTGCTTAAAAATAAAATAATAAAAAAAATAATAGATTTAAATTTACAAAATAAAAAAAATAAAAACTTAACATCCCATGCAGTCTTGCTTCTTAAGTAAATGTATTTTTTAGAATATTTTTCTCTGTTAAACAAAAGCAAAAAAATAGGTACGATAACACCAAACAAATGAGACATTTAATTAAAGAATAACTTAATTAAAGAAATATTTGAGATCTCTGACTATTGCTTGTTGGCTTTGGTAAGAGCGCAGTTTGAAACATTCAGGAAAATCTCAGAAGTAGAACATTAGGAGAAACTATAGAGATTTGTATTTCCTATTGGCTGGTGTCCCACTAGCAGATTTGTGTGATACTGATTTTGAATCAATACAGGGACCCTCATAATGCCTAACCACTGGACCATGTGTCCACTCACATATCTTTCTATGTATCTGTGGTGCAGAGGTGGTTAGCTGAGAGTGCTTCTTCTAATTTAGCAACAGAAATGCCCACATCAGAGGCTGTCGTTTCAGAGGGCACTGGCATTCCTTTGGTCCCATACATTTCCCAGAAATCCTTCCACCCATTTCCTGCCAGCATATCCTCACATTTACACACAACAGGCTGTAATTACCCACCCAGCTGATCCGATCCAGAACCAACCACCGAGAAACATGGAACACAAAGATGCCTCTGTATCCAAGAGTGACACAGTATACAGGCCGGGCTGCTCCTCTGGACAGAGACACAGCCTGTGGTCGGTTCTGTCAATCCCTGTTTCTGACTCTGTTTCTACGGGAAACTAAGCAGAAAATAAGCTGACAACACGTCATGTGTTAATGACAATACCTGAACGCCAAGTTCGGCTAGGATGAGAGGTGCCAAAAGACGCTAATGGCTTGTTTCCACCAAGCGGTACAGTACAGTACGATTTGGGACTGTAAACCCTGACCTGGCTTGCGTTTCCACCGCCGACAGTACCCTTTACTTGATAGACGTGGCGTATGCCGGAAAATTAGCGATCGACGTCATTCTCACGTGAAGAAGAAAGCAAGATCTTGTTCTTGCTTCTCGGGCATGTGGTTGTTTGTTTGCTGCGCGCCGACATTGTGTTTCAACTGTATATTTAAAAAGTGGCGCCTCTTGTGTTGTCATTCCCCATGTAGCAAGTGCAAGTGACGATTTTCTGTCAACCAATCAACGTTCTGCAGTGAGTCTAGCTCCACCTTTTAGTACCGCACTACTGTGCTAGGTACCCCAACGGAAGGGTCCCAAAAATGTGGTATGGTACGGTTCGCTATTTTGGTACCATTCACATGTTCTGACAATCGAAACAGAAATAATTGCGTACCATACTGTACTGTACTGTACCATACTGCTCGGTGGAAACAAGCCATAAATTAAATAAAAATACTTCTCATCCAATTCTACCAAGACCAAATTATTATACAAGCAGTGTTAGTTTGGGGTCATTAATGGTAGTGAATGGCGCTCGCGATTTTGAAGCCTAAAAAATGTGCATCCATCCATCATAAAAGTAATCCACACGGCTCCAGGGGGTTAATAAAGGCCTTCTGAAGCGAAGCAATGGGTTTTTGTAAGAAAATTATCCATGTTTACAACTTTATCAACTATAATAACCAGTTTCCGGCAAACATCCATACACAAGTCGACTTACAGCGAAAGCGCAACCTCTGATGCATGGCGTTTGACGAACACGGAAGCGCAGAGGACAGAGCAAAACAAAACACTGGTCACGAATTAGAAGTCTAAAACGAGATTTTTTAAAGAGAAATGTCGGAGGATTTCGATATAAGAGTAAAGGAGCTTGAGCTTGTTGCCCAGCTCTATTTGTTTGAACCGCGAGAGGCATCTACTCTCACCTACTCCAACGCCATACGTCGAGTCAGAGGTTACATTTCCGCTGCAAGTCGACATGCGTACGGATGTTTGTCAAAAGCTGGTTATTATAGTTTATAAAGTTTTAAATATGGATATTTTTTTTTACAAAAACCCATCACTTTGCTTCAGAAGGCCTTTATTAAGCCCCTGGAGCCATGTGGATTACTTTTATAATGGATGGATGCACTTTTTTGGCCTTCAAAATCTTGAGCCCCATTCACTACCATTATAAAGCTTGGAAGAGCTATGTTATTTTTTAATATAATTCCATTTGTATTCGTCTGAAAGAAGAAAGCCATATATGCCTAGGATGGCTTGAGGGTGAGTAAATCATGGGATAATTTTCATTTTTGGGTGAACTATCCCTTTAAGCTAATGGTATGTGGGTGTATACGAGAGATTTATGATGGTCATCCATGTCTCTCGCTTTTGTTTGATGTTACACCATGGGTCAAAGGTCAAGCTTTAGTTGACCTAGGGATAGTTAGAAGCTCCTGTTCTGTACCTGATGCCTGCTCAAACCTGTTTAAACCAGTTCACCTACTAGCTAATGTGGCATCTGCAAATCATTCCTTTTAAAGGCTGTTAAACAGTGTTTTATCTTAGGCTATGATTTAATCTACATGATGTCTTTAGACTACAAACACAAGCCTACTGAGTGTGTTTTTAATTAATGCTTTCTGTAGTGTTAATGACTTCGCTACCACCCATTTAGTTAGTAGAAATATCTGGGTACCCTGATCACATTTTACATTTGCATATAGGGTAAAAGGGCAAAACTGGTCTCAAATCAACCTTGTAATTTTTTTTTTATTTTTCATTGTACTATGCACAGCATATTTTGTGTTTTTCTAAAGCTATATCCGACACTGTTATTTTCTCAGAAGTATGCAAAGGTCAGTGAGAGGGGAGCGAGACAGACAGCGGGAGAGAGATTGAGATCTGCTAACCACCATCACGGTATCCAACATGCTGAGATATGTCAGATGCCTAGTTCACGAAAATATCCATATTTATAAACATGAATTTGGAATGTGCTTGTATAAAGTTGGCGAGAGAGAGAATACCTCAGCCGCCTCCCATGCTGCCTTTTTCTGTCTGAGTCCATTTATTTTGGCTCAGGATGTAACAGCCCATGCCATCCACTCACGACTTCCTGTTGACCTCTAATTGGTGTTCTGTGGAGTCTGTAAAGGTCAAAAGGTCAACTATATCTATCTACTGTCAAGTAGGCATGGGGTCAGGATGATCGACTAGTCATGAGTCAGTTAGTGAGGTTGTTTAGTGTGTTTTTCTTCTATTTAGTTTTAGTATTTTTAGTATTTAGTACTTTAAAAGGCAGTGAATGTTAAAATGTTACCCCTCTGAGAGGGGTTTTAACATGAACATTATGACTTAGAGAGGTAAATAAGAGAAGACCTCTTCGTTGGTTATTACGGGTCCTCGAGGGACAACCATACTGTATGTTTCCCATTGATGATTTTACATTATAGTGCATTGAGAAACATGGAACGTATGTTTCCGATTACAGCTGCGATTGTTTTTCTGTGAGACGTGTCATGTTCCTGGTAGAGTTTGAAAGGCTTACACTTGTTTAATCCATACTATCACTCGTCACCTGTCCAGGATCCAGCTGTCAGGGTGTGATTGCTCAGCGCCTGCAGTGTGATAAAACCGAGTGGCAAAGTGAGTAACTCCTGTCTGCCTTTGAATGAGCTGATAAAACCTGACAGGAATGATAGCTGTGTGAAGAGCGGCAGTGAGGGAGAAAGAGATATAGGGAGAGCGACACGTTGGTTAGGTTTGTCATATCAGCCCTGTCTAATTCAAAGGAGCAGTGGAAGACAGCGGAACATTAAGCTGTCAGGCAGTTACCCATGTCAGGAAGTGTCTGTGGATGTGTCCCTCTCTATTCATGTACACAAAGCGTATATAGTATCACACTAGTTTTTTTTGGTGGGGAAAAAAAAAAAAAATATATATATATATATATATATATATATATATAATTACATCACTGAGAAATGGTGGTATCACTGAATTTAATATATAAACCATTTTTTTATTGACAATAATATTTAATTTTTTAACCATTTCTTAGTGATATAATAAATATCATGTAATATATAAACCATTTTCCACTGATTATTGTAATTAAATATAATTTAATACATAAACCATTTTTCATTTTTATTATATATTAAATATTTAATTATTATGTCAATGAAAAATTGTATATGTATTAAATATTTAATTATTAATTATTATAATCAGTGAAAATGGTTAATAATTAAATATCATTTAATATATAAAAGCATTGAAAATGGTTGATATTTTAAATGATATTTAATTATTATATCACTGTATATCAATTTTTTTATTGATAATATTAAAATTATACTTAATTATTATAATCAGTGCAAATGGTTAAGTATAATTTTAATGTTATTAATAAAAAAAATTGATATACAGTGATATAATAATTAAATATCATTTAAAATATCAACCATTTTTCAATGCTTTTATATATTAAATGATATTTAATTATTAACCATTTTTCTCAGTGATATAATAATTAAATATAATTTTTATATAAAACACTTTTTAATGATTATAGAAATTAAATGTAATCTAATATATAAATATTTTTGTTATATAAAAATTGAATATCATTTAATACATTAGCAATTTTTCATTGCTATTATATATGAATATAAAATTGTATATGTATTAAATATTTAATTATTAACCATTTTTCACAGATTATAATAATTAAATATAATTTTAATATATATTATCAATAAAAATTTTAATATTGAATTATTAACCATTTTTCTCAGTAATATAATTAAATATCATTTAAAATATCAACAATTTTTTAATGCTTTTATATATTAAATGATATTTAATTATTAACTATTTTTCTCAGTGATATAATAATTAAATATTTAAAATATCAACCATTTTTCAATGCTTTTATATATTAAATGATATTTAATTATTAACCATTTTTCTCAGTTATATAATAATTAAATATAATTTATTATATAAAACATTTTTTAATGAATATAGAAATTAAATGTAATCTAATATATAATTTTTTTTGTTATATAAAAATTTAATATCATTTAATACATTAGCAATTTTTCATTCCTATTATATAAAAATATATAATTTTATATCAATGAAAAATTGTTTATGTATTAAATTATATTTAATTGTTAAAATGGTTATCAATTAAAATGGTTATTCATTAAATCTTAAAAAAAAAAAACAATTATATTGCTGTTGCTACCATTTTATAAATGTCTGTTTTAGTGATTTTTAAGGGGTTTTTACAGCTCTTACCCATGGCAAAATCACTGTAACACAATTCCTCTTGTGGTTTATTGCTTTAATATACCATCAAACCACCTGTGGATTGTTTTGAAACATATTTATATTGACAGAAATGCTATAAAGCTTTTAGCCACACTTTCTTTTCATGCCATCACTGTAACCGACACTAATAAAAGCTGAAGCTAACCAAACATGTATCACATCTTTAGGATGTAAAAGCTTTGAAAATGCAGAATCTACCACATAAGAGGAGTGTTTCCCTTCATTATTTCTGTAGCCTAGCTCTCCCTGTCCTCCCTTTTACATGCATCTCTGTGGTTTTGATCTGAAAACTGTTACGCTTGTGCAATCTTCACAAGCTTCTTTGCTTCTCTCTGACATTTGCAAATGTCTGCAGACAGAGCTTGTCATATTCAATTGGAATCTTTTCACACTCTTCCTCTCTCCCGTTCATTTTCTTGTAAGCTAACAGCTTAAAAGTCTTGTGTGCACTCAACACTGAGTTCATATCACAGAAGCAAACAATTGGTTTATAATCGAAGCTGAAGCGGAGTCCATTTGCATAGGGAGTGCATGGAAAGCGCTCTAGGAAAAATGCAAAAAAGCATATGAAAATTGTATAAGATAATGACTGTTTTCCTAACTAGCACTGGTTTGGGCTAAATTAAAATGCATACAGTATCTAACATTGTCGCAGTTCTTAGCAAAAAAAAAAGCTGAACAGCTAAAACAAACAATAGTGCCACCAGCATGCAAACGCATCTGTCTGGATTATCAAGGCCATGAGTGTAGTTATCTACACTGCTGATCCAAGCGAACGCTCGTCTGAAAGTAACAGCGTTTTTTTGTAATGGGTTGTTCCAGTTCACTCTAGGGGAGAATGAGATTAGACGGTTCTTTGAAAGTCTTTGAGGGGCTTTTTATCTTTGTCTGGCTGTGTAATGGAGCCGAGAACATTTAAAATGCGTTAGTACTACAGTTTATTCACTAGGGCTTCTTAAATGGCGGTAAAGTCAGCAGATGCTCAGCAAACACACCAAGGAGATGCTACCAGTTGTAGTTTGTAGAAACTGCCCACTGTCCTCTAACGTTCCCACATCTCTGAAGACCAAATCTGAACCTTTTCAAAGAAGCAAACATGTACTTATGTGGTGTTTTGTACAGCTATGATTTCAAAAGCCATGACCAATATCATAATAGTAGGATATTGAATTGCCACGAAGAAGGACGTGACCTGTCCTGTGAACTCCCTCACTTTTATGTGAACATTGACTTTGGTTTTCCGCCACTGGCCAGAGAGCTCTAAAGGAAGAAGAAAAAGGCAGAAAATAAAACCGTTGGGCCGTCTTTCCACGAATCCACTTGCTCGAGAGCCCAGAAAGACTTTTGTGGCAAAGAAGCAAATTGTCACCTTCCCTTTTCTTTTCGCGGGAAACTGTGACATGGAACAACAGGAAGACTATTGTGGAGGGTCAGATACTTGTGGTAGGAATGAAATAACTTTGTGTTTTGCAGTTCAAGCTAACTTGCAATTAAATGAGATTTAGACTATTTTATTCCTTTCTAAAACTTTGAACTGTGTTTAATTTAGTCAGAGTCATTTAACTTGAAAAGAGCCCATAAACTTTTTTGATTTAAATGGACGGTTTACCTAAAAATAATAATTCTGTCATTATTTACTCTTCTGTGAAACAGAAAAGAAAAAATGAAACTGCTACTGTTGTTTGGACCCCATTGACTTTCATTATATAGGGGTCATTGACAAGTAAGGTTTTTAAAAGTGTAAAAAAACATAATGGAGATATAATTAATTTTGAAATTTTATTGTGTTAACAATGAGATTATCTGGTTTTATAATCATTTAACACTACTTTTGTCATTTTTTACAAGATGGACAAAATTTGTCACCTAAAAAGTCATTCAGTTTAACTAAAATTTCAGTTTTACCGAATGACACTTTTGGTTATACCGAATGACGATGTTTTCAAACAATGTTAACAGGCTGATATCTAGCTAGCTAGTTAGTTAGCTAGCTAGCTAGCTAACAAAAGGACAATCAAACATTTTATATTTAGTACAAGTTTTTAAAATATTACAACATTTTTCATGTTTTATAGCGGTTGTACCGAATGACCTGATGTTTCGGGACATGCGTATGAGCAAGTGAAAACAAGAGTTTTTCAAATAGTTTAAAGAGAGTTAGTTACTTTGCTTCATGACCATGTGGTCCTTTGCAGGTGTCTGAATGATGTCACATCCTGTCACATGATATTGACCACATGACTCGGTCCCTTTATATTGGTTACTCCGAATGACATCAATTAAATTCATTTTCCAGACATTCTTTCTCATAACAAAGCAATGACTTCTACACATAATTTTAATAACATTTTGCATTATGTTGATTTATAATGTTATAAAATCATGCCAGAATAAAAATATACAGTGGGTATGGAAAGTATTCAGACCCCCTTAAATTTTTCACTCTTTGTTATATTGCAGCCATTTGCTAAAATCATTTAAGTTCATTTTTTTTCCTCATTAATGTACACACAGCACCCCATATTGACAGAAAAACACAGAATTGTTGACATTTTTGCAGATTTATTAAAAAAGAAAAACTGAAATATCACATGGTCCTAAGTATTCAGACCCTTTGCTGTGACACTCATATATTTAACTCAGGTGCTGTCCATTTCTTCTGATCATCCTTGAGATGGTTCTACACCTTCATTTGAGTCCAGCTGTGTTTGATTATACTGATTGGACTTGATTAGGAAAGCCACACACCTGTCTATATAAGACCTTACAGCTCACAGTGCATGTCAGAGCAAATGAGAATCATGAGGTCAAAGGAACTGCCTGAAGAGCTCAGAGACAGAATTGTGGCAAGGCACAGATCTGGCCAAGGTTACAAAAAAATTTCTGCTGCACTTAAGGTTCCTAAGAGCACAGTGGCCTCCATAATCCTTAAATGGAAGACGTTTGGGACGACCAGAACCCTTCCTAGAGCTGGCCGTCCGGCCAAACTGAGCTATCGGGGGAGAAGAGCCTTGGTGAGAGAGGTAAAGAAGAACCCAAAGATCACTGTGGCTGAGCTCCAGAGATGCAGTCGGGAGATGGGAGAAAGTTATAGAAAGTCAACCATCACTGCAGCCCTCCACCAGTCGGGGCTTTATGGCAGAGTGGCCCGACGGAAGCCTCTCCTCAGTGCAAGACACATGAAAGCCCGCATGGAGTTTGCTAAAGATGGTGAGAAATAAGATTCTCAGGTCTGATGAGACCAAGATAGAACTTTTTGGCCTTAATTCTAAGCGGTATGTGTGGAGAAAACCAGGCACTGCTCATCACCTGTCCAATACAGTCCCAACAGTGAAGCATGGTGGTGGCAGCATCATGCTGTGGGGGTGTTTTTCAGCTGCAGGGACAGGACGACTGGTTGCAATCGAGGGAAAGATGAATGTGGCCAAGTACAGGGATATCCTGGACGAAAACCTTCTCCAGAGTGCTCAGGACCTCAGACTGGGCCAAAGGTTTACCTTCCAACAAGACAATGACCCTAAGCACACAGCTAAAATAACGAAGGAGTGGCTTCACAACAACTCCGTGACTGTTCTTGAATGGCCCAGCCAGAGCCCTGACTTAAACCCAATTGAGCATCTCTGGAGAGACCTAAAAATGGCTGTCCACCAACGTTTACCATCCAACCTGACAGAACTAGAGAGGATCTGCAAGGAGGAATGGCAGAGGATCCCCAAATCCAGGTGTGAAAAACTTGTTGCATCTTTCCCAAAAAGACTCATGGCTGTATTAGATCAAAAGGGTGCTTCTACTAAATACTGAGCAAGGGTCTGAATACTTAGGACCATGTGATATTTCAGTTTTTCTTTTTTAATAAATCTGCAAAAATGTCAACTATTCTGTGTTTCTCTGTCAATATGGGGTGCTGTGTGTACATTAATGAGAAAAAAAAAAGAACTTAAATGATTTTAGCAAATGGCTGCAATATAACAAAGAGTGAAAAATTTAAGGGGGTCTGAATACTTTCCGTACCCACTGTATATACAATTATTACATTTTAAGATTTAAGATCACAAATTAACTAGCTGTATTGGCCTTTGGACGGTTAAACCGAATGACCTTTATATGTAGCAAAATATAATTAAAACCTTTTGGATTAAATAAAAGAGATCTAGTTGTACTACCTTACATACTTTGGATGTCATATCTTTGTTTTTTTATTATTATTATTAAGGCCTTTGGACAATAAAATTACCCATCACGTCATTGACCCATGGAGAAAAACAATTCAATACTCACATCATCTTTGTTTGTGTTTCACAGAAGAAAGAAAATGACATGAATAAATTATGTTTGGGTGAACCTTCCCTTTAAGCCTTCAGTTTGTGGCCATTTTGACTACTTATTTTAATTTAGTCAATCTTGTTGGTTTCTTTTACTGGTTTCCTGTGAGTTTTTGAAATCAGCAGGGTTCAATGGCTGGCTATCTTATCTCAATGCTGGCGTAGACTCTTTTCTGTGTATTAATAGGGATGAATGAGGCCTATTCAGTAACAGACCCATAGAGTGCTTCCTCAGGTCCGATTTGAGCAGGTCACTCTTAGTGCCATGTAACTGGATCTCCAAGTCCTCAATGGATCCATGAAACTGATCCCGTTCTCATGGAGAACAACAGGGATGCCCTGGACTTTCTTTCTCACGCCTTCTGTCTCTCTTTCTCTCTCGCTATTCCATCTGTTTCTCCGCTCTTTTGTTTTTTTCCTAGTATCTTTGAGCAGCTGAACTGAAGCAGGTTTTACTGTCAGGCAGTGGGAGAAAGCAGGGAGATGTTGATGGTTGTCTGTCTTGTGTTGCTGCTTTTGTTTGGTTTCAGATTGTGAAAGGCACATTTCATACGATGTTTCTTTAGCGAGGGATTGTTGAGAAAGCCGACCTGATATGGGGTAACAGAAGGACACCAATATCAGGAGGCCATCTATCCAACAAAAAAGAAAGGAGAGGAACAAATGGAAAAGTGAAGTGAATAATGCTGACTTGTCTGCAAGGATTTCGAAAGTTGAATCAGATATGTTGTGCAAGGAAAGATACTGTTATGTAGTGTTTTATAGCAGGGGTTACCAAATAATAATAAATTAAAGATTTATTTGTGGCATTTTTTACTTTTATTACGATAGGACAGTAGCTCGACAGGAAACGAAGTTGGAGAGAGGGGGACGGGATAGGAAGAGGTCTACAAGCCGGGACTCGAACTCGGGACGCCCGAAGTGCAACTGCGCCATATCTTGGCGCTGCCCACAAGGCTATTGCCGTCGACTCCCATTATATTTTGATCAACCTTTTTAAGTGTATTTTAATTTTATTGTAAATGTTTCTTAATTTAATTATTTAATTTATACCATTATCTTGAAGTAACCAGGGTGATGGCCTACAAAAATGTGTGATCCCTGCACCACTCTTACCAGCTTGCTTTGCCCAATTCTTGGTTTTATTAGTGGTGCTTGATTGGTGAGCATCACTATTACTATCGTTTTTTACTTATCGCAACTTGCGGATGAAAAATCCCTCCTATGAAGGAGGGACATGAGCCATGCCAACAAACCAGAATATCACAGACATTTGCAGGTTGAACTCTTTTGACTTGATCCCTCAAGTAATTCTGTAGCAACCACCCAGAACACCCTAGCAACCACACAGCAATGCATTAAAAACCACTCAAACACCCTAACACCCTATAGCAACCTCATAGCAACACCCTGACAACCTTGTGAAAAGCTTTGCACAGGCAAGTACCACTCATATTTTCTTTAGAACATGTACAAATCTAGTTTTGTTTATAATTTATTGTTTTAATCCTCAACTTTTTGGATAAAGCATCTGCTAAGTAGATGTAACCTCATAATTGCTCTCAGAACAGCTCTTAGAGGCAATCTCTTACTTTACAGCTTGCATGAAACATTGGCCACAGATGGTGGATGTTTGTGCAACACGCATGCATGCGCTGATTCTCTCCTGAGGGAAAAGGCGAAAGGGCGTGAGATTATTGAGTTTTTTGGGCAATGTCTGTACCTGCCGTGTGTGGTAACCACTCATCTTCCTTTTTACAGAGCGAATAGGTCCCACACTACATTCAGTGTAATTAGTTTTAATGAAAACACATGGCTTGGAGCGATTTTCAGACATGTTGGAAAATTAAAATGGAATAAAATGAAATTAAGTATTTCCCCCCAAACCTCCTCGTGCCATGTTTAATTAGAGCTTCAGTGGAGCAGTTAAAATACTATATAGGTTTGGCATTCACTTTAGGTTTACTTGCAGGCAGAGCTATCAAGGAAGAAATTAATTTACACTTAATTTTTTTTATTTTGTGTTTTATTTGTTTCATCCTTCTTAATGTTCTAATATTTTTTGTCTCCACCTTTTGTTCTCATATTACACAATTATGTTCAGAAACACACTGAAAATGTTGCATTAATTGAAAACAACAGTGCCCAAAAACCTCATTCTCAGATGCCGTCATCATGTACAAATCTCTTTTATGTTTAAAAACTCTTTGTAGATGCTAATTATGTCTAATTAGCAAGTCTGAAGAACGGAATCCTGGACAGAGTTTGAAAAAAAATCTATGTTCACTAAAAATGGAGGCTAATATTTGGGTTGGGATAGTCAACTAGTTATCTAATTTTTTAAGTTCTAAGTGGATGAATTTGGGGACCCAGCTTCTCAGAGATTGTGTTAGCATGTGTGCTTTAGTAACTGTTGGACTATCAGCATGCTAAAACCTTCTCTGAGATGTTGTGGCTTTAAAGGGTTAGTCCCCCAAAAATGAAAATTCTGTCATTAATTACTCACCCTCATGTCGTTCCACACCCGTAATACCTTCGTTCATCTTCGGAACACAAATTAATATATTTTTGATAAAATCTGATGGCTCAGTGAGGCCTCCATTGCCAGCAAGATAATTAACACTTTCAGATGCCCAGAAAGCTACTAAAGACATATTTAAATCAGTTCATGTGACTACAGTGGTTCAACCTTAAAAACAAAATAACGACTTTATTCAACAATATCTAGTGATAGGCGATTTCAAAACACTGCTTCATGAAGCTTTACGAATCTTTTGTTTCAAATCAGTGGTTCGGAGCATGAAAGTCACGTGATTTCAGTAAACAAGGCTTTGTTACGTCATAAGTGTTTCGAAACGTTTCGAAATTTCAATGGTTCACGCAGTTTGATACACGCTCCAAACCACTGATTCGAAACAAAAGATTCGTAAAGCTTCGAAGCTTCATGAAGCAGTGTTTTGAGATCGCCCATCACTAGATATTGTTGAATAAAGTCGTTATTTTGTTTTTTTGGCACACAAAAAGTATTCTCGTTGCTTCATAGCATTAAGGTTGAACCACTATAGTCACATAAATGGTTTTAAATATGTCTTTAGTACCTTTCTGGGCATTTGAAAGTGTTAATTATCTTGCTGGCAATGGAGGCCTCACTGAGGCATTGGATTTTATAAAAAAATATAATAATTTGTGTTCCGAAGATGAAGGAAGGTCTTACGGGTGTGGAACGACATGAGGGTGAGTAATTAATGAAAGAATTTTCATTTTTGAGTGAACTAACCCTTTAAGTCAATTCAGACTCCAAATATGTTTCATTGTGGCTCAAGTCAAAACTAGACATTTGCATTGTTTCATTGAGCTTGAATGCAAGAAAGTGTCTTTTGTGAAGACTTCCTAAGAAACCTATATTTAATTTTTGTACATTTCTAATATTCATACCATGGTATTATAATGTGTTTTTTTTTTTTTGTACATGGTACAATTGTAATGCAATGGTTTTATGCACATGCATCATGACAATGTTCTTTTTTTGTTTGTTTGTTTGTTTTTGGTTGTTGGAGTGGAATGTAAATACCATGGTAAAATATAACAATCATTCAGTGCAATGGTTTGTATCAAAGTTGTGGAAAATACCATTGCTGTACTGGTTCTTCCGCAGTACTTTTTGTAAGAGTATATGTGTATTAGGGGTGTAGAAAGATTGACAGGTGTGGCCTGCTGCCTGTAATTCCTGACACTTGGACAAAAGTGCAGAGTTTTTGGAAGGAATGAAGTATACGTCTGTTTATATACCCTTGATTGATTTAACTATTGATTATATGTACATGTTCCTCTCAAAGGAGAGAACTCCATTGAAGACAGTTACCAAAAACACAGACATGGAAACGCTTAAAACAGTGCTGTATTTGGGGTTGTTTAGCCTAAAGTAACATGAGACAGAAACTGTGCTGTGGTGTGGCCTATAATCACTGTTTCTCAGTATCAGAGGGTCTAACATTGCACACACATGCCCTTCAATGCACCCGACACATGTCTGCCTGCCTAAAACCACATATAATTAACATTCTTGCCATACCAATAAACCTGAGCGAAAACAGGGCGATCCGAAACAGGTGTGAGTTTGTGTGTGCACGTGTAATAATACACAACGCAGACTTTTGAGGTGTTACAGGCAAGTGGATCCAAACTTTGATCCAACTTTGCTAAGTTCTGGCCAAACCCAAAGTCTGTATGAAAGTCAGCTTGGATTTCTATAATTCAGCTGCACTCCCATCAGAGAAGAGATGTGGTAACATAATCATTTCTCATTTCTCCAACCAATTCTGATTTGACTAAACTGTCCTGATTTGAATTACACATAAAACCATGATCCAATAGAAACACCTTGCCCTTCAGGTTTTCCAAGATAACACGTTGAGGGAACATTGGCTGATAACTCTAAAATTTATTGAATCATAGAGCAGAATCAGCACTGATTATTGATCGCTGTTGTTTTCTCTCTTGCTAACAGCTTAAACATATGCTTCACCCCATTGTAAATCACACTCTAAATGTTTTAAGGGCCATATGGGTGTTGTAATGCTGTGCAGTAGGGCGGAGTAAGAGAATGTAGCCTGTGTCATATCATGAAAAATACAATTTTTTTCTTTGATATTTTGAAATATATGTTGTCAATATACTATGTAAACATACTGTAAATTTAAGCAATTGCCTTAATTACCAACCCAGGCTTGTTGGAAAAACATGCCTGTTATGACACGCATGCTTCACCACCTACAATAAACCCTACCCTAAACCTAACCAATAGTGTTTGCAAAAGTGAGGTTAAAAACGTTTTTGCTCAAGCAACCATGCCATTTTAGCTTGCTTCTGCAACTCTTTGACCGCTTTTATTGTGACTTGTATTTCACAGGGCTCATACCTAAGTACAGTGCTGTACCAGATGAGCAACTTAGCAAGTTTACTACATCAGAAAAGTCATACATATGGAGCTGGTTAAATGATGCAAATGTCAACACCACAAAGGCGTTCTATTACCAAACGTGCTGAAGATGACATAAAAAGCAGCATAATGGCAATCAATGTACCAGTAGCTTTGCAGTTGTCAACAGAGACGTCTCCTAACAGCCAAACAGTGGAGAATAAACAATGCTATGCAATGCTAGCGCTTGTTTGTAGCATTTACAGGTTATTAGCAGACACTGTGTGTATTAAACGAGTGAATGATTCAATGATTCACTCTTAAAGACTATGGCTGTGTCTGAAATCACCCCATTCCATTTTGTAGCCATTTGTAGTGGTGTCCGAAACCATAGTGGACATTATCAAGTGCACTCATTCAATCCCACAATGCACCGCAATAACGAGTGTACAACCAATGTACGCTCTACGGCTAGAAAATACTCATAATGCACTTTGAGAGTCGTGCGGCAAATGAATTCCCCTGTCTGACCAGAAGATGGCGCCCGCAGCTGAATCATCCATCCATCCATTTTCCAAACCGCTGGTCCAATGTGGGTACAGCGTAATATCATACAGGTATAAATTCCTTTTTGATTGATTATTAAATTGTTTAATTAAAGTTTATACATAGTTTCCATGACAGAGTTCAAGATAAATCTTTTCATTACTACTGGAGCTGCTAGTTTGCTAAGTTTCACATGATTATTAAACAGCAAGCACAAACTATACAAAAGCGGCAGTGTCCGAATTTACTCGCTTGTTTTCATTCACTCTCTCAAGTGAACTATTTTATTGGACTAATGTAGGGTAGGGAATAGTGAATGAGGGCATAGGGGGTGATTTCGGACGCAGCCTATCACTTTTTTCATTCTTAAATTAATCCGTATTTTTGAATGAATCAATTTGGTTGAACGAACTGTTCTATTTCAGTCAATTGCCGCCACCTACTGGCGTAACAATGTAACTGTTGTAGTAAAATAGTTATGATATGTCCCTTTTAAGACTCGAAATGAAATCTAGATTCACTGCAGTAGAAAGTACTTCAGATTCAACAAGCCTTGAAATTCAGTTTACCAGAAGTGAATATTTCTAGTAGAAGTTTCCTTCTTTCCACAATTGTGTCCTTGAACTCCAGACAAAGGGGTTTCATGGGTAGTAGCGCTTAAAATAATCAAGGATCTGTGGGCGGATATCCGTTGAGAGGTCTTGATGTAAGAGAGAGGGTGCAAATGACACAAGCATGATGAGATTTTGTGGGAACAATGAGCTCTAGTGTCCTCTCAGACAAATCCTACAACATGACGGCAGTCTACGGCTTAAAACTGCTCCCTTTCTTCACTCCTCCCGTAAATGGATGGGGGAACAAGAGGCAAAGACAGAATATGATGCTGAAAAGGGAAGAATGCTGTGGGAAGAATCTAATTCATGCATGTTTTCACTGCCACATTGTCTGTATCAGTGGTCTCTGTATGCTAGCTTTCGTAGGAGTTGTTTTACTCAAGCATGCTTTTATACAAGAAGAATACACCCACATGCTGCCGCTCACTTTGCCGTTAGAGAGAGTGTCTTGTTTATTATCATGGCTTTGAAAATCCTGTTCATGTTGATGTATGCAGATACTGAGCTAGTATACAAGGGAACTCAACACCAGTGTCAGGACGTTTGGACCGCAACTATCTACAACCTTTGATAAAGCTGACAAGTTAGACGGCATATTTTAGCTCTCCGGTGTACATTAGTACGGTGTACATTAGTACGCGCTTACACAACCCACACATGTCTCAGATTCCTGTTGTGTGTTTATATGCTGGCTCTTTTGGCAGTTAGGGTTGCACTTCAAAGGCTGGCTTGAGCGGTTTTGGAAAGTGAACATGAACCTAGCGTGGGCGCTATCTCTTTGTTTTGCTGTTAATTTTACGAGTCTTGGCTTTGTGACCCCGTCCATAACAAAAGGAAATGTAAATTAAACCGGCTGTTACCTCACAAGCTCGACTCAGTTTCTGGGGAAAATTGGGGCACTTAAGGAGAGAACAACGGCAATAAGACCATTCCTTCTTTTTCTTCCACTATCTGGCTTTTTATAGGCTCTTTGTTTGTTTTGTTCTCTTTCTTTCTCTTTTGTGTATTACCTTGACTTGTGTTTTATCTTTTCAGATTAAACATATTTACTTTCAAGCTTTTAATCAACTACTCTTTCCTTAGAATTCCATGGTATTGCCAAGTTTTTTATGTAGCATGATAATACTGTGGTATTCTTTGATATACAGTACCTTGGTGTAATGTGTATTTGATGTATAAATACACTACCTTTCAAAAGTTTGGGATTGGTGGGATGTTTTTATCAAAGTTCCTTTAAGACAAGACATTTCACTCGGCGGCCATCTTTGAAACGCCTCTGGGGCATGCAAGTGCAGCTCCTATCTCTTTGAATGGGGAAACAACAAATTCTCCAAAACTATTTGCCAAGCTTTCGATTAAATTTCATATTTGAAATCACCAATGAAATCTGACAACAACTGTCTAAATGCTCGAATCATGACAAAAAAAACAGCATTTTTCAGGCTGGATCAAGCCTGTGCGCGTCTCTATAGAAAGTGCGAGTCTGACTGAGCTCTCATTTGATTTGATTTGATTATTTTATATTTTTAATTGGAACTTAATGGACTCAAACAAAACAAAAAAAAATTTCATAACAAATAGTACAATAAGTCTGTCATCAGTACAAAAACTTTTACACATTATATAACACTTTATATAGTTAAAAACAAACAGTCATACTATCCAGCTCTTCTTGGTGCCAATGTAATACCATAATTTTTTGGACATGTACCATGGTATTTTACTTTGTAAATATCATGGTACACAGTATATGAAAATGATCATTATTAGGGCTATTGTATATACTGTATGAAATTACCATGGTATTATGTGATTCCATCACTGAACCACAGTACAGCCGCAATCAATTTTTTGTAAGAGACTTTTGCTCTCCTTTCACCTGCGTTATTCTCGTTTGTTTACTTTCCTGTCAGGGTCGGTTTGAGGTGGTGTCAGTGGCGTGTGCTAAGTTAGTCTGCTGTTCCCACTTCTATTTATTTAACCTCTTGTGGTCCCACTTTCACGTCGCAGCTCATGAAGCTTTTGTTCCCCGTACGGAATGTGAAGATGAAAGATGGCAGCAAAGCCTTGTGGATTCTGTCACAGTTTTCATCCAGCTGGACTCTGTGAGCCCAGATGTAGCGTTGGAGGATTCCCACTGCAAGAGAGGATGTCTATGCATGAAATAACAATTTCACAGTGTCAGGCACTTGTGTGTGTTGGCCAGCACTCCAGCTAAACCTCTGTGACTGCTCATTCAAGACCTTTATTATTCATCACCCACAGCCAACTCATATACATCCATTTAACTTATTCTTTTCTCCTGTGGTGGTTGATGATGTTGCATTAAAGGTACAGTTCATCCAGAAATTAACATTTTGTCATCATGTACTCACCCTCATGTCATTCCATGACTTTTCTGTGCTAGAAACATTTAGTCCATATAATTTTGGCGACTTGGACTGTGTTTCAGAGATTTGTGGTTTTGGACATATATAGGTTCATATAGGTTTGGAATGACATTAGGGTGTTTTTTTTTTTTGGTATTAACTATTCTTTTAAACCAATGATATGCCTGTTTAAGACTTTTTAAATAAATTCTCATTTTCCAGGAAAGTTGCAACAAGTAGAATTGCCTGTTGGCTGCCTTAAGGCGTTTCTCATTCTATTTATACCCTTCAAAGGCGGCACACATGGCAGCACACACTGCTTATTTTTCCCATTAAAGGAAACAAGATTGAATAATGCGCACTGCATTATGGAGTCATGGAGAGGTTAGAGAAGATTCAGTCAGGTTAATATTGAGGAGCACCTCTGAGATGCTGTAATTCTGCCTGATTTTGCAGTATCTTCTGCTGAAGTTTGAGGGTTTTTTGAGTAAGAGAACTACTCAGGTAGGTGATGCTCAGTGTTGGGTGTAATGCATTACTACGTAATTAGTTACTTTAAAAGAGCAGTTTCATGTCTGTCCTTGTATTGTTCAACTGGTCTAGGTTGACATGGGATTTAGAAAGTAAGTAAGTAAAGTAATACAATACTTTTTAGAGAGTAATTAGTACAGTAATTTAACTACACTGTTGAAGATATAATTAGTAGCTAGTAATTAATTACTTTTTTAGAGTACCTTACCTAACAAGAAGATATTAGCTCTAGGTAAAAGTAGTCCTGTACTGGTTTTGCTTCAGGACTACGATGTAATACTGTACAAAATTTATTATGATCATCACATTGTCACATTTGTATTTGCAAGTGAGCCTATTTAAAGTAGTCTAGATAATTGGTCGACCGGAATTGATTTTTTTGATGGTCGATGCTGATATTCATGTTCAATATAAAGCCAGTATAAGCCTATATGATATCACACTATTTAATTTAAAGATAGTAAATAACGCATACAATTTCTGCAATGAAATTTATATTTATTCTACATAATATTTACTAAAATAATAATTCAATATATATATATATATATATAATTTTTAAGTTAATAATTTTGAAAAAAATATTTTAATTTGATAAGAACATAAATTCGTAAAATAAACAGATATATACTTTAGATATACTTCCTATTATAAATAAAGATGTAAAAAAAAACAAGTAAAATGGAAGTAAACACTGTAACCAACAGTACGATAAGTAATCTGTTAAGTCTGTGTGCACTTATTAAGTAAAAAATGCCAAATATCAGCATATATTATATCTGCCGTGGCAATATATCAGTCAACCACTAGTCTGGATAGTCTTTTTTTTCCTTGTGTAATTTGGTTCACAGTTTTATGGAAGCTTGTTTCTGCCACAGAATAAAACAATTTAAAATATAATTGTGACTTTTTATCTCACAATTCTAAAAAATTTTCTTACAATTTCGAGATATAAACTCGCATTATAAAGTCAGAATTGCGCAACTTTATAACTTGATCTGACCATATCTCGCAATTCTGCCTTTTTTCTTGCAACTGCGAGTTTATATCTCGCAATTCTGGCTTCTTTTCTTAGAACTGTCACAGTTGTGAGTTAGCTATAAAGTCCAATTCTGAGGGAAAAAAAATGAATATTCTGACTTTATAACTCGCAATTGCGACTTTATATCGTGCATTTCTGACTTTATAACTCCCAATTGTGACTTTATATCACACAATTCTGAGAAAAAAGTCAGAATTGTAAGATAAAAAGTCATAATTACCTTTTTTTTTTATTCTGTGGCGGAAACAAACTTCCACACAGTTTTTAAGGACGAATGGATGTCATGCAAATGCCCTTGTTGGCATGTATCTGTTTTGGCTAGATTCAAGTGACAGATAAATTTGTGCCAAAATACTGTAGATCAAAACTGTAGATCAAAACTATGCATGGTTACATGGTCAGTTTATCAGTTATCATTTGCATTAAGCGGTGTTTTTTTCCCCCACAGTCTTGTCAGAACAGTTCTGTGACCCATTTTTAGGTCATGACCCACCAGTTGAGAAGCACTTTATTAGGCCACCTCAGTAGGGACATGTCAGCATGTCAGCAGTGATGCGTCATGACCCATACATCTCTTAAAATCATGTCCTCTTAATGGGAACTGCTTTTAATAATACAGAGGCTTCTGCAGCATGACCTAAAGTGGTTATTTGTAGTTGAATTTTGTCCAGTTGTTGTCTGATCGTTTTGAAAGCGCACCCCCTGAAGCAGATAGACTCGTTGAGTGTTTCATATGATGTGGCGGATGAGCAGATGGTTTGGCACTGTCACTTTTATACATAATCATTTTCTCTGCTTGTCTCATAGGCCTGCCACGTTCTCAGCTGAGCCCATGGCTGGCTAAAGCTAGTTGGAGTGGGAAATTGTTTTAGCCTCTGCTATTGTCTCCTCACTCCATTCAGTGTGACATAGAACGAGACCCAGAGGAAGCACGGTGTCTTGGTGAATTACCTCACCTCCCTCGCAGTACATTAGTCATCAAGATATAGAGCCTACCTGCAAGAATTGGGGCTTTAATATGCAAATAACCACAGGAAGATTTCTGAAATGATTCTACATCGTAAGCCGGGTTCACACTGTACGATTTTGGCCATGATTTGGCCGTCTGAGACAAGTTTTGTGAATCCTAAAAGATTCCTCTGATCCTAGGCCATTCCTAGGATTATTCCTCTGCATTACTCCTGATTTTTATCGAGAATTGTGTCCCTGTTGAATCCTAATGCCTTCGGTTGACACAAACACAACAAATTTAGTGGAATTTATTTCTGCCTTTGTTTTATTTATGTTTATTTTTTTATAAATGTGTACTGATCACAGTGCTACAAAGTCTCTCTCTGTCCCTTACAAAGATGAGCGCATCTGTAAACTCAATATGGAAGCAATTAGCAATGAATCCTTGCACATATAATAACAGGGCAAGTAAGTCTTTGCAAATAATCCGCTTCTGTCCGTTTCTTTAAGTCCCTCTTGTTTCTGGTTCTGTGGGGCGGTTCCTTCCTTCCTCCTGAACCAAGCTTCTTTTTCTGTTGATGTACTTGCATTTTATAGTTTTTTTTCCATTCCTTTCTTTTATGCGGCCAAGACTCTGTTTCCCATCAAGGCCTGTGATCTGACCACAACAAAGGCATCACATGGCAATACAGGGGGAAACTTGGTGACAGAGTGAGAAACGGTTGGAGGTGATATTATTACAACTAAAAGAAGGGTGCAAGCTCATCCTCAGGAAACTAGAAGTGTAAATAGTCTTATTTTTTCCAAAAATTGTGTTTCTTTGAACACCACTCGGCAACCCACACTGGGTTTTGACTACCCATTCATCTCGATGATGGACCTTCTTATCTGGTTCTTCCCAGTCTACTCACTGCTTCCTTACACTGCCGCAACTTAACGATGCCTGCCGACCACATCAAGTTAAGTTGCTGCTAATTGCTACCCTTCCCCGGGCCCTTCTTATTTCAGCCATCCCGTCTGGAAACCTTTTTTGCCGAGGTTAGCCACAGCAGCAAGATGTCTGCCGGCGTGTAGCCCAACACCAATGCGATATGCAGTAGTAGATGGTTATTTCCCATCACAGGGGCAGCACAGTTGCTCTTCAGGTGACTTTTGCTTTTGCAGGTGAGCACTGCGAAGCATAAATAGGAATAATGAGTCCTGTGCTGTGCGGAGATTGGGTATGAAGGACGTCCATTCCATTAGTAATGCATGGTTTGGCTGGCAGTAACTTGGTCCAAGATTACAAAGAGGAAATCATGATTGCTCTGGGAGATGTGTGACTCTCCAATGCGCTGTAAACTCCCTGAGCTCCACGCGACGGCAGAAGCCATCGACCGACCCCTAACGGAATGACAACACCATCCAGTCACGCATTATTTATTGGCATGCTTCATGAATGTCAATCTGCTGCCTAAGCCTGTCACTGCCAGTGTTTCTGGATGAATGTTGCCATAAACTTTAACCGCAACCTTTATTATTATCAACACCATTTTGAAAAAGGACATTAAAGGGATAATTCACTCAAAAATATAAATTCTGTCATTTACTCATTGTTATCCTAACTGCTCTTTACCATCTATCTATCTATCTATCTATCTATCTATCTATCTATCGTTCTATCGTTCTATCTATCGTTCTATCTATCGTTCTATCATTCTATCTATCTTTCTATCGTTCTATCTATTGTTCTATCGTTTTATCTATCTATCTATCTATCTATCTATCTATCTATCTATCTATCTATCTGTCTGCCTTTCATTCTATCTATCTGCTTTTCATTCTATCTATCTGCCTTTCATTCTATCTATCTATCTATCTATCTATCTATCTATCGTTCTATCGTTCTAGCGTTCTAGCGTTCTATCTTATGTTCTATCATTTTATCATTCTATCTATCTATCTATCGTTCTATCGTTCTAATATTATATAATTCTATCTATTGTTCTATCTATCAAATGTTCTATCTATCAAATGTTTATCTATCTATCTATCTATCTATCTATCTATCGTTTTATCTATCTATCTATCTATCTATTGTTTTATCTATCTATCTATCTATCTATCTATCTATCTATCTATCTACCGTTTTATATATCTATCTATCGTTTTATCTATCTATCTATCTATCTATCTATCGTTTTATCTATCTATCTATCTATCTATCTATCTATCTATCTATCTATCTATCTATCTATCGTTTTATATATCTATCTATCGTTTTATCTATCTATCTATCTATCTATCTATCTATCGTTTTATCTATCTATCTATCTATCGTTCTATCTATCTATCGTTTTATCTATCTATCTATCTATCTATCTATCTATCTATCTATCTACCGTTTTATATATCTATCTATCGTTTTATCTATCTATCTATCTATCTATCTATCTATCTATCGTTTTATCTATCTATCTATCTATCTATCTATCTATCTATCTATCTATCTATCTATCGTTTTATCTATCTATCTATCTATCTATCGTTTTATATATCTATCTATCGTTTTATCTATCTATCTATCTATCTATCGTTTTATCTATCTATCTATCTATCTATCTATCATTTTATCTATCTATCTATCTATCTATCTATCTATCTATCTATCGTTTTATCGTTCTATCTATCGTTCTATCTATCGTTCTATCGTTCTATCTATCATTTTATCTATCTATCGTTTTATCTATCTATCTATCTATCTATCTATCTATCTATCTATCTATCGTTTTATCTATCTAATGTTCTGTCATTCTCTCTATCTGTCTGTCTGTCTGTCTGTCGTTCTATCGTTCTATCTATCGTTCTATCTATCATTCTATCTATCGTTCTATCTATCAAATGTTCTATTGTTTTATCTATCTATTGGAACTGTCATTATATGGGTATGAGCAGCTAAATATTTCACCTTTTGTGTTCCGCAAAAGAAAAAGCCATGCATGTTTGGAACAGCATCAGTAAATAATTGAGTAAATAATGACCCTTTAACTCTAAAAGTTCATCCAAGTCGAGCTAACCACATATTAATATTGCAGCTATGCAGGTCACTTATAAAAAAACAACAACAAAAAACGTGGTCATCGCAATTCCAGAAACCTAACAGTATTCATGTCCCAGCAGGGATTATTTCTTGCCACCTGCATGACTTTAATTAAAATCTACATGACACCCAAAAAGCAAAGCCTGTGATTTCATGTTTTAATGAGGCCTGATTTTCTTTCTTCTTGATTCCAGCGAGCATGACTTCCACAGTGCTGCCTGGACACTATCCAAGTGTTCTGCGGTTTTACTGCTGTATTTTCTGATTGGATACAACTGTTTTGGTTGTGTGAGCAACAGCGCAAATGTCCTACCGCATATGTAGCTGCACCCTATGTCCGTTTGCTCAAAAGTGCCTTTTTCAGACCCAGCCACCGGAAAGCATTTGCCCTTTTTTGAGATGAACAAGCCTCACACTAATCAAAATGATTATCAGTGAGCTCTCATTTTAGGCAGTCCTGCCTGAGGTATGTTAATTGCATTTGATTAATGCCATTCAAGAAATTTGTTTAGGGAGGTTGTGTGGTTTTTTGATTTGTTGCATGATGCCCTACTCATCCCCTGAAGGAAGGGTTCGAACCACATCAGTGGTACATCCAGGCAACTGTGCTTGGAACACAGAGGCTAATTATCTTCACTGTGCTCCAATATGCTGGAAATGTCTGCAATATGTTACTCATTAATAAAGTATATGAAGAGTTCAGATGCAAAAGCCGCTAAACGCCACCTCCATCAAAAATTAGATAAATTGAGCGAATGCTCTCCACATATAGTATACGTTCATCAAATACTTTTGCATCAAACCCGCTAAATCCCAGCATCGGCCCATTCAGAAATACTGGTTCATTGGCAAAAACTTCTAAACGCCATTTCCCTTTGCCAGCAAAAGCCCACAGAAACAATCAGAAGATGCAAATCAAAGCATTTGATTTCGAAATGAATGACAGCGTGCTTATAAGCAAGTTTTTAATTGTCAAGCTGCAAGTTTTTATTCTGTTTAAAGAGATTTTTAACTTAACAAGATGGAGGAGTATGGTGAAATAGATGAACCTGTGGTAGTTTCAGTCACTGCTAATTATCTTCACCTTATTATCTAAGGCTAAAGAAAATCGTTACAGTGGCAATGACAGGATTTAGCGAGTAGCATGTGTGTAAATCAGTTTCTTCATTGTTACAGTTTGAATTTTGCTTTCATCATTTGCAGTGTTTCCATTTGCATCTAGTGATTTTGCTACTGTTTACCATGTCTTGTTCAAAGAGTGGAAAGCCGTAGAATATCTTTGAATCAGAATTTGGGCTTGTTTGACTTGAGCCAGTAAACAACCACCCAGAACATTATTGCCACATAGCAATGGAAATGTAAAAACCTTTGTTATTATTATTAATATTCATTCATGGGATGCTATTTTTGCACATTTTCATTTTCTTGGCTTTTGGATATCTTGGAGAGCAGATCAGAATGTAGATGTTATCAGATCGTAAGGTACCTCACATATGAAAGCCAGGGTTTAAATCCACGCTCTCGCCACATACCAGCTTCCTCATTCAAACCAGAACTCAGTCCAAATGAGATGCTTTGAAGTCTAGAGCTTAGAAATACCAACAGATACCCTTTGATGGAATGGTTACCCTCTTGTTTATTTTGACTGTGCAAAAGTCCTGCGTTTCTGTTGTTTTTGGTTGATGAAAAAGCGCTTTATTGGTCCATATGGTTGCCTTCCAGAATTTTTTGTTCCTTTTTGCAGTTTAGCTTTTGCTAGGGGTTCAGAGAAGGGTAAATAATACGTTTGTCATTTCACCTGACTGTTGCACGCTTATTAGTTTGCAGACAGGTCATAGCGCACGAATGCAATCATAAACCTGAATCATAATTGATTTATTTCTTCCGTTATAATTATTCACCCCCACTCCTTCCCTGCAGTGCTATGACTCATCCTGGGACAGCAGACTTGCCTGCTAACAGATGCATTAACAAATGACTATAGCAGTTTGAGTGTGACTCCCCATATTCCCTTACAAACAATTACCATGATAACCACAATTTCTGCCAAAATACTAAATGTTTTGTTTCTAAAAAGTCATAATAAATTAACATGGGATCTCCATCAAACAATGTAAGAATATTTCTGTCTGTCTGTACTAGCTACCCACAATCTGGATAAAATGTGTTGCGTTTACATCTAATTTCTGTAGAACATTTGGATTAAAAGGATATTTTCTCTTATGACTCTTAGAGTGTTATACAGCAAATGGAGAGGACTACAGAGGCCGACAGAACCAGACCAGCCTGCAAGGAGGGAGGCCGTGCCTTTTCTGGAACGAGACTTTCCAACATCCATACAATACCCTCAAATACCCCAATGGAGAAGGAGGCCTTGGACCCCACAACTTCTGCAGGTCAGACAAAAACTGTATGGTTGAAAGGAAAGCAAAATAATAGCGATGCTCTGTAGAATTTACAATATCTGTAGAGTTGCATGATGAACACAAATTTGCAGATGTTTACCTTTACAAAAAGTACTCAAATGTTTAGGTATTTATGTTACTAAAGTTCTTCAAAGAATACAATGGGATTACCATGGTACAATGCAATGTCCAAGAAACATATTAACACCTTGTTACTTTCTGGTTCTTTATTCTTAAAGGATTAGTTCCCTTTAAAATGAAAATTACCCCAAGCTTTACTTGCACTAAGAATCGCATTTAAGCGATAATCTCGTTTAAGTTCAATGTTATTTTTCGCATTGTGCAACAAACCGTGCGGCCCTACTTCATACTAGTTTTTTCCCGTTCACTGCCATTATAAAGCTTGGATGCGTCAGGGTATTTATTAATATAACTCCGATTGTATTCGTCTGAAAGAAGAAAGTCATAAAAACTTTAGGATGGCTTGAGGGTGAGTAAAGCTTGGGGTAATTTTTTATTTTAAAGTTAAGAATGTTTGTATTGGGAATAATAATCAGAATTATTAAGGGAGTACTGTACCTTTAAATAAAAAAATGCTTTTTAAAGAGAAAATGACCAAGAGGGACATTGTTGAGAATTTGTGAGGAACATTGTGTGATTTTGGCAATGTGATATAAGAATTTTATTGACACATTCTTCAGTGTCAGAGTATAAGTGTTGTCTCCACACTCTAAAACATTCACACTTCATGTCCTCAACAAGTCTCTCTGTCTTTGACCATGAACCGTATTTATATCTATAAGCACCTTAAAACCGATTTAGTCCTTAAACCACAATACTAAATGATTCTAAATATGTTGTTGGAAAGAAGCATTTGGACTCAAATAATTTCTCAGAAGGTCACACTGCAGTGTTTGACTGTGGTCCATGAGTGAAGGTTTATTTTTTTCGTGCCATTATGTGGACTCAGCAGGGCTTGAAGAGTTTACATTTGCAAAGTCGCCTCAAATCCTTCTGTACAGAAAACAAACGTAGCAGGGCGACAGCGTGGATGACCGATAGCCTCTTACTCCCTTCAGCTTCACATTTGTTCTTGATGCACAAGCTAACCCACAATGCAAGAAACAAAACCTTACTGTCATAGGTCTGTTTCTGTAATAGTCTGGTCTGACCGATGTCTAATCAAAGATAGAGCACAGTATGCTGAAGCATTTGGTTCAGGCACACATGTAACACAATATTCCAGCCTTATTCTGTTTATAAAGTATGTCAATTTGATAAAAATTCCTTAGCCAAATCTGTTGGAGTTTAGAGTTCTCAGAGTTTCCTCAGCTGTTATGTCATTCCTCAGACTGATGATAGTAACTGGAGTGGGAACAGAAAACACAAAGAAGGACATGAGAGATGGCTGTTTTAAATACTTACTAAAATCATTATTAAAATCATGACATTGTCTACTTTTCTTCATTACTTGAATCCTGTATAATTTTTTTAAGGTGTTGTATGTAATTAATAAATTGTGACTGTACTTAAGCACAAAAATACAATATGTTTGCAGAGATTTAGGAAACATGCTAAGTTCAAATACTTGTTTCTAACAATGTTACAGCCAGTTATTGTACTTTGAAATGTCTTTGAAATTCCTTGTTGGAATGTCTGTTTTTGTTTTGGTCTGTGTGATCCCGCCCACTGTCAATTTACCCAATAGTATTTTCGACACCCTGGGTTGCCAGTTGGTGAAAAACACAGCGTATTGTCAAAGTTCGCAGATTCTACCCGACCAAAAAAGCCTCAGCATCCATCTAAAAAGCTCTATGACCAGAGGACTATTAATACGCAGATAAATCAACTCATCAACTTACAGGCTTGTCGCCTTCTTTTGTCAATTGCGCTCGTTCCTGTTGCGTTCTTTCAAACTGGCAACCAGCGTGAGCGTTCAGTCTGAAGAGGAAGGGGCAGGAGAAACAACCCTTGCCAATATTTTAAATTTGGACTGCAGTACCCATTTCAACCACTAGCTGTAAATATTACATACTGCACCTTTTAAAGGGTTAGTTTACCCAAAAATGAAAATAATGTCATTTATTACTCTCCCTCATGTCGTTCTACACCCGTAAGACCTTCTTTCATCTTCGGAACACAAATTAAGATATTGTTGATGAAATCTGATGGCTCAGTGAGGCCTCCATTGAGAGCAAAGCCATTCAAATTCTCAAGGTCCATAAAGGTACTAAAAACATATTTGAAACAGTTCACTGATTCGATTCACTGATTCACTGATTCGATTCGTAAAGCTCTGAAGCAGTGTTTTGAAATCGGCCCATATAGATATTGTTGAAAAGTCTTTATTTTGTTTTTTTGGCACACGAAAAGTATTCTTATCGCTTTATAATATTAAGATAGAAACACTGAACTCACATGAACTGTTTCAAATATGTTTTTAGTACCTTTATGGACCTTGAAAATTTGAATGGCTTTGCTCTCAATAGAGGCCTTACTGAGAAATCGGATTTCATCAACAATATCTTAATTTGTGTTCCGAAGATGAACGAAGGTCTTACGGCTGTAGAACGACATGAGGGTGAGTAATAAGTGACATTATTTTCATTTTTGGGTGAACTAACCCTTTAAGTTAAACACAAAAGGAGTTATCTAGCAAAATGAACAAAGTTATTTCCATGTGCAGCATGAATGCACCAGTTTTGAACGGAAATAAGCCGAATTACAGTTGAATTCAGTGAAAAATGACTTAAATTTCACATATATCACATATAGCTATTGCATGACTTGGAATATAGCTTATATAGACTACTTTTATGGTACTTTGATGATGATTTTTCTTCTTTTTTAGATCTAGATAAAACACTTATTTGCTGGTTGCTTAGCTGTTTTAAGCAAGCCTCCCAGTCTGAGCCCATAAAAGAGTCTGACCCCACACCCCAACAAAAAAAAAAAGAAGAAAAAAAAAAGGGCTACAACATAACAAATTTGACAAGAAATGTCACCAGCCTAATGACAGATGACAGCTTTTTCATATTTATGAACATTCCCCTTAAAACAGCCTCGTACAGCCTGCCTATTTCTGTTTTAACCATGAGGAGGGGTGCTGAGGTGGCTCTGTATATTTGTGCAGGTCCAGCAGACTGTATGATATGGGAAGTGAAAGCCAAATTCAGAACGGCAGACAGAGATTAAGTGAAAAGGGGGAGATCACCGTCAGGAACACCAGTGTTGATTTTAGGCACACGGTTGCATGGTGTTATGTCTGCTGGGTGTATGTAGGAATGTCTTTGTGTCATAACAGACTTTAGGTTTTTGGCTTCACAAGATCTTGCCAAACTGGCTACACCAAGGGAGACTTTTAGAAGTAGCACCCGGATCATCCCTAATTCCATATTCCCATTTGAAGTGAAAAATCTGTTCATCTTTAAAATACAGAAGAGCTAGTTGCACATGAGGGAGTCTGTCTGTCTGTCTGTCTGTCTATCTATCTATCTATCTATCTATCTATCTATCTATCTATCTATCTATCTGTTTTTCTTTCTGTCTCTCTGTCTTTCCATCCATCCATCCATTATGAAATAGCATTAGTTCACCCCTGATCAAAAAGATAGTCGATTTTTAAGCATTAAAAAGAGTCAGGGAAAAGAAGACAGGTGTATGTTTTTAAAGATATGACAAGTGTTATTTGTGTAGTACATGTTTTTATAGTTTCAGTTACTTGTAAGAGAGGAATGCTTCTGGAAAGCTGCAAGTGTGTGTGTTTCTTTAATGATGTCATAAACTTTTTGCATCTCTTTGTTAGCTTGTCTACACGCCATTTGACTTGAAAGAAAGAACTGCAGTCTTTATATGATGAGAGAGCCAGAGAGAGAAAGAGAGAAATGGAGGTGCCAAGTCCTAATATCCCTCACATTTCATCTTTATTGTGTGCTGTAAAATAGCTATGAAAACATTGAGAGATGGGGCAGAGAGGAAACGTCCTATTAATTGTGAATAAAAGGAGCTATGAGTGTTGGAGAGTCAGACGGAAAGGACTACAACTCATCAGCTTCCTCTCAGACCTGTTCACCACCACCTGTTTCTATACCTGCTTACAGATAGAGCAATCATAAACCTCACTTAACTTTAATAGTACACAAATAGCAATGTTTAATCAAGGTATTAAGGTAAATCCCATTAATAGAAAAAGAATGTGTATTTATAGGCCTACTATTTATTTTTATATTCTGTCCATTTATGCGTTTGTTAAAAAGCACGAAAACATCCGGACTGCGACCAAGGCCCTGTTTACATGGTATTAGGATGCGTTTTGGTCGATCGGATCACTAGTAGACGAGGGAGATATTCCCATTTACACCTGGGGTTTAATCCGTCTCTTTTGTCCACTTTTAATCACTTCTGTCCTGATTTTTTCGAGAGGAGGGTCTTTGGGTGGGTAAATGTATGGGTTTTTTCAGATCTTTTGATCTAATGGACAAAAGACAACAGAAAAACATATGGAGAGCAGCAGCCAAGCCAAACGTGGTGAGTGTGTGTTAGAAATCAGGATTGGTGAGAGAACATTGTGCTTGGTACATTTTTCATCTTCAAAGCAAACTTGGGTCTTCAGCCGACAAAGTTTAAGGCCCTGTTTACACCTAGTCTTAAGATGCGCTTTCGTCGATCGGATCACAAGTGGACGACGCTAAATACAAGTGTAAAAGGGGTCTAAAACATTTTGAGCTTGTCCACTTTCGACCACTTCCAGAGCTAGCTGAAAACGCATTTGACCGGATTGCTTTCGTAGTGTCGACACTCATGTGGTCGAATGTGTTCGAACAGCCACTAAAGACTGCCTACTGACTCAACGCGTAAACATTATGGGAAGCGAGCTAGTCAGATGGGATTTAGACCCCTTTTACACCTGTATTTAGTGTCATCCACTTGTGATCCTATCGACCAAAATGCATCTTAATACCAGGTGTAAACAGGGCCCAAAATGGTTGCAAATGCGATATAATATAAAAATGTGCTACAATAATTTGAAATCTAGTCTGAAAAACTGTATGCATCCATATGCTGTTGCGTCACATATCACGGAGTTGTGATGGTCGATTCGTGAACAAATGACTCTGGTTCTGGTTCTGGTTCTTATGAACTGGTTCTTTGTAATGAGTTGGTCAAAAAGATTCACAAAAACAGATTCGTAGTCACTCGTGAATTAGCGTTTGGAATCACACTCTCGCACTGAATCATTCAGAAACATTCCTGAGTTCACAATTGATTTCCTCAATGACCTATTCAAAATAATTGTAGTAGACCTATATAATAAATACTAAAACATCCCTTCATTACATCACGCAACTGTTGTTAAAGAGGTGGTCCATTATGATTTCACTTTTTTAACTTTAGTTAGTGTGTGATGTTGCTGTTTGAGCACAAACAACATCTGCAAAGTTACGACGCTCAAAGTTCAATGCAAAGGGAGATATTTACTTTTAAAGAATTCTCTGTTTAAGGACTACAACAAACGGCTGGTAGGGACTACAACAAGCTTCTTCCCGGGTTGGTGACATCACAAACCCTAAAATATACATAAACCCTGCCCCGAGAACACGCAACAAAGGGGTGAGGCCATGTTATTGCAATACAGGACGTAACACAAATACAATAGCATGTCAAAAAAGCAAGATGACAACATAAGTAATAACCGTAATTAAACTAAACTATACCTGTTCTATCTTCATGCAGCATATATTCTCTGGCTCTGTAGGCATCTTACAACAGTTCCCACATGAGCGATTTATAGATTATCATGACAGAATATGCTAATCAATGACCTTAAGATATCCCACATCAGCTACATAAATTCATCATCTAACCATTCAGAAATGTCTTGTTGCATTCTACATGTTGTCACTTCTTCTTGAGTCTCTCCATCATTGTCCGACTTCGGTTTGAACATAAAAGGCTGAACAGTTTCTGACATTTTCAGTGAGTCTTCGTGAGGTAATCGGCACTGCTAGCACTATGTGCTAACATGAGCTCTTGAAACCCCACCCTCTGCTTAGGAGCAGCAGCTCATTTGCATTTAAAGTGACACACATAAAAACGGAGCGTTTTTGATCACCCTCAAAAAGTGACAAATTTAACATGCTATAAAAAATTATCTGTGGGGTATTTTGAGCTACAACTTCACATACACACTCTGGGGACATCAGAGACTTATTTTACATCTTGTAAAAATGGCATTATACCACCCCTTTAAAAGTTAAAGCGGGACTGTTTTTGGAATATTGTACAGTTGTAATGCCCTGACTTTTTGGACGTACCATAGTATTCTTTAAAGTACCTTGTAAATACCATGTTACATAAATATGGCAAACATACATTGTATAAATCAAAGTATTCAGTGTTGTCAATAATGATATTATCTTCAGTGTAAATCAATGGTATTATAATACCAACACTGAATTATGGTTCTATCACTTTTTGTAGGGATATTTCATGTTTTAGCCTTTTTTTTTTTTTTCAGAATTTGTTGAATACTTTTACATGACAATGTATATTAGCATATTTAAATGAAGTGTAGTTATCATTTAGTGTTGAGGGCCTGGGCAACATTACAGAAGTAAAATGGGCTGCGAACCATTCCATGTTGATTTTAAAAATCCTGAGATGCCAGTTATTTTTTGCTGATTTGTACAGGTATATTGTTTCCCAGAGAAACTTTAATGTTTAATTTTCCATCCTCAATCTGTCAAGACTTCAGCTTAAGCGAAAGTGCAAGCAACCATTAAGCATTTGTGCCTTTTCTGTTTACCGTGTTGTTTACTTGACTGTGAAATTGAATGGTTTGTTATCCACTTTCAGATGTCAGTTCAGTGAGACAGGCTTGAATTGTTGTGGTTGAATCAACACATAATGCTGCAAGAGTGTCTATGTGTGATATAGATACAATAAACTCCCAAACCAAAAACTCAAAAGTGTTGAACGAGCATCTCAAATTATTACTGTACATTGAACGAGTCCTAACTCGGACCCAACCAAAAAGTACATGATTGTCTATTTGCCTGTTTTGTCATTTTTATTTGATTTAGAAGTATAATGCTAGATCTCAGCACTTGTACAGGCTCGTACTTGAGTTTTATTCCTGCTGAAGCATATGTTTGCCATGTTGACCAAGCATGGCTCTGAGCATATTAGGCAAATTTCCCTAGCTCATATTTGCTTTGGATACTGGTTAGCTGCAACGGGCTAATAGTGTGGCTGAGGTTGGCGTTCAGGAAAAAGCTATTTTCAGCCTTACTCTACTATAGATTTTACACGCTTTTGTTGTTAAAGAATACCATTTTTTTTATGAATAGTTCTATGCCAGAATTTTAAAAGTTTATCATAAATTTTATGATTATGGTGCATGGAAAGCAGTTATTAAAGAAAAGCTTTTGAACGCAGGCCAGACAAGAACAGCTGGTTTTCTCTCAGTTCAGATGGCCAGTAATGCTGAAACAAATTAGAGAGAAAGAAAAGCAAAAAGGAGAGAGAGAAAGTGTTGCCATAAACCATAACGGCTCGACACATTGTTCTTACACGTCAGATTTAGTGTCATACTGATATTTGTGGTCACCATGGAAAGCCTTCTATTTTTGTTTGTGAAAAAATGCACAGGAAATCCATGCAATGGAAGTCAGTGGTCACTAAACCTGTTTTGTTACAAACATTCTTCAAAAATAATAACTATCCCTTTAAGATGGATGCCATAACTCATATAAATTGGTCTTGGGAGAATTAAATATGAAGTGTTTGAGAAGTCCATATTGATTGCAGACTTTGAATGCAGGTATCTTGGCAAATCTGAGCAAAGTTTGAGAAATAGTTGAGTTCTATTCTGGAACACTAGAGTAGATACATGCTTTGTTAAGGAATTTTGCTCAGGGAAAATATCTGAGAAGCAGGAGACTCTGTTTGCTCTTCATATCATTGCTGTCTACAAGAAACAGTTTATAAACTGGGGTGCACATAATTTTTTTGGTCTGGTTCTCAAGGGAGCACCTGGAGATGTTGCTTGGTACTCACACTTTACGCGACACACTTATCCTAAAAGCTGTCCTCATCACTTTCCTCCTGACTGCTCTCCTCACTATCTTCTTTTCTCTCGAACATGGTAGATGATGATAATGATTTTTATTTTATTTTATTTTACTAACATTAATGACACAGACAACAGCAAGAATATTAGGCTGCTGTCACTTTAAGAAGGAAAGCACAGACTTAATAACTGACACATATCCGGTTTCTTTCTCAACTGTTCACTTAACCGAGAGAATACTTGCCGAGACAGGTATTTTGACATAATTTTGTGTGTATGTGTCCATTAAAGCACAAGTAAATGCGAAAGAGGAATTAATTTGGTGTTCGAGCGCTGTCTGAAATGCGCCTCTCTCTCTCTCTCTCTGCGCATGCATTTCGGGGGTGTGAGGCTGTGCGCACAGATAACAGCTTGCGAGTCCCGATTTTCGCCTCATCTTCCGCTTTTAAAATCGTTTGAATGTGTTAATTGGCGAGACAAAACACGTCCAAATGATAAACTTTCACTCTATGATGGTTAAATTTAGCAGTTAATCTGTGAATCACATGCGTGCCGAACCGTTGGGCCTTATCCGTACAGATCACGGATAACTGCAATCCGTTGCACACCTAATAATTAAAGAACACATTTATCATCATGATTGCTATCTTACCAGAGATGGAGAAAAATCCTACTCCAGTAAGTAAACGTGTCTCTGTGAACCGGTCCTCAAAAATGTTGGTACTCAAAAGCACTTCTCTCCATGTTTTCTGGTGCGCATTGTTTATTTTTACTGCGCATGCGTACCTGCGTACCACTTATGTGCTACACTGCTGCAGATCAAGTACAGGACTTGCTACTGCCAATACATACACGACACACTGCTGTGAGCAAGTAAGACATGCTGCTGCTGTACAATATAGCATACATGCACCCGTAGCAGATCTATACAGGTGGAGTTGGGGGGGGTGGAGGGTTTCTGAAACTGCTACAGCAAATGCTGACCAAGTATTTGAAGGTTGAGGAACAAGCTCATTGGCTACTGATACAGCAGGAACCAATCAGCTGTGCCCTATAGAGAATAATGTGATTGCAAGCAGATTGAGTTGATGACCTATCAGCCTGTGCCATCTAGAGTTTCATGACAGAACTTTGTATTTACTTTACCAATTATATTGTCAGAATGACAAATTGAGTAAAAAATGATTTTCAGGATGTTACATTTTGTCTCTCTTTTGTTCTGTTCCAAAGAGCACCTTGTGCTTCAATGGAAGCAAGAACATCTGACATCTCTACAGAGTCTTCAGATGATCAGTGTCACAAATTTTATTACAGACCTAGAAATAGTGCAGAATTTCTGCCTCATTTACACCATGATCTTTCATTGTTTAATTTTTTTCTTTTTTATTCATTTCCAGGTTTTAGATTTCAAATCCCAGATTTTCAATGTGGTCTTTGAATTTCTCAAACTGTGTATACAGTATAAACATACAAAATTGTGTATTTACATTAAATTACATTTTACGCAATATGAAGAGTGATCACAAAAAGGGAATTCATTGGTAGTGGTTGTTCCCTCAGGGCAGTCTTGCCATCTCATTTAAGAGTTTATAAATCTCCAAAGGCAGGGGTAATTCCCCATCCCATTAACCAGCCCGGACAGATGATGATCCCGTTGTTACGGTAACACATGAAAGGCCATGAGATTCTTTACTCATTCTCTGAAGGGACTTGACCCTACAGGCCTAACCGGACACAAACACACACACACACTTATCATCATAAAGTACACTCTTGCACACACACACATGCGCACGTACACGTCCACACATTTTGAGGAGTCCTGAGGGCAAACAGGCCTGCATTTGGTGATCAAAGCCACCTATTATATCTGGTATGGGACTTCATCCCAGCATTCTCTGTGGCAGTGCTTTCCTCTTACCCTTAAGGGAAGGAGGGGAGAGATTAGAGGTTTTTAAACAGATATATGAATTTAAGGATTAGTTCATTGATATGACTCGTGCACATACAATAGTTTTGTTTGATGAACGAGTCAGTTTGAGATGAGTCATATAAATTACTTTTATGATATTTCATTAAACTTGCATGGTGATTTTGAGCCCTTTTTGAAACTCCAACGCTGCAGTCCTCATTCAGTTAGTTTTTCTAACTGATTAAAAATTTCACATTTTGAGTTATTTACTCATAATCTTCCCCTCCAGTTTGCTGCTAACTGTTGCCAACACTTTGAATTACTGAGTTGAACTCAAGAACCAGAACAGTCAAATTCAAGAATGAATCATTGAGATATGTGAGCTGATTCATTGAAAAGATCTGTTTCAAAGATGTTGATTGGAGATTGCTGCTTCTCATGAACGTGCCAAGAAACGCTGTCAGCGATGAACAATTAAATGTTGTCTGTTCCTCACACAAGCTGTTATATGGCTTAAAAAGACTTGTAATTTAGTATATGAGTTGTACGAACCACTTTTATTAAACTTTTATAGTGCTTTTTTGTCATTTTGGAGCTTGGCAGGCCCCAGTTCTCATTCACTCTCATTAAAAAGAGTGTCCAAAGCTATTCTTCAAAACTCCACAGAAGATCGAATGTTATGTGGGTTTGGAACAAAATGATGACAGAATTTTCAGTTTTGGGTGCACTATTCCTTTAAATGCTCACCATGTGACCCTAGAGGCAGACTAGATCAGATAAAGCCATATAGAAACCTGGCACAGTGTATGAGTATGTTTATGTGTGTCTGCCAATGAGAAAGATTCCTCTTATAATCTAATCTCTTCCATTGAACCTCAATTGCCCTCAAGACTTCAACTCCAAACAGGTGTCTTTCTTGAAGAGGAGAATACATTATTCAAAAAAAAAAAAAAAAAAACCTATGCAAAATAGCCATTATACTTGACTGAGTCATAATGAAAATCCCATCAGGCTGGAGGGGTTTGTCGATCTTGATGATCGAAATTCACACTCCACTCCAAAGCCAGACTGGTTTGTTAGCAGGCCAGATCCCATTCTACTCAACAGAAAAGAAAAAAAGGAGGGAAAATGGGAGATGTTTAGCTGACTCCAACCTGAGGTTAAGTTTCCCCCGGACACAAAAAAGAAAGCACATGAAAAGACGCTTCACTCAATACACTTTCCTGTTGTAAAGAGAAAAGAAGAGAAGCTGGAAAGTGTTTTTGATAGGGGAAGAAAAGACCGTGGCACGCCCTTTTGATTCCACCGCACAATGGCTGAAATCAGATAGCTGTCGCCTCGGGGTCGAGCTCAAGATGTTGCATTGTAACTCCTTAAAGACAAGAAGAATAGCTTTTCTTGCAATTATCGTTATTTCTGACTGCGTGGGCACCCGTAGCGCACGTGAAGGGGGATTTGGTCAGACTGTTTTATGATGAATGTTCGGTTCATGAAGAAATCAACCGATCATTGCCTCGTCTGGCTGTGCGGTTGTAATCAATACCCTGTTTGAAGGCTTTTTGGGGTTTGGGAATCAAGGTTTAAAGTACACACCGGAGAGCTTAAAGGGGTTTTGAAGCAGACAAAGCCGGAGAACTCCGCAGGTCACTGTCTGGAAAGGAACAAAGCCCTTCCCTGGGCCCTCGCGAAGACGCCGACCTGGAGGTGGACATGCTTGGATGGACAGGGCAGGGGGAGAGAAAGAGGCTCAATAAAACACATAGGTTCCCGCTGTAGGGGGTGTTTCTGTCTGACTGACAACCCATGAAAAGGCTTTTCTCTTTAGTGACAGCTACGCTTGAACTAAATTATGTGCGGTAAATAACTAAAAGCTGTGACACCACTAACTTAGCATTTTTCAGCATAGCGTGACAATTTCTCAGCTGTTTTCAAGTTACACTACCATTCAATAGTTCGGAGTCAGTAGCAAGGATGCATTTAATTGGTCAAAATTGACAGTAAAGACTTATTTTAACAAAAAAAATATATATATATTTCAAATAAATGCTGTTCTTTTGAACTTTCTATTAATCAAAGAACCCTTTCCACAAAAACATTAAGCAGTTTTCAACATTGATAATAATGTTTCCTGAGCACCAAATCAGATTCACCAAATCTGAGTGACACTGAAGACTGGAGTAATAAATTTTAAAATTGTAAGAATATTTCACAATATTACTGTTTTTACTGTATTTTTCGTCAAAAAATGCAGCCTTGATGAACAGAAGAAACTTAAAAACATAGGTCTTTTGAACGTGATCACTATTTTTGTCACTTTATATTGCATTATATTTCTATTATGCTCTAAAAGTGCTAAAAGGTTTCTCTTTCTCAGATTTGATGGTTTGAATCATTGTAGTTCATTCAGAAAGTTCATTTTAATAATCTGGTGCATTAACAATTCACTTGATTCATTTGAATCATCAGTGAATTGTGTTCTTAAAAAGGCCTACATGGCTAATCACTTTTTTCCCCTGATTGAATTAATTAGAAAAGATTGTTTTGTTTAATGTTGAGTGTAAATTTATGTGTATTAAAATAGTAATTTTGATGCTGTCAACACTAAATGATATCCTTATTGTTTGTGTGCCAGTTAAATGCTGCTGATTTAAACTCATATAATCTGATAGCCTAATTATATATTTTAAAAAGATAATGCCCATTAAGCTTCAATATTTAAGCAATGCCACATGAGCAAGTTTTTCCTGAATATAGAGTAACTTAAATTTTATCCACAATATTGCTTAACTTTGTATTTGCTCTGCCAACAAAAATAAAGCTATAAAGTTTTCAGCATTTTTGAATGAATCAGTAGAGTAAACGATAAAGACAGTTCCTGAATGAATCATTGTTTCTGAACAAATCACTTGAATGAATGATTCAGTGATTCATTTATAAAGACAAGTCATTGGTCGCCCCCTACCGGTGAAACGATGATACCTGCAGAAAGACTCACTGAAACTATAGTTCGCCAATTACCGGTAGTTTGTTCTTGTGGTAGCTTTTATTGTAGCTAACGAGCCTACTTTTTCAAAAGGGGAACTTGACGGTTGTTGAACTACTTTGGTTCAAGTATTTTGGAGTTGTAAAGTAGCTTCCCTAACCGTCTCTTTCTCGCACAGGAACCCAGATGGAGATGTTCGGCCATGGTGTTACATCGCTGATCTCGAGGACGGAATCTACTGGAAATACTGTGATATTCCGACCTGTCAAAGTAAGTTAAAGAAGAAACTTGGCCAAAAAACTTAAAGTTCCCATCATTTGGATTTTAAAACTGATATGCAAAACCGCATTTTTGGAAAGGACTCTAATTGCTCCATCAAAAATTACACTGTCTCAGCATGCACAGATACGTTTGTGGTGCTTGTCATCACTTGACATTTTTGCATTCTCCACCCAGTGTGTGTACACAAGCATCTCTGTGTACTGAAAGTATGTGTTTACCTCAAAGCTATTGGGTGATTAGATTGATTATTGATATATCTCTATCCAGAATTATTTCATATAATCTTTCTTTCTTTCTTTCTTTCTTTCTTTCTTTGTATTAGTGAATAAGTCTTTCTGTGTATGTCTCGAGGACATGTACTGTATGTGTGTGCATGTGCAAACTCATTTTCCTGTCAGTCAGATTTGTATAATCCCACTAAGCGTGTTTTCTACTGTACTGGCAGAGAAAGAGAATGTGTGTGTGTGTGTGTGTGTGTGTGTGTAATCTGATATCCCCAGCTCCTCAGTTTCTTCTCACTAATCACACCCCATAAACAAGAGCTGACACATAGTATCACAGGATGGGTAGAGTATGAATACAAAACGTAACAGCTGTGGAATATAACCTTCTTAGTAGTTAGAGCTCAGTCTGAAGTTCACTTCCATTACATTTGTGTGATTCTACAGCCTCCCAGCATATCAATCATGACAAGTAAATGTATAAATTAGGGTGGTCAATTTAACATGTTAATTTAAAAGTGATTAAAACTAAATGAATGCATTCAGTGACCACTGGAGCAATTCAAGCTTAATGTACCACTTAAATCATGTTTTGGAGAATATGCAGCTCCAAAGTTATATTCCATATTTAATTTGATGCAAGCAAAAGTGTGGCTATAGGGGACAAGTGTATTTAGTTAAATTCTGATGTTTTATTGTTTTGTGGTCTTAGTTCATGTCTAATTTTTACAGCCCATTTTTTTTTAAGACACAGTAATGTTCAAAGGTTTGGGGTATGATTTTTTTTTTTTTTTTTTTTAAGAAATTGTACTATTTACCAAAGAACCCTGAAAAAAGTATCACTGTTTCCACAAAAATATTAATCTGCACAACTGTTTTCAACTAATAATTATAAGAAATGTTTCTTGAGCACAAATTCAGCTTTATTTCTGAAGGAAACTGAAGATTGAAGTAATTGCTATCAGCTTTGCCATCACAGGATGAAATTACGTTGTAAAATTGGTTTGGTTTGTTTATAATAAATAAATAAACAAACCAAACCAAACCAAACTAAAATATATTAAAATAGGTAGTTATTTTAAATAACTGTAATAATATTTCACAATATTACTGTTTTTGTTGTATTTATAATTAAATAAATGCAGCCTTGGTGAGCATAATAGACTTGCAAAAACATTTAAAAAGTCTTACCAAACTGAACTTTTGAACGGTAGTGTATTTCATATATTTAAATTGCTGGAATATCACCATTCTGTACTCCCGTTCTTTCTGTCCTAAGCTTAAAGGCATAGTTCACCCAAAAATGAAAATTTTGTCATCATTTACTAACGCTCAAGTTGTTCCAAACCTGTATGAGTTCTTTCTTCTGCTGAACATAAAAGAAGATATTTTAAATTATGTTGGTAACCAAACAGTTAAAGGGACCCCATTGACTTCCATAGTATTTTTTTGGCTACCATCAACTGTTTGGTTACCCATATTCTTAAAAATATCTTCTTTTGTGTTCAGCAGAAGAAAGAAATTCATACAGGTTTGGAACATCCTAAGGGTGAGTAAATAATGACAGAATTTTCTTTTCTAAAAATCATTCAGCCTACCTTAACAACGGCATAGGATAGCTTTTTTATTATTATTATTATTAGAAAAATCTTTAGTTGAAATCTAGTTAGGATTGTTGTTTATAGCTATCCATTAATTTGATCTTTTTTTTCCAATCACATACTTCATCCTGGTTCTGTGCTGGTTTTGTAAGGCCTGCTTCTCAGTATTTTATAGCCCATCTCAGAGTTGTGATGCGTGACTTTAGCTTTAATTTTCCTCCTTCATCTCCAGTTCAACAATTAAGAGCCGAACTCACTGTCCAGTACAACTGCACTCACTGACCCATTTCCCAAAAGTGCCATACACCCATTAATCTGTCTGGATGGCCCTTATCTCTGTGCCTGAGTGGAGCTAACAAAGCCCACCCAACTAATGCCCCTCTGGGCTGAGACTGTCTTCAACGGCAGGCAAATGTAGGACAGCTTTTGTCACAGCCAGTTGTCTTCTGTGTTAGGGTCACTGATTTGAGTCTGTTTTACCGTAAATGTGTTTGTGTGTACCGGCTTGTAACCCATCTGGTTTTTTTCATGTCCCAGATTCCCGTCAGCTCTCAAGGCGTCACCCATATCAAGTACAGTCCTCCACACGCTCCTGTTTCGGCTTGGATATCATTAGGGTCTTGGGTGGTGCCCTAAAGCCACGATGCCCACAAGGTTGGCAATGAAAGCAAGGCGATTTGTTGGACTTTTTAGCTCCAGGCAGTCGTTATGCTGTAAAATCAGAAAGCAGTCGGCGCAATTGTAGCATCACAATCGACACGCGTACACGCACCTGAGGCTGTTTTCCTATTTGTTACGTGAGATGAAAGAACAGAATTTGCCCAATCTCCATTAGGCACGCTGTCATGTGCAAAATGACACTTATCTTTGCAGCACGTAGAGAGGGGTAGATTTTCTCAATTGTTTGCTCTGTTTTGGTATTTTTTTCTTCCTCTGGATAACAATAACCTGTTTTAGATGTCTTATCATGTTAACCATCTCCAGACTTTTTGGCTTTTACCGACACGCACACACACATAATTATGTGTTAGTTTATAATATCTAGAAAAGGTGTTTAGAAAACCTTTTCTGTCTGTAACGGATTGGAACAACATGTATATTAATGTAAACTGATAGCACTGATTTGAATAACTCAATGTGTAGATTAACACGACGGGATGGTTATCATGTTTACTTTCACTTTGTGCTCTTTTTTAGTATTTAAATGTAGGTTTAGTGCCAAATAATTGGGATGTTTAACAGTCAAGTGTGAGTCATAAGAGAACCAACTGCATTCCTCACAGACAGTTTATTTTCTTAAAGTGAACAACAACGCTATCTGTTAAAGGTGCATTTTTGTCTTTTTTTAATCAATGATCATGCTCAGTTTTCAGTCACAGGTGTGTGTGATGGTTGGCTCAGGGTGATGTTTGGATTTGCTCTTTAACCTCCTGCAATAACAGATGAGAAGATTGGCCTCAGTGCCACATTTACACTGAAAGACAGGCTTGGGAATCTAATCTAAGGAATTCTGGTTATGATTCCTTTCCATTCATAATTTTTTAGAACTTTTAAATAAAAAATATTTTGAGGGGAAAATGCATATAGTAGTATTATCTTTTTCCTTTTTTATATTTATTAATTTGGTCATTTTTATAAAATGCTACTACCAAAACTAATATGTTTCACTAAATGTTGTCATGATATGAACAACCATTCAAATCTCACAGTCCTTAGAAATAAGCACAACAGCTTAATTCACTTAAGAAAACTGACTCATAAGAATCATTCGTTCGGGAATCAGAATACACTGGCCGCACTGTATGGTTTGGTTTTAATTCAGTAAAAAGAACCGACTCATAAGCGTCTTTCGTTCAGGAATCAAAATGCGCTGGATGCTGTTTTATTCCCAAAAAAAGAACTGACTCACAAGAGTCATTCATTTGGGAATCAGACTTCATTGGTTGAGCTGTATGTTTTTGATTCACTAAAAATAATGACTGTTAAGAATCAATCGTTCGGGAATAAGACTACGCTGGTTGCGCTGTATTAGCACAATTTTGTACAAATCGAGAATCCCGATTTTGTTTTTTGTTTTTTTGTTGTTTTTTTTTGTTTTTTAAATAGAGATCACGATTCTCCCATGATTGTGAATAGACAACTAAACAAAATAGCTTGTCATTTACTTGAAAGTTCTGACAAAATATTAATTGCTGCAGTCTATTTAATTATAATAAAATTATTTAATTTGAATATTTTTTTAAAATCGGTTGAATGAATGATTCAATGACTCACTCATAAAGACACTTGTTTCATTACTGGATGAATCAGTGTTTTTGAACGAATCTCTTGAATAAATGCATTTTTTAACAGTCACTTGTCGCCACCTACTGGTGTAACGATGTAATTGATACAATCTTTATTTGAAGCATTAAGTTAGGTGATTTACAATTTTGATCACTTCTGTAGACATCAATGTTTATGTCCAAACTATACATTTTTATCCAAGTACTTCTGTGATAATTCAAATTATTATAACACAGAAATAACGATACTGTGTGGTTGAAAAGACTGTTTGTGAAGTTGTTTCATACCTGTACATGACAACTGCTCTCTCTGGCTCAGCGGAAGCACCCACGCAGATTTGAATGTTAGCTGTGAACTTACAAGTTCGTGGGGGTGTTTGAATTGAAATAGCAATCTTTTAACAATTAATCATGCAACTCTACTCTGTATGTACTTGCACAGATATGATTATATGAATTCCATGCTCTCAATCATGATGTAATTCATCTCATGACTAGCTAAGTAGACAGATGAAGTATGTATATAATTGTTCTTAATATCTGATCTATTATCTTCATTAAGAAACAAAGCAGGCCAAATTGCTGTTCTTTTTCCACACTCAGCAGATGTTAATGGACCCTCTTGTGTTTTGGGAGAACAAAGAGAGGTGCTATTTTTGTATTTCCTTCTATCTCTCTAAATTCTAAGGGCCGCTGTGCCTCATGACCGAGGGCAGGTCTATCGAGGGTTGGGAGATGAAATCTATACAGCTCTTTTCACTGTTCATTCCTGTTGTTTCACTCCTCCAGCCTCTGAAAACACTTTAATTATTCTGTTTCTATTGAGAACGCCTCCCTCAATCTTTAATTAAGCATGCAGTCACTCCCTGAAGGGCATGGCGGTGAAAAGCATTGATCTCGGCCTCAATTGTGTCGTAACACAGCCTCCGGCAGGACTAATGCAATGTGCTCGCCGTCTTGCAGATGCACGACATGGGAAAGTATGCCGTGAAGTTGCGCAGCAGGGCTCATGTGTCCCCTGTTAAAGGGTCGTTGGTATTGTTTGTGTTCCTTGCATGTTGTACTCCAACCGAAGATTTATACTTGAGATGTTTGTAACGACCCCTTTGACTTGTTCCTTTGATTCTCACCTTTTCTCCCTCCCAGTGTAAATCTCAGCTGCTAAACGTATGATGGATATAAGGGTCATGTGTAAAGTGCGGCATAACAAGAAACTCAGTCAGAAACGCCTGCCTCATAAACAAAGCTACACTGTCAAATTCCCCCGAGCAGAAAATGAAAGCATATTAATAGTCTGTTTTTTATGGAATGATCCACTACATCAACAAATTAATTTCACTCCGAAGCAGATCCAGCTGTTGTAACTGTACGGAAAAAAAAAAAAAAAAAAAGTTAAACCAAAACACATGTACTCTGGGCTGGATAAGTGTGTCTGTAACAGGAGGGAGCCTGCCAAAACAGGAACACAACTTTAGTATCTGAATTAATGACAGACATGGAGATCTAAAAGCAGAAAAGAGGATGTGAGGACTCTTTTGAATGATTTACCAACAAATCACCAAACCCCAGACGCTTAATATAGTCATTTTATAGGTGTTTTACTCCAAACTGTGAAGTGCAGCACTAAAACTAGATAATTGCTAGAGGTTAAAAACCCTCCTCTACCCAAACTGCACTGCGTGTCCCTGAATTGCTGTTCATACAGAAACCGTAAATGACCAGAAATGTGAAATGACAATTTCCAAATAATAATTTTAAATACATTTTTAATTTGCAAAATATTTTTATGTAAATTCAATTTATTTTATTTTATTTCATTGTATTTTATTTTCTGTTTTAACTTTTTTTTTTTTTTAAAAAAACAATTTAATGTCCACTATTATTTTATTTGTCATCAAGCATCCTGCTCCCTAAATATCAGTATCAAGACTGGCTTTTAAACCCCCCAGTTCCGTGAACCACTAGTTAAATTACCACTAGCAAACCACTAGTTAGGTGAAATGGGGTAGAAGTTATTGTTTCACTGTTCTATATGATATGTATCTGCCCACGTACATGAGCATAATAAAAAAATCATGGGCATTCCAAGCGATCTTGATTAATGCATTGATGCTGTCAGCCCACCAGTTAAGTTAATGCATCAAGCAAAAGGAACGCCTACTACAACAAACAATACAGCAACTAAGTGACCTCTAGCAAAAAAATTGCTGTCAGTGTGAGCGGCCCTTGAGAGCACTAGGTGTTGACACGACCATAGATGTGTTAATGAATTTGTGTTGCAATAGCCAGAGGACTACGTCTGTGGAATAAACCTGTTGTTGTGGTGGGAGGTAGTGCTATGCTTGGGTTTGTGTATGCGGACTTCACAAAATTAGACTGTTAATATTGTTTTCTAATCTGTTTGGGCTTTATTATTTCAGTAAGACAACATGCTGTGAGCTCTGGCGCCTTGCTCTCACAATAAGATTCCCGTGGAAAAAGATAAATCACACACATGCTTAACGAAGTAGATATTCTCTCTGTTCGAGATTTTATCATTATTATTAGTGTATTGTATTATTTCTTTTGCTGTGCCCCATTTTTAGCTTTTTTTTATTTTTTTTTTACTTCACATTAATGATTTCAGAGTGCACTATAGTCAAATCAAGTCACCTTTATTTATATAGCGCTTTTTACAATGCAGATTGTGTCAAAGCAGCTTTACTGTGATAACTGGTATGTAATTTTGGCTGCACAGCAGCTTTTAAAGAAAATGGTGTCATTGTCCAGCTTAAGTAAATTCAGTATTGATTCATTCCGTTGTAAGAATCAATAGTTATTAATTTAGTTAATTTATCTATATCAGCACCTATATCAGCACTGGAGTATCATCCAGCTCAGTTCAGTTCGCATACAATGGTGTCAATGCAGGCAGATCAAAACACTGTTGAATATCAAATGTCAAGTGTCCCCAACTAAGCAAGCCAAAGGCGACGGCGGCAAGGAACCCAAACTCCAACAGGTGACATCAGGTGGCAAACAGGTGTTAAAATGAAGAAAAAAACCTTGGGAGAAACCAGGCTCAGTCGGGGGGCCAGTTCTCCTCTGGCCAACAGCGAACAGTGCATGATTATGATTCAGGCAGCTTTCATAAGTCTGACTGGGATCGCAACAGTCAGAGTATTTATTTATATTTGTCGAGGATCTGTGCCACTGGCTGTCGTGTCGATAAGGCCTTCACGGGATGATCTAGTTGACTCAATCTCTGCTGACACTTCAGAGCTGCGTTGTCATCGTGTCTAGGCTCAGGTCCTCGATCTCACCTGGATACGGCCCAGATCCGGCTGACTACGGTAAACCTCGGGATAAACAGAGAGACTAATATTAGCGTAGATGCCATTCTTCTTCTGATGTAACGAGTACATCTGGTGTTATAGGAAGTGTTCCCGGTTCCGGCTGACCTAATTTATGCAGCCTAACAATCCTTTAACGGATTTGAAAACATCAATTGATAATGTGTTATGTGTATGCCAGGGTAAAGAGATGCGTTTTTAGTCTAGATTTAAACTGACAGAGTGTGTCTGCTTCCCGAACAATGCTAGGAAGATTCCAGAGTTTAGGTGCCAAATAGGAGAAGGATCTACCGCCTGCGGTTGATTTTGATATTCTAGGTATTATCAACTGGCCTGAATTCTGAGATCGCAATAGACTATAATGTGTTAAGAGCTCGCTCAGGTACTGGGGAGCTAAACCATTTAGTGCTTTGTAAGTAATTTGCAAGATTTTAAAATCTATACGATGTTTAACAGGGAGCCAATGCAGTGTTGACAGAACCGGGCTAATATGGTCATACTTCCTGGTTCTAGGAACATAAACAGCAATAGAATTTGTAATTTATTTACTCACTTTCCAAATGGTGCAACATAAAATAAGGAAGTTTTTTTTGTACTGATCACTCTTTTTCATGTATTGAATTGGAATTGGAGCTTCAAAATGGATGCAAAAGCACCTTGGAAGTCTCATAAAAGTAGTCTGCTCGACTTCTGGAAGTATGAGCTTTGTATAATGAACAGAATGAAACTTTGTCTTTATTTACTGTATATATCAGGATGTCCGATTTATGAGTGAAACGTTCTTCTGATGTAGATTTGCTTCAAAGAATAAGTTGACTCTGTTCACAAAATTGGTCTAAATTATATATTAATAAATCAGATTTGGAATATAATGTGTATATTCACTAAAAAGTTTGGGGTTTGTAACATTTTTTAATCTTTTTAAAAGAACTTTCTTATTGCTCACCAAGGCTGCATTTATCAAAAATACAGTAAAAGTTATATTGTGAAATATTTAACTGTTTATTTTTTTGTTTTGTTTATATAAACAATAATATATATTCTTTATATATTGAGAGTACATCTTGCAAATCTGACTTTTTTTTTCTCAGAATGATATAAATGATATATGTTTTTTCTCAGATTGTGATATAAACTCGCAATTGTGAGTTATTAAGTCAGAATTGCGTGATATAAAGTCACAATTGTGTTATGAAGTCAGAATCGTGAGATACAAATTTGGACTTTTTTTCTCAGAATTGTGAGTTTATATCTCGCGATTCTGACTTTATAATATGTAATTGCGAGTTATAAAGTCAGCATTGTGAGATATAAACTCAGTCTGTTTTTTCCTCAGAATTGGACTTTATAACTCGCAATTGCGAGTTTGTATCTCACAATTCTGAGAAAAAAAGTCAGAATTGCGAGATATAAACTCGCAATTACAAGAAAAAATTCAGAATTGCGAGAACAAAAGTTAGAATTGTGAGATAAAAAGTTGCTATTATCTTTTAAATTGTTTTATTCTGTGTCAGAAACAAGCTTCCATAGTTAGAGCTAGCAGCGCATTATTAACATTTCTACATAATTTCTACATAAAATTTCTATATATACAGTTGCAAGAAAAAGTATGTGAACCACTTGCAGAATCTGTGAAAAAGTGAATAATTTTAACAAAATAAGAGAGATCATACAAAATGCACGTTATTTTTTAATTAGTACTGTCCTGAGTAAGATATTTTACATAAAAGATGTTTACATATAATCAACAAGACGAAAAAATATCTGAATTTATTAAAATGACCCAGTTCAAAAGTTTGTGAACCATTGATTCTTAATACTGTGTGTGGTTACCTGAATGATCTACGACTGTTTTTTTGTTTTGTGATGGTTGTTCATGAGTCCCTTGTTTGTCCTGAGCAGTTAAACTGAGCTCTGTTCTCGAGAAAAATTCTCCAGGTCCTGCAGATTCATCAGTTTTCAAGGATTTTTTGCATATTTGAACTCTTTACAGCGGTGACTGAATGATTTTGAGATCCATCTTTTCACACTGAGGACAACTGAGAGACTCAAACACAACTAATAAAAAAGGTTCAAACATTCACTGATGCTCCAGAAGGAAACACGATGCATTAAGAGTCGGGGGGTGAAAACTTTTGAACAGGATGAAGATGTACAAATTTTTCTTATTTTGTTTAAATATAAATTTTTTCATTTAGTACTGCCCTTCGGAAGCAACAGAAGATACTTACATGTTTCCCAGAAGACAAATTAAGTACAATTTACCTTGATCTTCAAATTCAAAAAGCATTGTGTTTCCTTCTGGAGCATCAGTGAATGTTTGAACCTTTTTTATTAGTTGTGTTTGAGTCCCTCAATTGTCCTCAGTGTGAAAAGATGGATCTCAAAATCATTCAGTCACTGCTGTAAAGGGTTCAAATATGCAAAAAATCCTCGAAAACTAAAGAATCTGCAGGACCTGGAGGATTTTTCTGAAGAACAGAGCTCAGTTTAACTGCTCAGAACAAACAAGGTACTCATGAACAACCATCACAAAACAAAAAAACAGTCGTAGATCATCCAGGTAACCACACACAGTATTAAGAATCAATGGTTCACAAACTTTTGAATGGGGTAATTTGAATAAATTCAGCTATTTTTTTGTCTTATGGATTATATGTAAACATCTTTTATGTAAAATATCTTACTCGGGACAGTACTAAATGAAAAATAACATGCATTTTGTACGATCTCTTATTTTGTTAAAAATTTTTACATTTTCACAAATTCTGCAAGTGGTTCACATACTTTTTCTTGCAACTGTACATACATTTCTAAATACAGAGTCATACAGGTATTGAACAACATGACAGCATTTAAATGTTTGGCTGAACTCTCCCTTTAAACATTCATAAAGACAGACTGTCTTATTAGCAATAACAAGACGTCTCTTTATTATTTCACCCCCTCTCCTCAAGTGTATCTCAGCTCTCAACTAAAAGTGTTCCTGGCAGAGTCTGCAGGGTGTGGCACAGAAACTTATGAATGTATTTTGGAAAAAAGAAACACCCACAATCTTCTGCAAAAAGAAAGAGGAAAAAACGCACCACAGATGTCATCTGAATTTATGTCTGTAATTACCTTATTTTAATAACACACAGAGAGAGAATGAAAGAGGGAAAGAGAGAGGCCCTCTCAGACACTCTTATCCGCTGTTTCTGCCAAGTGCATTTGCCAAGATCTGCAGCGTTTGATGTTGTTGTGTTTGTTATCTGGGTGTTTCTTTCCTTCTTCCTTTTGTCAGCCTCTCTCTCTTGCTCTCCTTTTGAATGCTATTATGTCTGCCTCTCTGCTTCAGTGGACTTGTGACACGTCTTTCACTCTTGCGTCACCCCCATCAAGCCCTGCAATAATGAAAATCTGAATTGTGAAAAGCACGGATGACTCACCACAGCTGAGATATGATGTGCAATATAAGGCTAGAGACCATCGTTTCTGCTCTGAACAATATCGGCGGTTCTAGAGAGCTTAAGAGAATATCAGGGGCATTTACTGTCGCTGTAGAGTTTTTGAAGATGAGAGTGAGTGGAACTGTCACTCTTCAGAAGAGGGTTCTTGGGGATAATTCATGAGTGCCGGTGGCCTTGTGGTTAAGAATCGGGGTTGGAATTGGAAAAGTTATTGAAAAGTACATGCTACACGTGGATACAAAGGAGTACAGGCTGGCTACTTCAACATTTCTGAGATATTGGGCCATTTAAGTCAACATCGTTTTAGTTAAATAGTTTTAGTTAAAGGCACAATATGTGCGATTTTTTTTGGGTTAAAATATCCAAAAAACACTAGAACAATGTTATATATTTTGTTGACTTGTGTACTTACATTATTCCAAATGATTCCAACAATATTTAAATCCAGAGAAAGCAGCAATTTTGACCAGTGTAACGGACCATGCACTCAAAAAAATGAATTGTTGGATTTACTTAAAAAAGAAGTGTCAAGTGGTTCCACGCAACTATATTGAGTAATTTGTACAAATAACAATTTAGTTGAATGAACAAAAGAAATTCAAGTAAAGCTGACAAAATTTCTTTGAGTAAATACAAATCGTTTGAATGTCACTGTTACATAATATTTATATGTACAGTTTACTTAATAATGTTACGTTTATTACGTAAAGTGAACAGATTTATTGACTTAATTTACCTTATTAAATGAACTAGTTTCTCTACAAAATGCGCTCAAAATATAACTAATTGAATTGAGAGCAAGAATTCCATCCTAAACATATGTATATGAGGCTCACAGCCTAAACACAGGCGACACTCTTCTGCGTAATGGTAACCACAAAATTCAAAAACATTACAGAAACTCCTCTAAATGTCCAACATAACTGAACATTAAACATTAACATAAACTAACAACATCTTTCCTTTTACTGAAAAACACATAAAATAACACTTTAATCCCAAAATTTACTCTCCTAATGCAGTCCCTTGCAAAGCATGCTGGGAACTACGGATCCACTGCCCAGTTAGTTATGTCAACATTAATTTGTGCGTTTCACTCAGCAATTTTAAGTTGACTGAACAAACACTTACTAAGTTAAGCTGACAATACTCATTTTTAGTAGAAACAACGCAGTTAAATTATGTTCATGTAGTTACATGAGTTTTTTAAGTAATGTGAACAAGGGTGGTTTGAGTGAAACTAACAACAGTGAAAGTTAATTTTTTTGAGTGTGTCATTGCGTCGCCTGTCAATGTCGTCATATCCGTGTTACCATCATTTTTTTTTTTTTTTTTTTGGTTTTACTTCCGTATGAAACCATGGAATCACAAAATATGCTTTTATGTGCTTTATTAGACAGGTGAGCAACTGTTTGGATACCTTTATTGATAGAAAACTAATCATTGTTATATAGCTCAATGCGGTTAGTCTTATTGTTTGAATATCTCGTTTTCTTGATTTACCGCAATGTATGTACCATGCTTCAGAGACAACACTATTGTCAAGTGGCTAACATAGCATAATCAGAAAAAGTTTATTAGTAGTAACAGTAAAACAGCATTTTCTCCACCATACAATATATTTCAAAATGAATTGCATGCCATTTAGCAACACAAGTCATCCAGCTTTTATTAATATGATATTCTAATATTGATCTAGCTTGCTGTAATGTGCAACAAGTGTTTCATACCAGCCACTGAGCGAACGCACAAAGTAATGTTATACCATAACTTTCAACACACTCAAATGTATTTTTAGTATGATTTTTACCAAGTAAAACAGCGCTGCTTTACCCCACGATTTTAATTAGTCAAATAAAGTGACCTGTATGAGTAGTAATTCAGCACTTGCAGCCATTTCATTAGAATGAAATAAAATAATGTGAATTTATGTGATCAAACATAACTCTAAAAAAGTACAAGGAAGAAGGAAGAGGATGTTAAATGTAACTTTAATTGTAAAATAAACATATACAACAAAACAAAACAAAAGGAGTGGCAGCGGCCGACTGTGGCATATAAGCATAATAAAAACACCAACGTAAAATGTCCCCGGCCCCGCCCAGCTTCACAGTAACCTTAATAAAACTTTAATAAATTATTAGCTCATCCATAAACATGATTTCTGCTTTAGTCCCGTCGGATTGCTTTCCATCGTTTGTGGAGGTGAAGACAACTCCCATGATTCCACACTCATTCAGAGCGTCATCAAGCTACGCCTTTGTTATTGTTTTGAATAAGCGACCTCTAGTGGCGAAACTTACATTTTGTGCCTTTAACAATAACTACACTGGTCAAAATGAAATCAAAATTGACCCTATTTGCTTTTTTTAACACATTTAAGCATGACAGCGTCGATATGCTTATTAATTAATCACTTATCAAATTGTTAATTCAGAGATGATACACATTGTCCTCTTCAGCTGTTGTGTCATATCTTGCACCTTGAATCTGCATCTAGCTATCTTTGAATCTTATGAATGTTCTCTGAACGTTCTGGATCAAGTAGTAACATTTAAAAAACGTTAGACCATGATAGAGTAACACTAAATTTGTGTGTTAGCTTTACAGCTGTACTTGCAATATAAAAAGGTCACTGCCATTTTTCAAACAATCAGAAGTCATTGCTGGAATGAGATCATAATCTCGTGTTTTTCAAACTGTTGCGATCCATGCCGATAAGCTGTACATCAAGGCAGAGTGACTTTTCTTCTTTCTTTTGTTAGTTGTCATTTAGCAGATAGTTTTCCTCTAAAGTGATTTACTGTGAACTAACTCAGGTGTCTTGCTCAAGGGCACAGTTGTAAATGTCATCAGTGTTCCTTGGCTGCCCCTAACGCCAATCAAACCAGCAACCTCAAGAAAACACTGAATAGATATTTCATCACGGGCCTGCGTAGTATCAAATATCACAGTGTGTTTTTGTGAAGTATTTAATAATTTTATGTATTTCAACAGTGGAACCAGCCACATTCCCAAGTGCGTTTAATTTAAGACTCCAATTCTTTCCATGTTGAGATGCAGATGCAGGCCTGTAAAAAATAGATGTGTGTGAGTGTGCGCACGTGTTGCATCTTTCCATTGTGAAAGTGTGTGTTTCCTGAAAGCCATATCTGGACACGAGCCAGTCTAAACGAGGCACATTAGCACACGTAATGCCATCGCGTTCGCCAGCCAAGCGCCTTATAAAATCTTCAAATTCCACTCTACACTTTGAAGTCGATTGTATTACTTTTAAAGCATGGATATTTGCAGTTGTTACCCTTGTTCAGCACATCTTAACTGCATGAGGTACATTCTGCAAATCTCTTTTGAAGTTTTCTGAGGTAAGTTAACTAAAAAAACATGGCGTTGCCTAAAAACAGCAGCTGTGTCGGTGAAAGAGATGAGTCCTTTTTTGTGCGGGGGGAAGCAAACCCGGTGCGTGATGAGAGGTTAAGGACAGATAAATTGATGGTAAAGTACAATCACTCTGTCAGAAGCAGAAGACCTGCAGTCTTTAATCTTGCATGAGCCCTGGAGAGCAGAATGTCCTGCTTTCAAGTTCAGAGCTATTGCCATTGAAGTGGCAAAGGAACAGCCAAGAGAAATATTCTCTTTTCCCCCCTCTTCTCCAGGCATCCGAGAGTGAAAAATGAGTTTCTGTTTTCTGTAAAAGCATATCAGTGTAATTAAGGCTTTTGTCCTCTATCTAATGATCATAATTACATACAGTCTTCCATTTAATTTCCACCCAGAAATTCCTCGCTGGCAGCAATGGATCATCTTCAGATCCAGTCCACTTGAACAGGCCCGTGTTTGACTCAACACCACTCATGTGGACATTGTTCCAGATTTATGAGGGGGAGGAACACGCTGCACTGCAGTTTGTGGTGGTTTTTTTACACTCTGATTAATAAGAGGAACAGACTGTGGATTATATTGAACATGTCTGTGTTTAGACAAGCAGGAAAGTTGTAGGCTCTGCAAAGGCTTTGTCTGTTGAATTACTTATAGTGTATAGCTAACATTTATGTTATAGTCATTTTGAGTAATATTATATTTGCATACAAAGGAAAACTGAATTTTCTTTACTCTTTTAAAATTAGAGGCTAATTTGTCTTCAGTGAAAGTGCAACTTTTGTATTATGCAACACAATCCGTCAAACAAAACAAATTAGATGTTTAGTATACTGTTTTTTTTTTATATACTGATGAGATTTCACTCCCTCCATAATCCACCCAGACCGTTTAAGGAAACTAAGAGGCAAAAAAGAAATGGTCATGGCATATGTCACAGTTATAGGGCTGTAAAATCGATTAATCGCATCTAACATAAAAGTTTGTGTTTCATAATATATATATATAATACACACACACATAATGACATTTATGTATATTATATATATGTCTGTGGGATGCAATTAATTGCAATTAACCGATTTTAAAGCCCTATATTGTATTAATGATGTTACAATGGCATTAATTTGAACAAAAAACTTTTTATGTGTTTTGGCTGTTCATTTACACGACAACGGTGTTTTGGGGGCCTGAAAAAACACACGTTTTTGAAAGCAATATCGTTATCGTCTCCTTGTAAACTACAAAATGTGAATTTGTGAAAACGGTGACGTCATGCGCATGCGTGTTATATGTTTGTTTACAAAGTGACATCGCCAACTACTGACCTGTCATGAATAATACAGCATTTTCTGTCGTTTTTGCAGATCCGTGTGAACGGGGAATGTTTTGACAACTTTGTCGGCTATATGCAATAATGCAAAGGAAAACTTTTCTGCACCAAATCAAAGCATATTAGGGGCTGTTTACACAACACCGTTTTCAACTAAAAACAGAAAACTTTTTATCCATTTTGGCCGTTCATTTACATAACGGCGTTTTGGGTGCCTGAAAACGCAAACTTTTGAAAACTGGTTTTAAGGTGCAAGGTTTTTAAAACGGTCTCTGTGAAAACAACAAAAACGCGAAACTGAGAAAACGATGACGTCATGCATATGCGTATTACATGTTCTGTCTATAGTGTTTTATCGCCATCTAATGGCCTGGCAGCAGAATACAGCGTTTTTAGTCGTTTTCATGGATTCATGTGAATGGGGATCGTTTTGACAATGGTGTTGTGTGTACGTGGAAAACTCAAAAGAAAAACTTCTTTGTTTTAAGCATATTGTTGTCGTGTAAACGTACCCTTAGAATGATTTCTGATGGATCATGTGACGTTGAAGACTGGAGTAATGATGCTAAAATGTCAGCTTTGTCATCACAAGAATAAATTACATTTTTAAATATATTACAATAGAAAACTATTTAAAATCATAATAATATTTCACAATATTACTTTTTTTTTTACTGTTTTTTTAATTAAATAAATGCAGCCTTGGTGACCATAAGAGCCGTCCTTCAAAAACGTAAAATTTTACCAACCCCAAGCATTTGCACGTTAGTGTTGTATATAGATTTTTTTCTTAAAAGTAAGCCACCTATTTAATTTCAAAGATGGTGTAAAACAGTCATGTTTTTGGATCAAGAAATTGTAACAAAGATTGATTTCAGGGGAAAAATGTTATAAAAGTTTACAGTATGTCCTCCTTAAATAGTATTTATAAGCTGACATTGCCTTTAATAATGACTTTGTTTCAGTTTATTTTCATCAAACCCCCTCGAGATCTGTTTATGTGGAGATGAATTTTACAGTCACGATCTGTTGTAGTAGTTAATCTGTGTGTTTGTGTTTTGACTGACTGCATAAACTTCATTATTAAACTTTTCCTGCTGTAATTTCACTGTTCATCAAACAGCATAAAATATTTCAGTAAAACACTTTTACACCCACACAGAGACATGTGTGTGTGTGGCCTGAGTTGGCCCCAAAGTGTATCCCTTTGAAAACAAAACTTTTCTTTGTATCCAGTGAGCGGAACAAGGCCTGTGCAAGTGCTGACTTGTGCTGAGATGTGTTCTTGGAGAGTTCTGGAGTGTCTGAGACGGTTCTTCTAATCTTTATCACCAGTCTGCAATCAAACCTTTCACTATTTAACGTACACTGTCATCTAGATGGTTCTTCAAAACTCTTCCGATAGAACAGATACACTTATGTTCACACAAACAAATCCCAATCATCCATTCCTTTTTTGCATAAAAGGCATGTATGTGTGTGCTGAATGCCTCTGTGTGGTTGCTAGTGTGTTCTGAATGATTTTAGCACATTGCTATGCAGTTGTAGATTTTTCTGGGTGATTGCTATTATGGCTGGGCGATAAATGATATCATATTGAGATAACGATAAAAATTTACATCGATAACGATAATAAGCTCAGAACATTTTTACTGGATATGGATTAATCTAACAGCTTATCGCACTGCAGAAATAAACGCTACATTAGCCAGTCAGTGCATGTCGCTACTAAGAGATTTCTGAGTGTTTCTGTGTGAATAAACGGCACGGTTTCATCTCAGCGTGATATTCACAGAGTTTTCAGCGTCTGTCGTCTCAATATATGAGGACATGAACAGATGAACTTTATCTCCAGAGCTGCTTTGAGAGTCACTTCACAAGCTTTTCATTTGAGAAAACTACCATCAAATACACACTGAAACTGAAACTAAAACTAAAAGGTCTTCACGACAAACCGTCAAAATAAAAGTTCAGTTTAACTTCAAGAAATTGACAGAAATATATCACTACTGTATACTAAAATGTACTTCTCAAAGTAATAATAATAATAATAATAATATTTGTAAGGAATATTATACAACCAAGATATTTTTTCATCCATGTTTTATCTTTTTACAGCTCTGTTGTTCAGCATCTTATTTGACAAAAAATAAAAAAGCAATGTTTTGTTGTAAATTAATTGTTATATTTTCATTTGATTACATTTGCATGATTAAATTGTTAAAGTTTATATAAATATGTATTAAATCATATAACACAGAATCCCCCAAAAAATAAAATGGAAAACACAGAATTTAGGGAAAAAATAAAATGGATTTCATGGGGCCCTAAATTAAAAGGTAGCTACTCTGTGGAGTTTAATTGTGAACAAACAAGTTTACATTCATTCTCAAGGTCTAACAAATATGTGGAAAGGATTTCCTTCCCCACTAATGGTAAATGAATATTGCGATAAATATCGATATCTTATGATATGGAAAAAAAAGTATTGTGATAATATTTTGGCCATAACGCCCAGCCCTAGTTGCTATATCTCCTTGCACTCCCAAGTCTCTATATGCTGAAAAAAAAACTGAACTGAACTTGCTGGTTTAAGATGGTCTTTAGCAGGTTGGAGAGCTGACTTCTAGTTGTGTCATGTAGACAATCACTCACTTAATGGCACTGATATGGACTTTCAGACATTTTCTAGATTCCAACACCCTCTGTCTCTCTCTTTCTTTCATACCTCTGTGTTCTCTCACCTGAGACCTCATTCAGTTCATAATTAACAAACCCCCCAGAACCCATCTGTGCATTCCCTTAAGATGAGGTTTAGTCGAATACAGCACTCTCCGTTCTCACACTGTTCGGGCCATGCGTGCTGTTTTAATCATAGTTCATAAAACACCTCAGTCTTTAAGACACGTTTCCAGACGATTTACCGGCAGAGGGAAGTTAATGATTTGCAAGTGTGTCTGTTACTACATTTATTAGCGGCCGATGTTTCTAAATTTCTACATGGGCATAATGCCCCAATATGCCCATGTCATGCTTTCAATTTTTTTATTTTTTTATTATAAATATATGTTTGCATTGTTTGTGATAAATCTCCCTCTCTTTCTCTTTCAGTGCCTGGTAATCTGGGCTGTTTTAAGGACAGCGGCGATCCAGCACCTCTGTCCGGAGGCTATCAGACCTCCAATAAACTCACCATTCAGAACTGCATCAGCTTCTGCCGCAACCAAAGATACAAGGTACTAATTTCACCATGGGAAATGCAATCAATAGCAAGTGATAGAACAGAATGATGCATTTTAGTGATTATACCACATTTAAAGAGTTTTGTTTGGTGAGGTGGAAGATGCCTACCATATAATTCATTATTATCACTACGTTTTGGCACATTAATATAGAATCATGTGTGGTCACTCACGTGGTGATATTGGTTACTTCACAACAGTTATGAATGTGGCTCGTCCAGTCAGATTTTATTTAGTTACCTTTTTATGGGTGAATCTAACAAACATGTCTAGGTCACATTTAATCCCAAAATCAAAATAAATTCAATTAAATAGAAATTATATTTGCATAAGGTCTAAATTTTTGCAAGATTTAACAAAAACAAAACATTAAGCTTAAAAATTTAGATTAAGCTTTATTTATTTTGTAATTTCCATTGTTCTTAATGGTGATTCTCATAAGATTTTCATTAATATAATATAATATATATATATATATATATATATATATGGTCATGTTTTTTATATATATATTAGTATTTATATAATAGGGTAGCATTCATGTGATATACTACTATACATTTATACTATATTATATTAATGAAAATCTAATGAGAATATATAAATTTATAAAAATATATATAATATATATACATTTAAAAATACTTGCATAACCTTTTCCCTAGAATTATGATTTTTGTCCTTTTTCCACAGTTAATGACTCAGCAAAAAAAAAAAAAAAAATCAATATTTGTTCAAGATGTAATCATGTGCTGCATCTGTTTGTGTGGGATGAAATCAATAATATATATTGTATTTTGCTTGCTTTTCTGATTGCCTGCACCCTTGGATTGTCCAGGTATGAGAGAATTATGAGTCCCTGATTATTTCTTGCATCTTTTTTTCAGCTGGCTGGTATGGAATCAGGCTATGCTTGTTTCTGTGGCAACGACCTTGATTATCACCGTCACGGTGATGCTCCGAGCACAGAGTGTAACCATGTGTGTTTTGGAGACCACACCCAGCCATGTGGAGGCGACGGACGTGTCATAGTCTTCGACAGTAAGTTTTAATAGTCTCATTACCTGTGCAAAAGACAAGGATGACCAAGTTAAGGAAAAAACTGAAGCTGTCACTTTTCTCCTATAGCAAAAGTAGGTGCTTGTGGAGGAAACTACACATCGCCCTCTGCAGTAATCTACTCTCCTGACTTCCCAGACAAATACAAACCTGGCAGGGTCTGCTACTGGACCATTCAGGTACAATTAATGTTTTAATATCCTAATGGAGAGAGAGCCTGGTAGAGCCAAAACACATCATATGTATCTGGCATACTGACAGCGGTCTTATCTTTGTCATGTTGCTCTTCCAGGTTCCAGGAGCTTCCGTCATTTTGTTCAACTTTACTTTCTTCAATATTGTGGACCAGACTGATATGGTGGAACTGTTGGATGGCTACTCCAATCAGGTGGTGGCACGATTTGATGGCCGCAATCCACCTCGGGACATCATAAACATCACTGCAGACTTCGTCATTTTGTATTTTTTCTCGGATAGGACAAATGAGGCACAGGGATTTTCTGTTCTTTATCATGGTGAGAATTTCTTTTGATTTATATTTGGAAACATTTGAATGTCCATTTTTATATGTGGTCATATCACTGCAAATGTTACATTTAAAAGTGAGAAATTGAAATGCACATATCTTCTAAAAGTTTGGAGTCAATAAGAGTTTTTTTTTTTTTTTTTTTTTTTTTTTGTCAATACTTTTATTCAGTAAGGATGCATTAAATTGATAGAAAAATAACACTTTAACAAGACATTTATAATGTTACAAAAGATTTAAATAAATAAATGCTGTTCTTTTCACTTTCTATTCATCAAAACATCCTGAAAAAATGTATCACAGTTTCCACAAAACTATTAACCAGCACAAATGTTATCAATATTGATAATAGCAACAAATCAGCATATTAGAATGATTTCTGAAGGATCATGTGACACTGAAGACTGGAGTAATGATGCTGAAAATTCAGCTTTGCCATCACAGGAATAAATAACATATATATATATAAATATTTTAACTTTTACAACTATTTTTTACCTTTACAACTATTTACAGTTATTTGTAAAGAATTTCTCACAATATTACTGTTTTTACTGTATTTTTTATCAAATAAATGCAGGCTTGGTGAGCATTAGAGACCTAAAAAAATTGTTTTTTAATCTTACTGACTCAAACTTTTGAATAGTGTATTTTGTTGACTTTATGACTACACTAGCACATAAATGGCCTCAAAGCTAAGAGACACAGACTAAAAACAACATAACTCTAAAATTAGGCATCATAAATGATGTCACTAAATACACTATGTGTAAGCAGTGCTCTCTGGACACTTTTTGTCATATCTATACAATTTTCAGACATGCTGCCACTTTCTGTTGTGTTGTTTTGGGAGGCAGAGTTCAATAACCACAATCTGAGGAAGAATAAAAGGGAGTGGGAAGTATAAAATGGAAAAAGGTTTTTCTGAAAGAAAAGGTCAGCGAAGCAAATTGGCTTTCACTATTCACAGAGCCTTTTTTTCCCTGCAGGCAGAGTTTGATTCAAACACCACATACTGCGTTTATATCTGCGTCTACAACGCCGAATGAAAGACGTGATGTTATTTTGAAAGAGCTTAGAAATCTCTCTCCGTAATGTCCGGGAGGACGTCAAAAGAGACGTTATGAATTTTAATCAGATGATGCGTATCTTAACAAGGAATTTTTGGGTTCTGTTTTGTGTTTCATTGGCTCACATCACAACATATTAATTCCCCTCAGCTTTTAGAAATCAAGGAGTCAGACCTGTGGAAGAGGATGCTGATGGTGATGAAGAGGACACTAGTACATTGCGGCCACATACAGGAAGCACTACAGCAAAATCAAATACCAGTCAGAGTGGAAAATCCTCCCTCCTGTACTATGTAATCACATCAAGTCCTGCAAACATGCCAGGTCAGTGGCAAGGACCAGATCGGACTACAGGCCACAGCACCAGTATGTGTCCAGTTCATTATGCTTCAGTTCTTACTTTGTATACTAGATATCATCACCAACTAGACGTAGCCTGATAGCCTGGTGAGAATGCGTAACAATTTCACTGCATACTGTCTTAAACAAAAAAAAGGGTGATTTATCACCTTACTCTTACTAAAGTTTACCATGGTAACCATACTTGCTGCCAAAATGCTTAAAAATGATATCCCTGTATTTTTCAGATTCAATATATGTTTTGATATTTATACATTTGCTTAGTAATTTGTTTCCAAGTATACTGGAAATTAATTTAATGTAAGAACTAAAAATATAATCTAGTTTAAAAAAATCAGGACAAGGAAGGAAAAAATGTATTTTATATTTTTGATTTATATGCTCTTATATAACCATCCATAATAATACATAGAACTAATAGCAAATCAGCATATTAGAATGATTTCTGAAGGATCATGTGACACTGAAGACTGGAGTAATGGTGCTGAAAATTCAGTTTTGCATCACAGGAATAAATTACATTACAAAATATATTCAAATACAAAACAGTTATTTTAAATTGTAATAATATTTCAAAATATTACTGTTTTTACTGTATTTTTTATAAAATAAATGTAGCGTTGGTGAGCATAAGAGACTTCTTTTTAAAACATTTTAAACAAAATCAAAATCCCAAGCTTTTCAACAGTAGAATTCATTGGATTAAATGTTTTGTATATATGAAAAATGCCACAGAGCAACTTCTGAAAACATTTCTTTCAGTCTTTTGGGAACTGAATGGCCAAGTATAAAGTTCATTAAAATCATCACAATTTACACAATGTTGCTTTACAAAATTGGCAGGAAAACCATCAATAAATATATTAAATATTATATTGCTACATTTAGTGTTACTGTAGTAGCATTAGCCACCATTGTTAAAAGATATATTTAACAAAAAGACTGAAAGCTTCCTTGGGAGATCCCATATTAATACATTATGATTTTACAGTAGTAACATTACTGTAATGTAGGAGCTGGCGAATCATGTGCATTTTTTTTCATGTGCATTGTTAGCTTTCAAATTTAGCTTATGTTAGCTCTGTGCTTTACATTTCTAAAGCTAGCCACTCTTTATACTAGTACTTGAGTTTTCGCTAGTGATAACCTTACCTTTTTGTACAACTGTAATTATGAGGCTGCATTAGTTTTACTGTCTGTCACTAATAAACATGTCATGTTTTACAGTGTGGACCATCTATGCATTAGCTGCTCTGCTAACGCTAACAGTCATAGCCATGGTAGCTAAGCTGCTCCTGCATCTTACTGTAAAGTAAGTATATATGCTACAAAATAAATATATTTTATGAAGTTCTTCAATTTGACATGCCACTATAAAGAACTGTGGTGATGTTGATGATTGAATTGACTAGCTTATCTCCCCATAGAAGGTTTTTTATTGCAGGTTCAACTACAAGGAAGTCGTGCTTTGATTTGCTGCTTTATCACTGTGCTGTTGTCAGATTTATAGTGTCCATTTTGCTGTTAATGGATGTTCGCCTACACATTTTGCATATCATTTGGTTTTTACCAGGCATATTGAAGCATACATAAAAGTTTGATGTCTTTTTGTTTTTGTCGCCCCCTCTCAGATCACCGTCCATCCCGTCAATCAGCGGGTCAGATTCGTGTGCGCAGAGCACTACGTCTGAACCATGGATCATCTTCTACAGACCTTCCACCATCTCTCTGTTTAAGAAGAAACTCAAGAACCACCATGGAGACCTCAGCCCTCTCGTGGGAAACTAACCTCAACGCCTCTGACCTCTATGGCTGCTTTAGCCCCCTAAAAGATGCACACACTGTACGCAATGCTGGTCTTCTGCTGCTGGGCTATGAAAAGGGACCCGACCGATCCCTACTTCACTTTCAAATGACCAGCGCAGGGCCCAGTCTATACGTGCCGATCGTTTGTTGGTAAGAAACAAATAAACTGCGCAAAAAGAGCTTGATGCCGCTGGCCGATGCGCTTACTCTCAATTTGCATCTCAACCAGTCACAAATCATGTGACAGGTGCACATATACACCAAGAGATTTGATTAGCAAAGGAGTGCTGGGATGTTTCTTTTGCCACAGACCAAAACAAACTTAATGACCGTTGGCGAAAAATGGATGAAGTGGCCCAGCTGTTTCTTTCTCTGCTTTCACAGAAGTGATCAACCGATAAGCGTCTGCATTAAAGAAAGCGTGAGACTCCCTGTGGAGCACACTGAAAGACAAAACCACTTACATAACCAAAAAAAAAAAGAAAAAAAAAAAGCCACGGTGCCCAACCAGCCCCTCTGGAGGAGAGATACGATTCTTTTTCACTCACTCTTTAACCTATAATGTAGGTCACCTGTTGTTGAGGAGCACAGAACTCCTTTCTTCAGATGTAAGAGAGCTGGCTGAATCGGTGGAGGATTGATGTCACAATCATGTCGAGAGCAATTCAGACTCAAAGTGAACAACAAAAAAGTCTCGAGAGAGAGAGAGAGAGAGAGAGAGAGAGAGAGAGAGAGAGAGAGAGAGAGAGAGAGAGAGAGAGAGAGAATCAGCGAGATGGACTTCGGTGAACCAAAGCCTGAAATTGCTACAAGTTGGGCAATGTTCAAAACGAGCTGTAGTTGAGACATCCCTATGGACCTCGCTTTCTTCTCTCGTCATCTGTGTTGGGTTTTGATCTTTCTGCATTGCCTTTAAGTGCCTTCAGGACTAAAAAAAAAAAACACTTGTCTGTCTTCTAAGCTGTCATAATGTCTCAATGATGTAAACAAGCATTGATCCTTTGGAGCATTGAATTGCAAATGAGAATAAGCACTAAGGAAGTGCTTTTCTTTTTGGGGATTCTCGAGATAAATGTAGTCCTGTGGGTGTCATTGTGGCATATTATTCTTGTCAGGTTTTCGAATTGAGCAAGAGAAGCATCGTGATGAACATTGTGTAATTCTATGTGGGAACAATCAAACATCATCCCCTTTTCATTTCACTCCTCAACAGAGGCAGTGTTGAAATTCTTCCCAAACAATTTGCTCTTTCTCCCCCTTCACCACAACTTGAGCTCTCACATTCTGAAGCACTTTTCCAGCCAGCCAAAAACCATGCGGATCACTGCACTGCTAGCTGCGAGGATTGAGGACGCTCCTGCAAAGGAACGCGCAAACTGGTTAAAGGGATAGTCCACCCGAGAATGAACATTCTGTCAGCATTTACGTTCTTGGAACATAAGAGAAGATATTTTGACGAATGTTTTAATTGTTTTTGTCCGTACATTGAGTCCATGTCAGTGGGATCCAAAACAACATTGGGCCTCATTCATGAAACATTTTTTTGTTCCGATGTAAATTTTCAGATTCATGAAAGTGTTCATTTATTCAAAATGTTAGTTGGTACGAAAAAAATGTACACCTGCTCCCAACCACACACGTACATGGTGCATAGAACATCCAAATGTTAAAGGGTTAGTTCACCCAAAAATTAAAATTCTGTCATTAATTACTCACCCTCATGTCGTTCCACACCCGTAAGACCTTCGTTCATCTTCGGAACACAAATTAAAATATTTTTTATGAAATCCGATGGCTCAGTGGGGCAAGTTAATTTACACTTTCAGTGCCCAGAAAGGTACTAAAGACGTATTTAAAACAGTTCATGTGACTACAGTGGTTCAACCTTAATATTATAAAGCGACGAGAATATTTTTTGTGCAACAAAAAAACTAAATAACGACTTTTCAACAATATCTAGTGATGGCCGATTTCAAAACACTGCTTCATGAAGCTTCGAAGCTTTACAAATCTTTTGTTTCGAATCAGTGGTTCGGAGCGCCAAAGTCACGTGATTTCAGCAGTTTGACACGCGATCCAAATCACTGATTCGAAACAAAAGATTCGTAAAGCTTCAAAGCAGTGTTTTGAAATCGGCCATAACTAGATATTGTTGAAAAGTCGTTATTTTGTTTTTCTGGCACACAAAAAGTATTCTTGTCGTATTCATCAAAAATATCTTAGTTTGTGTTCTGAAGATGGATGAAGGTGTGATGGGTGTAGAACGACATGAGGGTGAGTAATAAATGACATTATTTTTATTTTTGGGTGAACAAAAATTATTGAAAACGGTTGCGTAATCCATTTTCTTTTTTATTATAGATTACATCAATCGTATTTGTTTGCAAGCTTAACACTATCATTGAATAATTCATTTTAGTTAAAAATTAAAATTGTGAACAAGTGTGTACGCATGCTCCTTTTTACAAGTGATTGGAAAGCATTAACATACACTCAACTATCAAATCTGAGGTTGTTGATGCGTTTGGTCCATTTTACGTACAAATTACTCTGAATTTACTCATACATTTTCAAAAATTACATGAATGAGGCCCAGTGTACCCAAGTGTAAGTAAGTTTGTTTCTGCCCTAAAATAAAAATAAAAAAGGTAATTGTGACTTTTTATCTCACAATTCTGGCTTTTTTTCTCAGAATTACGAGATATAAACTCACAATTGTGAGTTATAAAGTCAGAAATGCATAATATAAAGTCAAAATGGTGTGATATAAAGTCAGGATTGTGAGTTATAGTCAAAATTCCGTTATAAAGTCAGAATTGTGTGTTATAAAGTCAGAACTGCATAATACAAAGTCAAAATTGCATGATCTAGTCAGAATTGGCAGTTATAAAGTCAGAATTGTGTGATATTAAGTCAGAATTGCGAGTTATAGTCAAAATTGTGTTATAAAGTCAGAATTGTGTGATATTAAGTCAGAATTGCATTATAAAGTCAGAATCGCGTGACAAAGTCAGAATTGCTAGTTGTAAAGTCAGAATTGCTTGATATAAAATGAGAATTGCGTGATATAAAGTCAGAATTGTGTGATATAAAGTCAGAATTGCGTGATATAAAATCAAAATTGCGAGATAAATTCAGAATTGCGTGATATAAAGTCAGGATTGTGAGATACAAAGTCATAATTGTGAGTTATGAGATCAGAATTGTGATATAAACTTGCAATTGTGTGTTATAATGTGCAGTTGTGAGGGAAAACAGACTGACGTTTTTTCTCAGAATTGAGAGTTTCTCCTAATTCTGACTTTATAACTCGCAGTTGCATGTTATAAAATCAGAATTGTGAAATATAAACTCACAATTCTGACTTTATAAGATGTAATTGGGAGTTTATATCATGCAATTCTGACTATAACTTGCAATTGCGAGTTTAAATCTTGCAATTCTGAGACAAAGTCAGAATTGTGAGATGCAATCTCGCAATTGCGAGAAAAAAAGAATTGTGAGATAAAAAGTCACAATTACGTTTTTTATTTTTTTTATTTAGTGGCAGAAACAAGCTTCCATACAAATGATTTTCATTGTTTGGACAAAAAAGTATATATGAAAACAAATTTCATTTTTGAGCAAACAATCCTGTTCATTTAGCTTGTGGTTTACAGCACTTGCACAGCCATCAGTCACAGGTCAACCATTTTGTACTTAGTTCTGTGAGTAGTACTTAATGTAAGTTTTAGTGATATTGTAAAGGCCCTTCATTTAGAAATCCTTTTGAGAACGTTCAGTATGTAATCTGGCACACGGGTGATCATCAGCATTGCATTTTTTGAGGGTATGTCACTAATGCTGCACTTACCAACAAAAACGAATTAACAAAATCACTACATTTTGCACTTTATTACCGAAGTACTTATCTTGTGTAATGTTTTAGGGGCAACCTTTTTAAAAATATGATTATATCACAACTTGCATTTTTTGAAAATCAATATCTAGTATAAGAAAACAAATCATGAGACCTCAGTTAAGCAGGCCACCCACCCAATTCTAGTGCAAACATCTAGTTTTTCCTCAATCTAAGTGTATTTGTCTGCACTCTGTTAATTATTGCAAACTTCATCATAACCTTAGCTCTGCAGTGCCTGAGGCTGCCCATGCATACTAAAGTGTCACCGGTCACAGAGCGAGAGAGAGAGACAAACCCAAAGTGACAGGTTAAATCTAACAAGGTCATATTCATCTGGAAAGGCTGGTGAATAATGCAGAATCCAGACATCCATTTAGATCGCAAAGCCAAACGCCATAGCACTTTTAGCAGTGGAAAAAGTGTCATATCCTTCTGTGGTTTATCACAATGTCAGTAGGCCTTCCTTCTGAGAAACCAACATAGGAATCCCTACAATTTTGGGAAAGGGTGCTTCCAGGGATAGTAAAAAAAGATGTTGTTTTCATGGAATTGTAAATAAAATAGTGAGAATTTTAATTTATACCATAAATTATTGTTATTTTGGATGTAAAATGGGATATAATCTATCTTTTGTATAAGTTACCTTTGTAGTTTTTATTTAATGTGTCCCGAGTGCAAAAATAAATATGCATGTTTCTTATGCCTGTCGTGTTGCTTTGTACACCATGAGTTTGTCACTAATGCCCTTTTTATTAATGATGACATGCAATAATTTACATAGAGGTAAGAAGAGAGCAAGAGAGCGGGAATTTACAATGCAAATTAGATCCTTCGGGAGACTCCAAAATTTGCTTGTAAAATGACCAAAGTTTCACGCACAACCACAGCGTTTTATGACAAAGGGGAAATATGCAAACAAGCATGTATTTGAAAACTAGACAGACCACCAAAACAACATCTGCTGAAGAGGAAAAAGTGAAGGACGGAAGAAATTCGGCTCTGATGTTTTCTGCGTTGCTTAAATGCTTATCAGATAAAATGACTACCAGACGCAGAGTGGATGCACAAACAAAGCCTCTATTACAGGCCCCATGTGTAAGCCATTTCCCCTGTGTGTGTGTGTGTATGTATGTATATATGTGTGTGTGTGTGTGAGGCCCGCCTGCCCACCTGCAGATGTTCATGGTATGTGAGGTGAACACGTTCACAGTGTTACAATGCAAGACAAATGTGAATCGCAAAATAAATACAATTTATCAATGAGGTTAGTTACTGATCTGAATAAATGATGCACTCAGAGTTAATGCATCTAATAAATTCATGGTGATTTGTTTGATTGCCCAATAAACTCAATCAGCCTTTACTCATTAAATAACCACATATAATAAAATCCACTCAGAAAGGCAAACAAGCAGTTCGACATTCATTTACATAATGCTGCTTACTTTAGTCAGAACAGAAACACCGCCGTATTCAACAAGCATGACTATGAATCCTACAGTGCCCCCTACTGGTATGGGTTATTAAATACATATTATCGTTTTTCTCCGGCATTGACTAACTTCACTGTTGAGTATTAAAGTTGTATTGAGGTAATTCAAACAATAAATGATTAGATAACATATTTCAAGCAGTTTAAGTAGTGTTAGAAGAAAAACATTGAAATACACACACACACATCTCTGTTACTTTCAGTTTAATGTGTTAATGTGTCTTTAACTTCACTTATGCAAAGCATAAACATTTTCCAGTTAGCTATGACTCAATAAAAACAAAATAGTAAATAAATCAAGGGAAATAATTAAAGAATATACATAATAAAATAAATAAATAAATCCCATTATAATAAAGTTAGAAGTACAAAAATATCTATCAGTAAATACTTATGCCTAATTAATCTTTCTAACGTTTTAGAAATTATTAAATATATTATATAGAAATATATTATGTATTAATATATATTATATAAAATATATTATATTATATTATTATTATATTATAGCTTTCCCCATCGTTTGTGTGACAAGATATATAAAATTATATTTTATTATAATTTTGATATACCTAGTGAACCTAGGATATCCTTCTCCCACAGAACAAGCTTCCACAGACACACACAAAAAATACATATATGGGCTTTAAGTGGCCAGTAAAGTATACAATGTCTTTTAAAAGAGGGTAATAACAAAAGTTTATCAAGACATCATTAACTTGGGGTTCATTTTTGCAAGTCAAGGCCAGCTGTCAAGCACCATAGTTTTTTTTTTTTTTTTTTTTTTTTCTTCAGTAAATGGTAACAGCCACCAAAAATCCAGTGTAAGATGATGCACGAGGTCTCTAATCTGGTGTGCAAAAGTTGGTGAAGATCAAACATATCTGCATTTTTGTAGTCCAACATAGATCCGCCGGAACTACAACTCGTCGCGTTACTGGTTTATGACGCAAGTGCTTGCGCAACTGAACTTGAGAGAAACATGGCGGCCTCCATCAGGGCACTTGCCCTTAGATTTTTCTCAGATTCTACGCGAAATATTCCTCATGTTTCAGGGTGTCGAATCAAACATTTGTGCTGTCGTGCTGGGATCACAGGGTGTCGCGGATATAGCGATAGCACAGAGGGCAGAAGTACGCACTTTGGTTTCCAAACAGTCCCAGAGGGGGAGAAAGCAGAGAAAGGTAACGCATACATTAGTTTATTAGGATTGTTTGACTACTCAAAAGAGAATATATAGGACAATATTACATGATTCATTTATGTTTCATGCTAGCTAAATTTCACATACATAAACAAAAATTTACTGACTCTAAACAGCTCTTTTCTTTCATCAAAGTTTATCAAGACAAGTATATGGAAACTTTACAAAGCTATTTTACTCGTAAAGCAACGAAAACTGTTTTATATTCATCCTTTGTGTCCTCATAAGGTGTTGCATTGTTTCTTTTTTGTTACTCTAGTAATACGTCTTTATCTGCCTTAATGTTTTGTATTGTTGTTTGTTTAATAAAAAAAAAGTTTATTAGGATGATTAGTTGTCTATGCCTAATTAAAAGTGTTTAAATTGAGTCTATGATATTAGATAGTGTGTGCTAAAACCTTTTCCACTAGCCATTACATTTCCATTTCTCTCGTTGTTTTTCAACTGTCAGTATATAAGGTGTTTGAAAGTGTGGCCAAAAAGTATGACGTGATGAATGATGCCATGAGTTTGGGAATACACAGACTGTGGAAAGACACACTGCTGCACATCATGAACCCCCAGCCGGGGCTACGACTACTAGACACAGCTGGTGGCACAGGTAAATCACAGCTATGACTTGTTCATAATTTCATTTAGTTTCATTCATTTTACATCTATTTATCTAGAGCTTTATACAATACAGACTGTTTTAAAGCAGCTTAACAGTAACAAACTAGAAAATAACAGCATTAATGCTGCCGAGTTCATCAATTATGAAACAAATAGGCCTACAATTTCAGCTGTAAAGCAGCCCTAAAAGACAACAGTGTCATTATTCAGCTCAATTAAGTTCAATGTTAATTTAATGTACTAATTGCTGTCTAAAAAGTGTTGCATTACTTATTACTAATTACTTTCTAAATCCCGTATCAACCTCAACCAGTTGAACAATAGGAGGATAGACTTGAAACTGCTCTTTTTATTCTTTTAAATAAATCATATAAAGTTGCATAAATTATTTTAGAACTGACCAAGGTACAAGGTTACATTAAAAATATATATTTTAACATTAGATGTTAAATTTTGATGTTAAACCCACTATTGTTTTATATAGAATTGTTCTACAGTCTATACAGTATTTAAAGGGATAGTTCACCCAAAAATTAATATTCTGTCATCATTTACTCACCCTCAAGTTGTTCCAAACCTGTATGAATTTCTTTCTTCTGCTGAACACAAAGAAGATATTTTGAAGTATGACGGTAACTAAACAGTTGATGGACCCCTTTGACTTCCATAGTATGGGAAAAAATACTATGGAAGTCAGTGGGGCCTGTCAAGAAACATAATGTAATGCAGTGGAATCTAAATATTTTCCAAAATAATATTTTACACATAATAATGATTTTTCACAGGATAAATTGGGTCCTTACCCATAAAAAAATATATAGCTGCCTTTTAAATTTTAGGATTGGGATGATCCGTGGCATCTAAAAGATTGAAAGCCCCAGAAATTAATACCCCAGATATTCAGATATGTGCTATTCTGCTGTAGGTGACATCTCTTTTCGCTTCCTGGAGTACACTCGCTCGATGTATGATCGTCAGCAGCGGATAAGAGCGAAATCCCATCAGACACCATCATGGCAGGACATCGCCGATCATTATGTGTCCGACGATGCAGGGCCTCCACAGTCGCGGGCCGTGGTGTGTGACATCAATAAAGAAATGCTCAAAGTTGGAAAACAACGAGCGGAGAAAGCAGGAATCACTACAGGTACGGTCATCTTTAACCAATGACATCTATCGTGCATTTTTTGTAGTGAAAATAAGGTTGATTTCAATTCATGTCACATGTTTTTCAGGTCTGTCATGGGTCGTAGGCAATGCAGAAGAGCTTCCATTCGATGACGATCAGTTTGACATATACACTATTGCGTTCGGCATCAGAAATGTGACCCACATAGAGCAAGTAAAGACTCTGCACTTCACATCAGTTTGCTGAACAGGTTAAAACTAGACATTAAAATAAATAACACTGTACTGAAAGCCATTTCTGTCCTAATCAGTGTTGGGAGTAACACATTACAAAACTAATTATATTACAGAAATATATTACTTTTTGCCGTAACACAGTAATTTAACGCATTACTCATAAAATTTGGGTAATATTATACTCGTTACATTCAGAGTTGGGCAAGTTACTTCCAAAATGCAATACATTATTTATTACTAGTTACTGAAAGTATTTAGTTACATTACAATATTACTGTCTTTGAATTGTAATGCGTTACTTTTGAGTTAATTTCACCACATCTCTCAGTTGAATAAAGAAAACCAATGTTGCTAATAAAGTTTTGATGGATGACGATTGTAATGAAGGTAAAGACGATTACAGTGACATACAGGAGTCGTATATAAGGCATGCGGGAGTCCGTTATTATTGATGCGCAAACAAGCCGTGTATGTGTGCTAGCGACTCACTGATATTTCTCCATCTGTTGCTTTGTCTTGCCCGTGCTCTCGTCCGGCGCATTCTTTCTCTTCTCCGACCCTGAAGCTCTATCGGTTATCTTAGTGTTAGCGTGGCACCGGTCCAGGTGTTTTTTCAAATGCTATTTCTAGAAAGTGCCGCACATAGATTGCAATATTGCACTTGACTATTACGTTCTTGTCCTTTTCTCTGAAAATAATGGGAGTAGCTATGTCCATCTCAAAAATGTAGAATCTGTCTCTGCAGTCATCTCAACCATCGAATTCCAGCAGCAGGAAATAGACATACCCTACTATTTTACCCGTGGATATTTTTCTCTGGTGCTGGAATGTCTTACGGTGTTGGTAAAAAAAAATAAAAATAAAACTAACACCACTTAATTTCGGGTTAAAATGCGTTTTTGTAACGTGCGTTACTGAGATTGTAACCAGAGTTGGGAGTAACGCATTACAAAAGTAATTATATTACAGTAATATATTACTTTTTGCTGTAACACAGAAATATAACGCATTACTCATAAAATTTGGGTAATATTATACTCGTTACAGTCACAGTCCCCCTGATGGATCACTGGCCTACACAGTCATTATGCTGTAAACTATATTTTAGCATTTTATCCCGTCATACTTCTGTGGTTATTTTGGTGAAAGTAACTCAAAAGTAACGCAAAAGTAGTGTAACGCATTACAATTCAAAGACAGTAATATTGTAATGTAACTAATTACTTTCAAATGACAGTAACTAGTAATATATAATGTATTACATTTTGGAAGTAACTTGCCCAACTCTGGTCCTAATCAAAACTTGGAAATGTTGCCCATATTGCTCTGATACTTGCAATTTGTATGTTTCGCTATCTAATCTAAAATGTTACTGAATTTTGTTGTTTATCATTTATTCATTTCCATATTTGAATGATGTGTTTGAAGTCTGTAGGCTAGTTATTATTATTATCTTTGAGATGATGTCTCTGTCTGCAGGCTCTACAAGAGGCTTTGCGTGTCCTTAAGCCAGGTGGACGGTTCATGTGTCTAGAATTCAGCAAAGTGACCAACCCTCTTCTCGCAAGGTCATTGAACCAGTGTTGTTTTAGCATCATTGAGATGCTATTATAGTATTTATTAATATTTTGAATTCATTTTTATTTTTATATTTCCATTTTAATTACAATTTTAGTCATTTTGTTGTGCGTTGGTCAGTTTTATTAGCTTTTGTTTATTTGTCTATGTAGTTTTCATTCATTTTTATTTGTTTTAATTTGTTATTTTTGTACAAGTTGAACTGAATGAAAATGAGAAATGTTGCCTTGGAAAGTAGCTGAAATAAAATGAGCTATAAAAAGTTTTGGTAACACTTTACAATAAAGTTTCATAAGAATGAACAATACTTCTACAGCATTTATTAATCTTAATGTTAATTTCCACATTTACTAATACATTATGGAAATCAAATGTTGTATTTGTTAACATTAGTTAATGTACTGTGAACGACTGTATTTTTATTAACTAACATTAACAAATATTAATAAATATTGTAACAAATGTATTGCTCATTGTTAGCTCATGTTAGTTAATACATTAACTAATGTTAACAAATGAAACCTTACGGTGATGACACATAGGGCAACTTTTTGAGCAATGTTGCCAAGCGATGTTTCTTGGGCACTTTTCCATTGAGAATGGGCAACAAAGTTTGATTTAAAGTATCCAGATAGAAATTTTTTGCCCATTCTCAACAATGGGAAAGTGCCCAAGCAATATTGCTTGGCAACATTGCTCAAAAAGTTGCCCTGTGTATCATCACCTTTATGTAAAGTGTAACCAAAGTTTCTTCTATTTTCAGTTAATGTATGTTTTTATGGAGCCCCTAAAGGGATATGGTGGTGGAAAAAAATATGAGATGGGAGGAAAAATAACAAGTCAATGCTTTTGAAATTTTTTTGCGATCCCCTGAGAAACTTCGATTGCAAACCCTTTGAGTCCTTTGCAAGGGGACGCAAAGTTTCTTGGGGGAACGCAAAACTTTTTCTCATATTTTTTCCATCACCATGTCCCTTAAGGCCGGGGCTCCGTATATATTTTGTAATGAAAATAAGTAATGAAAATGTTTTTTTTATTCTTCTTGTTTTATAGTTGTTGTAGTTTTAGTTAACTAAAATAATCCTGCATTGAACATTGTTACAGTCTTTAACACTGTTGTCTTTGAGGCACTATTCTTTGAAAACACTTTAGAATAATGTATTGTATATTGTATTATACCAAAAATGTTGATATTAAAATGTTTGGTTATCATAATAATAATTTCTTTTTTTTCTTTTTTTTTTTAAGTCTTAGAGATGGTATACACAGTGTATAGTATGTGAATTACTCCATGAATTTTTGTTTATTAATTAACTTATTTTTGCAGGCTGTACGATACATATAGTTTTCAGATGATCCCTGTGTTGGGTGAAGTGATCGCTGGAGACTGGAAATCATATCAGTATTTGGTGGAGAGCATCCGAAAGTTCCCAGACCAGGTAACAAAAAACAAAATACACAGTCCTGAGTGATACAGCTATTTTATAGGCATGAGAGACATGGCACAATAATTGTTCAGACATTTCGTGCAATAGCAATAATTTCCTTGTAGCTAAAACCCAAAGCCTTTGATGCAAAGTTTACATGTCTATCTTCATTTTGCCTAAAATAAAACCGTGTTGGGTCTTGAAATTTAAGAACCTATAAAGGTGTTGTTTCATCACCTAGGCAAGGGGTTCATTTTTATTTTACTTTAAGATTTCATTGTTTTTCTTTGTGAATGCCACACTGAAACCTTATCTGTGCCTATATTCAATACTAAAATTACAATATATTTAGGCAAAAAGTGAAATAAACCATTTTCAGTATTGTATGAAAATGAATTATAGAATATGTTGTGAGAAACCTCTATCATTCTATATGTCTTCCACAGGAAACATTTAAGGAAATGATTGAGGATGCTGGCTTCTTCTGTGTCCAGTATTTTAACCTGACTGGAGGAATCGTTGCGATTCATTCAGGATTCAAGCTCTGAGTGTCTACCGCACATACACAATGAGTATCGCTTTCTCTCCAAATGAACTCTGACAAGAGAGAGTGCTGTTCTACAAACAAAGTGAGGACAGTAAAATCAGAACACTTGTGCAACAGACACTGGGTCTTAGGAAACTCAGCATGAATAGTCCTTTGTTCTGTTGGTATATGGAAATATTTCACCCTTTGAAGTGAAAATGGAAGAGATTAAAATGTTCTTTAAAGTGTTGTGGGTTTGAGTGATATGTTTGTCTGAGATATTGAAAATGTTAAAGGCTGATGAAATGTGAGCACTATTTTTATTTGTACAAGCTGGACAATGTTTGGTTTTTGGTCATTGAGAAGCACATGCTGACCTAATAAAACAAAAAAAAGATTAAATATGTTTTATTTTATCCCATTACAAAATGTAAGTTTAGTAATGAACACTCCCAACGAATTGCTCTTCATATAATGCTGTGCGAGTTCTAGCTCTGGTCTCAATCGGAGCCACACACTTTTGTATTAGTGGAATTGGTCCATAATAACATGAAAAACATCCCTGTGATGTGTTGTGCTTGGCGAAAATGAAACAGTCAGTTGTGTTTTTACTTTAATAAAACCATATATTTTTTAAGATCTTTGTACACTGTTACAAAACTGTACTAAAATTTTAAAATCAGTTTTTGGTCAGAGAATATTTAATCGTCTTGTGTGCAATTACCATGTATTTACAAAGTCTCTTATTAGTGATCTCAAAAAAAAAAAAAAAAAAAAAAAAACCTCAGACACTCTGAACATAAGACATGGCTTAAAGATAAATATATTAGTCAATAAATATTCAGAGAACATATTTCCATTTATGAAATGTGCTGCTATACAGATACAGAAATATACACAGATCAAACTCTAACCTTTAACATTTGTAAAATGATAATGGAGAAAATAATTATATCTTTAAAAAAATTAAAAAATATTAATTTTTGTACACATTTTCTTTTATACAATCTTAAGTGCTACAAACAATACGAAATATTAAATAGTGACTCAAGTACCCAGAAAAAATGCTATATTTGCAGTACATATTTCTATGCAAGGCAAGAGTAGATTCTCATGTTACGGCACTGTTTTAGTCTATGTATAAATAAAGTTATTTTATAATGACCGCCTGTGTAAGCTGTATGGATACATTTCATAGAAACAGTATAAAATACTCTGTAAAAACAGAAAGGCATGATGATATGATGGTGTATGTGTAAAGCATGAGTGCAATGTGTAGTTATTAAAGGTGATTATGCGGTTTTTGATGCATATAAATATATATACCACTGCATTCCAATCTCTTTAAACCATTATACTTTGGCGTCTTTCTGACAAACTGCTAGCTTAAAAAAAGGAGAAAAAAAAAGAAAAAAAAAGAGCAACTTATTAGGGGTCAAACACTAGACATCCTACACCGCTAACCCTAGAGTAGTCAGGTTCTAATTCAACCAGTGGTGTTTTGACTGTACCCTGGAGACAAACTAAACTTTGGTGTGATATACATGTAGCTCAGTAGTCTCCATTGACAAGTATTTAAAAAAAAAAAAAAAAAGGAAGCTTTTTTAATGGTCTGTTCCTGTACTTAAAAGATAAAGGCCCTGAGAGAGGAAGAGAAAGAGGGAGATGTACAATATTCAAGTCCGATTTACACCTAGCTAAGTTGTCGGTGAGAAATGACCTCAGCACCTGATGTGCACTCCCTCCACATGAAGTGTTCCATTTTGGTTTTTATTTCTCTAAATGAAATAATTTAGTGTACTGAGATGTACGTACATGCTGTATGACTTCTTACTGCTCGCATGCAATTCTGAATGAAATATATGTGTAAAAAGAGCATTCAAATCATCTTATCGCTAATAACGTGGAACTTAAATTGTCGTAAAAACGTAAAAGTTAGTCATATACATTTACAGACATTTTCCCTGGTCCTAGTCCAATCAAGAAAGCATTCATATAATGATGCTCTGTATGACTCACATTTCTGAGTTTGTGTTGCACGAGGAAGTATGTGAAATTCAAATATAGCTGTTATTTAGCTTTATACTTTTGCCTTCTTAGCATCTATAACCATTGTGTTGATGTGACAGATTCTGAAGGCCACAGGAATGAACGAGATCAACACTGAAAAAAAAAAAAAAAAAAAAAAAAAAGTACAATTGTAAAATCTTAAAACGCAAACCATTTCTGATAAGTACACTCCAGAGTTTTGACAACACAACTATTAAAAAGTTTAAAATTTATTGATTTTCAAGAGCCTGTGCTGTTTTAGGGTCTCCTATCAGAGCCCTGATCTATCATAAGATGCTTTGCTGCCCCCTTGTGTTTCAGACATGCCAGTACACTGTGAGGGAAACAGTGCTCTGGCCTCTTCGTCTTGCTGATAAACTTGACCTCTACATTGTCCTGAGGTGAAAAATAAGTCACAATTCTCCTCAGAAGTCCTCTCTTCCCTCTCTACGGTAAGTCTAGGAGGGAGCAAACAAGTTTGTGGTTCTGGACCCAAGCCTAATTCACAGTCTGTATCCTCAGGAATTATGGGTATTCGCTGTGCTAGCTCACAGCAACCCTGTCCCATGCAGCCGTCACTGTCTGTCTGGGCGTACTGTACGTTAACTGAACAATCTTCAGCGTAATTACTAGCACTTCCCCGGTGTACAGTCATCTCTGTGTAAAAGCAGCATGGCAGTCCGTCATAGCTAACATGATCTGGCGACGGTAGCTGCTCGGTGCTAACGCTATAAAAGTTCTGTGGGGAAGCGATAGCTTGAGACTCTGCGGCCCACCTGCAGCGTCCTCGGTCTTCTCCTTCCATACCTTTATGTTCTAAGTTTAATTTAGGTACCTCAAAACAGCAGTTGCAAGCTACCCCTTGCTCTCCACAAGGCTTCACAGAGCTGTGGCTCCTTTCTGTCACAGAGCCCTCTAGGGGCCCGGCTGAGGTAGTGCTAGTAAGTTCCCTGGTTTCCACTGAAGAGTGGCTACTACAGTTGGGCTCCAGGCTGCAGTTAGACAACTGGTCCCCAGAAATGTAACAAGCTCCAACTGGAGGTTGTAGGCAGTCCATCATCCCTGATACTGGGGCCGAAGTGTCATCAGCTGGAGGGGCGGCAGAAAACACTGTCCCAGCCTCCCCAGCCGATCCCCGACACGGACTCTTACTGCGGTACACGTAGGGGTCATAGTCACTGCTTAGCGAACTCCGGAACGTCGAGCAGCTTCCATACACGCCCTGGTTGCTGACTTCCGTACAATCCAACATGGAGTCACTTGAGGAGCAGTGGCATTGACCCGAACTGCTGCTGCTGTCACTTCCAGGACAGTCCGCAAGGTAACCGCTACACACAGAGCGGTGCCCGTGGTAACAACTAAGTCCTGAGGTGCTTCCGGAGTCACCCAGACGGGAAGAGGAAGCCGGTGCCATGTGCACCACAGTAGGATACAAAAGTCCTGGTTGGAAGGGTCGACTGTGACCTTTGTGGAGTCCATTACCAGGCTGGCCTTCAGGTTGTGGAAAGGTCAAGCCCTGAAAATAGTAGTGCTGGTACATGGTCTCGTACTGGGAAAAGCAGGCAGCACGAGAAAAGTTGCGTCCATGGAATTTGGGTCGTTTGAATGTATGGGTTTGTGGGTAAGCAGGGCCACGATGCTCCAGGCTGCAATGGTGCGGGTTTAGCGTGTGGTCCAAATGGAGGGCAGGGTAACCCCGTATAAAGGGGGATTGTGAAGGATAGAGGCCCTGCTCAGGGTGCTGGTCCACTGTTAAAACAGTGATGGGGTTGCCATGGGGGTCCATGCTGGTCCGTGTAGGGTAGGCCGTCACCTGCCCAGCTCTGTGCACCCTTCCTGGATAATGAACAGGGAGGACGACTCTCTGCTGGCGGCTGTGGACTGGGTTTCCTGGATCAAGGCAAACTGTGCCTGGGTTTCCCTTTTTTTGTTCTGGTAGAAAATACAAATGCACAGTTCAAAAATTAACTGAATCAAGACCCATTATTTATACATATTTGACAGTTTGAGTCAGTTTCTGATGCTCACCAATAATGTTGTGCCTGCAGTGTGGACAAGTGTGGTGCTGAAGTAGCCAAGGGTCCACACATTTCTTGTGAAATCGGTGTGCGCAAGGGATCACCCTCAACTCCTGCAAGTGTGGCAAAGATTTGTGAGGTCAATAGGTCTGTCTTAACATTGTTGTGGGTCTTCCAGTTACTGCAGTGACATTTTGAAGCTTCCTGGAATGCAATATTTGCAAACCCCAAAAAACAGGGTACCATTTTATGCTCTTACCAAGTCACAGAGCTGTTTTCAAGTAACTCATGCTTTAGATCAGGGGTGTTCAATACTCCTGCTTCTCGAGGGCCAATGTCCTGGAGAATTTAGCTCCAACCTACACCAACACACCAGCCAAGAAGGTTCCAGTAATCTGGAAGACCTTGATTAGCTGGTTCAGGTGTGTTTAATTAGGGTTGGAACTAAACTTTACAACAGGGATGTCCAAACTCAGTCCAGGAGGGCCATTGTCCTGCAGAGTTTAGATCCAGCTTAACTCAATAAACCTGCCTGGAAGTTTCTAGTATGTCTAGTAAGACATTGATTAGTTCAGGTGTGTTTAATTGGGGTTGTAGCTACACCTTGCAGGACAGTGGCCCTCCAGGAGCAGGATTGGACACCCCTGCTTTAGATGCCAAAACACCACATTGTGCAATGTGAACTGTAGATGGCGCCACCGTTACACAGCTTGTCAGTGCTCAAGATGGTACAAACTCTCATACTAGTGCTTACAGGACTTTACAATTGCAATCAGCTACTGACTTATACATTATTTTCAGCCTAAAACCTACTTCCAATGCTTCGAACTCAGCTAAAGTGTCTCAAAAACAAAAACTTCAACATTCTCAACCCCTTTCTAAGAGATAAACTCCTGTGCTTTTATATAGAAAGCCTAACTTCACAGATCTCACCCACAGAAGTCATTCTCTGTCCCCAAGCATGACTCATCCCCCCTCCCTCTGCCTTTCCTCCCTGCTTTTGTTGCTTTTCTTAATCATCACAGACAAACCCTTTGATGCCATTGAGCCTTTTATATCGCCACTTCCTCTGTGCATCTCAGACGCCTTGATTTCTTTGTTGTGTGCTTTTTTTTTTTAGCATGACACATAACCGCAAAGGCGAATAAAAAAAATGTCACCAGTGTTAGTCTTCATATACTTTCAGACAGAAGAAGCACAGGGAGGCCAAAACAAGGATGTTTAAGACAACAATATCAAGAACCTCAGAAAGGTCCTTCACTGAATAAACCAAATCAACCAAAATAAATAAACTAGAAAGCATGACTAATTTTCCAGGGTCATGCAGTAGTGGTTTGGCATATTCCTTTAATCTGTTAGCCTGTAATTTGGTTTTGGAATAGATATTAAAGGACCAACAAAGTGAGTAAATTTGGCCAGTGTGCAACACCTTTTTAAATTGTTTTTTTTCCCCCTTCTACAAGCTTTTGAACATTTCTGAAGATAATTACCTCGCCATCGATGTATTTCTCAAGGCATATGGCACAGTCTGATGTGGAACTACTGCTCACTGAGTCTGATGCTCCACAGCTGGCCTCACGTTGACCCTTGACCTTAGCCTTGAACTTGCGTGTTTCCATCTTCTCCAGGGCCTGAATGGCCATCCGGTTCATGGAACTCTGACAGGTGGGGAAACAATTATGTACAGAAGGCATGTCAGGAAAGGCATGAAACAAACTTCTTTAAATTGTACATTGACATGAAACAAGACAACTTTTTGTGAATTAATCAAATTGCATGAGGTCAACATTTAGACCTCTAATTGAATTGTTACCGTGTAATCGAACCCGTATCAAACTGCATTGTAGAGCCTCACCTGGCTGCGTCTTTGCTTGAGCTTTATCTTGATGAGGAGGATGAGGCAGACCAGAGACACCACAACGAAGAATGCCAGGAAAATTCCCATGTCAAAATACTCTGTGGGCTGTAGTAGACAACAACAGGAAAATGTCAGAACATTTTGAAGATAAGGTGTCAGCGAAAAAGCTTACATTCAATTAAATTACAAACGTTACACACCATTGTAAAATAAAACTTTCTTTGTGGGACGCTCAGATGTGATAACGCAACAAGCCAAGCACAACATGCCATAGAAGGCATACTTCAAAGGAGATTTAGAAGACTTAAAGGGATAGTTCACCCAAAAAATGAAAATTACCCCATGATTTACTCACCCTCAAGCCATCCTAGGTGTATATGACTTTCTTCTTTCAGACGAACAGAATCTGAGTTATATTAAAAATATCCTGGTTCTTCCAAGCTTTATAATGGTAGTGAATGGAACTCGAGTCCAAAAAAGTGCATCCATCCATCATAAAAGTAATCCATATGGCTCCAGGGGGTTAATAAAGGCCTTCTGAAGCAAACCAATGGGTTTTTTTTTTTTGTAAGAAAAGTATCCATATTTAAAACTTTATAAACTATAATAACTGGCTTCCGGCAACAGCCGTACTCAAGTCTAGTTCTGGCGGAAGAGTGACCTCTGATCCGAGACGACGTATTAATGAACGTGGAAGCGCAGAGGATAGAGCAAAAAATATTTTTCTTACAAAAGCTGAGTTTTTCTTACAACTCCGATTCTGTTCGTCTGAAAGAAGATAGTCATATACACCTAGGATAGCTTGAGGGTGAGTAAATTATGGGATAATTTTCATTTTTGGGTGAACATTTCCTTTAACTTTTTACAGAGTTTTATACCATGCAAAATCTGTAACGCTAATTAAAGCACTGTTTAAAAATATTATTATATAAAAAATAAGAAAAGAAAAAAAAAAATCAAGATAAACTTTGTGACCCATAAAGTTCACGTTATAACATACTAATGTATGTTTTATTGCATGCAATACAAAAGTGTGAACTCTCACCCTTGGTGGTCGATGTTGGATTCTGGCTCGTGCAACTTTTTGCTTATTGACTATGTTCATCAGTTTAACCGCATCGGCTCCTTTGACATAGACCACCGGCCTTTTTAAGGGGTCCTCTGAAACCTGGTTCAGCTAGGAAAAATAATGAGAGAAAAGACAGTAAGAATTTGAGAGAAAGATTTCAAGCTCTCATGCCAGACCACCACAATTAAATGATACAGTTATTTAGAGTAAAAACTCTGAAAAGCAGCAACAGCACCAAAACCCATTACACTGCTATGGCTTTACATCTGAAGATGCACTTAGAAAAATACATGTAATTATTTTAATGAATAACATTTCCAATCATTATTCAATCTGCCCAATCAACATGAACTCGGTTGCTGGGGAAAAGCTCTCCCCGACAACATACACCCATGTGAAAAAGCAACCTATAGAGTCCAGACATGGAAACTGTGGTTGGTCTTTTTTCCGTATAGAAGGGGAAAGTAGCAGTAAACCAATTGCATGTTGCGAATGTGGATGCTCAATTTAGCCTTGTAGCTCCCTCAGACTACAGCTCCAGTCTGTAATTTGAAAAACCTGAGGGAAATACCAGGGATATTCAAGCCTCTATTTCTCCCTCTGTCGTCATGTCTCTCATGTGAAATATGGGAAGTTGAAAGATAGTCATTTAAGCGTTCTTTCCCCCCTCTTATTTTTCAGGTCTGTTGGGTTTTCATTCAAGAAAAGAGGCACAGACTCAGGGAAAGCCTCCCGCTTTCTCTATATTTACACATTGCAATATGATAGAAATACAGGCTCTAACAGCACATCGTAGAGACGTCTTTACGGTTTGTGCATTTTTATCTTGACAATTTACAGCATTCGCTCGTCTGCAATACATGGAATAGAATAATGTTTCACAGACCTTGTGGCTGTTTTTTTTTTAAAGACATTTATTTAACGTTTGTACACAAATACAACAAAAGAAAAGCTTGTCGCCATGATCCTAAGGTGTTTCTGTGGTAGCTGTTAGCTATATGTGCGGTTTCTAGGCTGTTGGTCAAGTCTCTGAAAAAATCTAATTTAAGTCTATGGGATTTTCAACACATTTAGTCATCTACCAGGCAAAAATCAGATCAGTTAAATTAACAGCATACATTTTTCATTTGAGGTATCACAGATGTCTTTGGCAATGAACATATGCTTACTGGGGGAGAAAAGAAAGAGAGAAAGAGAGAGAAAAAAATGAATAAGGACAGAACTAGGTTAGGATCTGGGGTAGGGAACTAGGGTAGGATCTAGCAGGTGATGATGAAAGCTTTTCCCTTAATGCTTGGCCCCGTGATTAAAACTCTCCTCGTCCTCCCCAAAGCCTTGAGGCTTTAAACTGTAATCTGTGCAACCGAGGAAGCCGAATGAGTCTGGACAGAGGTGCTGGCACTGGAATGTACTGCGCTGACTCTTTTCATGTGGTCTACACAGAAGCTCTTTTATCTCGTCTGTACACCGTTTACAACTGAACGAGGGAGAGGGGGAAAAAGCAAGTCTGGGCCTGGTTTGGGAGAGAAAAATACCACAGTGAAAGAGAGGGGAGTGGAAAAAAAGACCCTTGCTCTCTCAAAAGCAGAGACAAAGAAAAGGACTTCCGCAGATCAGCCTTTTCCACAGACAGTGGTGAGAATAGGTGCTGCACCACGGTAGTGATTCCATTAAGTAAATGGAAATAAAGTGGTAGTGGACAACACACTGCTTTCAATTATCACTGAATATCTAACTACATTTTCGTTTCTTAAAGAAAATTCAAATACATCCTATCTGTCCTAAATAGTATGTGGTACTAGAATTAGTCCGTAGGTGTGCCAGAGGTGCCCAAATTAAATACTTTTTCAGAATCTGCTTTTTTTTTTTTTTTTTGTATTTTTATCTAAAAGTTCCATAGTTTAGCTATAATTTATCTAGCATTTACATGGTAACAGTACATTGCAAGTACATATGCTAGCAAGATGCAAAATATATATGATGTGGTATGACACAGGCCCAAATACTGATGTACTATCTTAATATACTGTACACTCAAAAGTATGACATTTTCCCCATCAACAGCAAAAGTACATATAATACAGTACAAAAGTTTGGGGTCTGTAAGATTTTTTTAAATATTTGAAATGAAAAAATTCTTTTATGCTCACCAATGCTGCATTTTGATCAAATACACAGTAAAACAGTAATAATGTGAAATATAAAATAAAAAAACCCTTATATATATATATATATATATATATATATATATATATATATATATATATATATATATATAATGTTTTAATGTATCATTACTCCAGTCTTCAGTGTCACATGATCTTTCAGAAATCATTCTAATATGCTGATTTGTTGCTCAAGAAACAATTCTTATTGGTATCAGTTTCATTTGATCAATTAAATGCATAATTCCTGAATTGAAGTACTGATTTCTTAAAAAAAAAAAAAAAAAAAAATCTATAAAATATTACTGACCACAAACTTTTGAAAATGAGTGTAATTTAGTATGTAGTGTAAGTATGCAAATTAGGACATAACCAATTAAACGCAATTCCATTAACAAACCACATTACAATCCTATGACTTCTTTGAAAACTAAATGGAGTTTTAAAAATAAAAATTTGAGATTTTAAACCTTCAATCTTTAATTTAAAACAAAAAAACAAAAAAAAACAATGATATACTATAAATGGGAAAGTTTTTCCTTTGTGTTTTTTGCATGCACAATCCCTGTTCACACGAATCTGTGAAAAACTAAAATCGCTGTGTTATGCTGCCAGGTCAGTAGTTGGAGATGTCACTTTGTAAAGAAACACTACGCGCCTATAGACTGAACACATAATGAGCATGTGCATGACGTCACCGTTTTCACAAATTCGCATTTTTGTAGTTTACACAGAGACGATAACGGTATCACTTTCAAAAGTTTGCATTTTCAGGCCCCCAAAACGCTGTTGTCGTGTAAATGAACGGCCAAAACGAATAAAAAGTTTTTAGTTGAAAACGTTGTGTATATGGCCCCTGAGCCTGAAATTATCTACAAAAGCTTGGCATAATTAACTAAATGTTTAGTCACATTCCACATCCATTTATAATAACGGATCCAATTAACATTTATGTTTTCATACATTATGCATGTAATGCACAGGTGTTACTCTAGAAAATGCTAATATCAAAACTGGATGTTTTGCTGATAAAGATCAAATTAGGTTGAAGTTGTAATGACATTCAGCACACTGATGTTACAGACACTCACCTGGTCGATGGCATCTGGATTTTCAGAGACGTCAAAGATGACAGCTGTGGCCCCCCTCTGAACGGCTCTCTTCGCCTGTGAGGATGGTGACAAAGAAAAAAAAAGTTCTCATCTAAAAGTGGCAATGCAGTGCTGAAAGTAAACAGTGGAAAAAAGAACAAAGTATTATTTATATACAGTGTTATTTTGGTATTATTTATATACTAGTACTCGTATTATACTAGTATTTATTAATATTTGATATTAGCTTTTATTTTGATATGTTCATTTTTTATTTTCATTTTAGTTTAAGTTTCAGTAATTTTATAATGTGCTTTTGTAATTTTATTTATTAGTTTTTTATATTTCTATTTTATTTTTAATTCAGTTTTAGAAGTAATTTTAGTACTTCAAATTTTAAAAAATTCAGTTTTTTTTTTTTTTTTAGTTTTTCGAACTAATATTTAGATTTTATTTAAATTACCAATTACTTTTAATAGTTTGTTTTCATTTTAGTTAACTGTAACAACACTGGTAATTACTGCATTTATAGGAAAAGACAACAATTCAAAATACAAGAAACCGTAAGACCGCAAACCAAATGCTTAAATTAGGAGCAACAGTAGGCTCCACATCAAAGTTTTTCTTAATTTAAAAGATTTGGATTCATTTAAAAGCAGCCCATTTTTAAAAACACACTGCAGTAATGTGACTCTTTTCTTGAGGCTTAAGTAAATATTTCCACACCATGTTAAATGTTCACCTGTTTCTCTCCCAACCAATAGAGGTCACTCTTACACTTCAGCTAGATGGCTCACATGAGTCAGTATGCAGTACTTTGTACTCAGAAGTACTTTGTGATGATTACAGTGGCTTTCTGTACATAACTGCAGTTCAAAGCTTTGATCAATGCGTTTAGTTGTGCTATCATTGCTTCATTTGTTCACCAATTTATTGCCATCTTGAAGTTCATTGTTTTATTATTTTAATAGATGATCAACATCACATAGCCAGAATCGCATTTTGTTTACACACTGACGTCTGGGTATGTTCCAACTCCTCTCATGTGAAAGAGAAAAGAACAGGCTGAAACAAAAAAAGGAAAATAAAGAGATCAAAGCGACAATGCGCAGCTCTATAACTCTGTTATCAGAGTAGCAAAGGGATGGCACCCTTCCAAGCCCAAGGCATTCTGGGTACTATGAGAGAAAGCATGGCCTCTCCACACACTGCCTGTGTGCTTATGCATGTCTGTGAGAGTGTGTGTGGTAAAGACATTGCCAGTGACTGTTCAGCAAACAATACATGTACCCGCAGTGAAAGTGATTTCTCTCGAAGTCTCACGTAAAAGGTCTGAACGAGAAAGTTGGTTTAGGTCGGGATTTCGTAGCTAGAAAAGCAAAAAATTACAGAGCGTATGATGATCTAAGAGTATTTCTCAACTTTTTTTGGTCCACCACAGCACAATCAGTAATTAAAATACCCGCTCATTAACACCAAACCGTACATATTTCTTATAACTATACAGACAGACAGATTTTCTGTTTTAGAGGTTTAAAAAAGCAAAATCTAACTAAACCCTAGCTGAAAGTTGACAGTTGACATTAACCATGTAATTTTGTATTTTGATGTCTACCACACAACGATGAGTCTAGTGATGTGGTAAGCTGATCTTGCTAAATAGTAACTTACAAGTCCAAATAAAATAAAACATTGGAATATTGTTAAAAATGTTGACGGCAACATTCATTATCAAATCTCAAATGTTTTCTCAACACGAGCCGCACTGAATCCCACAGGAAAATGACAGTGAAACCAATTCCCATTCTGACTTCTGTTAAAGCTTGAGCAAGAAAGTGCAAGAGAACAAAAACAACCCAGAGAAAACTCATGGGACTGCAGGCGTATAGTACGGAGGGGTTGGGTGAGAGGTTATGCAGCAATATTACCACACTCAAATTCAAAATGAAAGGACAAAGCAAACATTTTTTTTGCACATTGACTGAACAGTAAAATAAAATAAAATAAAAAAGGCATTGTAAGAGGTAAGCCACACAATATTCTTATTTCATTTTTGGCAATATTTTATTATGCCCAAAGACATACTTTACGGTCTTTGATGAGATGTCATTTTCATTTAAAAGTGAATATGCTCAGTAAACATTGGAATGAGGAAGACATGAGAGAATCCAATGGAATTCATTGGATGCTGGATGAGGGAACACCTTGAGAGATGAAAACGAAGTGGAAGTTAATGACTGTTTATGTCTTGTCAACATTTCGATTCACACTACCGTTTAGCTGATTGACTGATCCAAAGGAATGCGGAAACAGATTGAACTCTTTCGCTTTACCTTGTTTGTTTCACATCAATGTGCTTCGAACGGTTCAGCTGTGTTTCGGCTCTTTTGAAGATGGCAATTTCAGTTAATTATTAATAGCGCTTGATAAAAGAGTTTTAGGAGTAAAATGAGGGGTTAGAAAGAGGGGTGGCTGACTGAAAGAATGAGAGAGAGAGAGAGAGAGAGAGAGAGAGAGAGAGAGAGAACGTGTGGAACAGGCCAGAAGAAAGAGACATGGAATCTACTTTGAGCAAGTGCTGCGATGTAACAACTTGCCTAACAACAGCAAAAAAAAAGCTTCTTAAGACAAACCAAAGACCACCACACAACCTCCCTCCCACACACACACACACACACACACACACACACACACCTTGTTCAGGTGTCCTGCACACAATGGCCACCAGCAGTGTTGAGGAATCCACTTTGAAACTGTAGCTACTCATTTTGAATAAGTAGTTAGCTACACTATAAGCTACTTACAAAAAGTAGCTAACTACATTAAAGCTACTTAAGGGGATACACAATCTTTTTAAATATAAAACTATCTGAAAATATCATTTATAATTTGATAAGCAGAGTCATACAGTATTTTTCTGGTGCATTGAAAAGTGTTTTGTATGAAAGGCAAAGTTTCCTCAACATTTGACTAATGAATTTCCATGACTGTTTTGGTCATTAAAAACATTTTTTTGTGTTCCAGTCTATTGAACAGATACATTTACACTAAATGCAACTAATTTTTTATAATTAAGAAGACTTAAAATACTGCACAAGGATTTGTGCACACTGTGTAGAGACTGAAATACGTGAATCCTTTTTATGGAACCATCCAAACAAACAATTCATTCATCAGAATTAACTGACCAGACATTATGGCTGGATTCCGCGATTCCATCTGCATAAGAAGGTAATATTACTGTACCTTTACTGTAGTAAAAATAAATTATATTGGATTCAAAATATATAGTTGAAATTGCAATGAACTTACAGTATGATTGCTAGAAAGCACTACATCTTGCACAAAAGTGACTGATCTCCAGGTGGGCTACAATCAATTTATAGACTCTTGAAGCAATCATCTCTCCAATTTTTCTGCAATTTTTCCTCTCGATTTCTCCTCCTCACCCCTTTTTATATTTCAGCAATCCTACACACTCACTCACTCACTCTGCATTGCTATAATTAAAGTAATTAAGTCCTCAGAAAGCAAAGCTTTGCCGTTACACTGTAATTTCAGGTTGCCTTCTGGCCGTTGGGATTCCTCAAAGATAAAGGCATACTTTCCTCTTTTAGAGTTTACTAACATGTGGTACGATTTTTTTTTTTTTTAAATCACCCTTCATCTTCTCTGAAAGTGCCAAGACATTACTTAGGCAAGTCCTAGATTCTTCAAGGGAAAAAAATGGAAATAACGCAAAAAAAAAAAAAAAAAAAAAAAAGGGAAAATAAAATAAGTATCCAAGTCAGCAAAGTACAAAACTTTGCCTACTTGGTTTCTCACAGTCTCTTCACTACTTTGCCAGGGCTACACTTAACACGAAAATCCAAACACACTTAGCTTAAGTTTACACTGAGGTCCTTACTAGAACCACAGCACTTAACGCTAAATAGACAGGCTAGAAGCTGCTCTTTTGCGTTCATTTTAGGTTTTATTTCTGCTGTTGACTTGCGTCAATGCACAGGTTGAAAAGCAAAGAGTAAAAGAAGAATTTTACATACAATTTACCTACAAATGTTAGGAAAACTAAATAAAAACACCCACAAAGGTGCCTTTATTGACTGCCTGAGGTTACCTTCCTTACAAACAAAACTACTAGGGTACCAAGTTGCAGTACAGTACACGCTTAAAAATAAAGGTTCCAAAAGGAGGTTTTTCACAGCGATGCCATAGAAAAACCATTTTTGGGTCCTCAAACAAACTTTCAATGAACAGTTCTTAAAAGAACCTTTTTTTTTCTTATTGTGAAAAACAACTGAATAATCTAAAGAACCTTTTTCCACTATAAAGATTTTTTTTGTGGAATGGTTCCGTGGAAGTTAAAAGTTCATGGAACTATAGATGTCAAAAGACTCCACATAAAAACAATTTCCCCCCTTAAAAATGTAACAGTAAGCGTACAAATATTACATTTCAATATCACTGAGGTAAAGTACAAATTATATACAATACATATGGTTAAGGAGCAAAATTGCTCAAACATTTTACACCACTGCAAAAAGTACTGTGGTAATAATATGTTAATGATATCTGACGGCATTGCATTCAGATCGATCACTATATTGTTCTATAATATGTTACTCCAAAGTATTGTAGAGAATACCTTGGAATTATCATTATGCATGTCAAAAAAGGTACTTTTTTGTTAATTACTGTTGTACCATTTATTTGTATGTTTGTTACCATGGTAAGCAGTTTAACACATTCTCTATATCGCACCAAAACGTAGCCTACTTCTTAGAAGCTGCATAAATGCGCCACACAAAACTTGCTGGAACCCTTAACTAGAACACACTTACGGGTTAATATTTGTCTTATGGACAAAAGAGTCCATTAAGCAACAATGGTTGAATTTTACAGCAACCATGAGTACAGAGTGTTACAATTTAAAACAATTTTTATGGGTGAAAAATGTTTATGAAGCTTGTAAAAGTCATGTAGTAACACAAATCACAGCACAAACCTAGTGCTAAATTAAACTTCCTTTCTCTCAGCAACTCTGCCTGGAAGTACATATAAAATCATTCAAAACAAACAAGGCATCTGGACAGGAAAATAGCTTTGTTTTCATTTCTAGATTTGATTTAATAATTATTTAAATGTTCTCCTTCATTCATTTACACTAATAGTTTATTAAAGTTATAAACATGCACTACTATTCAAGTCCTTTATTCTCTAAAGGCTGCATTTATTTTATCAAAAGTCTAGTCAAAACAGTAATATTATGAAACGGTATTACAATTTAAAATAACTATTTGCTATTTTTATTTATTATAAGATGTAATTTATTCCTGTGATGCAAAGCTGAATTTTCAGCATCATTACTCCAGTCTTCAGTGTCACATGATCCTCCGGAAATCATTCTAAAATGCTGATCTTGTGTACAAGAAACATTTCTTATTATTATCAATGTTAAAATACTGCTTATTTTTTTTTTTTTTTTGTGGAAACAGCTATTTTTCTATCCAAAGTTGTGAATTTACCTTGTGTTTCCATCCAGTGAGTCGAAGAGAACAAAATCGTCACTTCCTGATAAACTGGTGCTAAATATCACTAAGAAAAATGGAAGATGCTGCAGTAGAAGCCACTGTATATAATAATTTCCATATACAATAAATTACTTGCGCCTCAGAGCGCGCAGACAAAACATAATAAACGCTGTCATGTTATTATGCATTCATTCAGATGCCTAGTGTTTGTGATCACAATCGTGTGAGGCGCTTCTGGGAGGGAATTATACCACTTTAACGACAGACTTTGCTCAGGCATTACAGAATGACAGCATTTCAGATGCTGTGCAACGAGATCGGTCCACTGGTTGGTCCAGTTATGCCGTCCCTCAAAGTCATGTCTTTTTTGATGCGCACCAAGAAATTTACTCGGTAAAAGTGTTTCCATTGTAGTTTATGCGCACGTTTTCATAACGCATGCAAAAATGTATCCAACTCAGTTTTTTATGCACATTTTCAGAATTTATGCGTGTTTCCATTCAGCAATTTTTTTTTATGTGATATCCCAAAATGCGCATAAAAATAGGTGGATGGAAACACACAGCGAATGAACAATATCCAATATGCAACTGTACTAAGTGTCAGCATGCACATCTTAAAAGTAAATCAGCAAGTAAGAATTTCTATAAGGAATAAAATGTATGCACACCCAAAAATTATTTATTCACAAGCATCCTTGATCATCACAGAAAAAGTCTAAAATTCCCTGACTTCTCTGTCACTTATTAAACTGCTCACATCACTTAGAGTTCATGCAGGAGCAGTAAACTAGTTTCGACGTGACTGAACTACTGCAAACAGATGGACACCTCTGAGACCAAAGTCACTGAAGTTTGATCTAAAGCTTGCCTTTACTTTAAATTGACATGTATTTTAGAGCATTCTCTCTAAAGATGAGAGGTAAATAGGTCTTAATAACATGCCATCACATAGCCAATGGTTATTTACTGAAAAACAGGTCTTGATTTTGGCCCGGTCCGTGGACGCAGCGACCTAACTGAGATGCCAGTCTCATCGGAGGCCCCTGTTAAGTAGTGCAGAACTAATATAGGATAATTTGAGGGAAGGCACCAGAAGACCCTGGACTACAGGTCAGCTTCTTGTTCAGACCTGTTCTGAGTTCAGTTTCATGCTGTAAGCAATAACAGTTTGAAGGACTGAAAAGATAAGTCTCGGTTCAGGTAAGTGGTATAGATTGGGCTAAATAACTTCAAAACCTTATAATGACATAATGCTTTTTACAGCTAATTAACAATGTTTTATGAAGCTGTTTCACAGAGGGAACATTCACCTGTTAATTAGCCAACTTTAGGGGTGTGCTGCTTATAAAATGCACACGCTAGTTCAGGTGAATAAAGCTGCTATTCATTTAGTTTACTGCTAGTTTGACTCACTGGATTACATCAATTCAAAAATAAATCCAAATTTCTTTTCATCCTGCGCAATGCATTGATTTCTTCAAAAATCGCCATACCATCAACCTTTTTATAACCAGTCAGCCTTTCACTTTCTCTCCTCTAACAAAATCTCTCATCACTCCCAGCTCCTGTTGCATAACCAGAAAATACACTTGCGCTTGATGCGTGTATGTGTGTGTGTGTGTGCGAGGGGCACCTAGCAAAGGGACTGACAAATGCAAGGCTCTGTAACTGTGCATCCAAAGAATAACTCACAGAACAGAAAGACTGGTGTTTCATGTTTCCTGCAACTCACAAATGGACATAACATTTACTTCTAAACAGGGCTTGACATTAAAGGATTAATTCACTTTCAAATGAAAATTACCCCAAGCTTTACTCACCCTCAAGCCAAATGACTTTCTTCTTTCTGATGAACACAATCGGAGATATTTTAATAAACATCCTGACACATCTGAGATTTATAATGGCAGTGAGTGGGACCAACGAGTATGAGCTGAAGAAAGTGCATCCATCCACATCCATCCATCATAAACGTGTACTCCACACAGCTCCGGGGGGTTAATAAAGGCCTTCTGAAGCGAAGCGATGCGTTTGTGTACGAAGTTACAAAGAAAGTGTAAACTGGCGTCCCGTCAGTTAAGCTTTTTCTGTATGTTGAATAGGGAAGGCGTAGGACGTAGCAAAAGCTTTTTGAACTGCAAGAGTTTTACATTTTCTTCGTACGTTGAATACGGAAGGTGGTCTGGCAGAAGCTAAATATTTTACTTCATAACTTGTTAAATATGAATTATTGTGGAGTAAACGTGTGGAGTACACGTTTATGATGGATGGATGTGGATGGAAGCACTTTCTTCAGCTCATACTCATTAACCCTGTTCACTGCCATTATAAAGCTTGGATGCGTCAGGATATTTATTAATATATCTCCAATTGTGTTCATCAGAAAGAAGGTCATATACACCTAGGGTGGCTTGAGGGTAAAGCTTGGGCTAATTTTCATTTGAAAGTGAACTAATCCTTTAACTTTTTTGCTCACCAGCCACTTTAGCTAGTGGTTTTCCAAAGTTACTAGCCACTCAGCATTTTTGGATGGATGGATGGATGGATGGATAGATGGGAATACTACTTTGCCTTCACATTCAGATAACAGACAGACTTAGCAGTCTATACTTACTAAGTCCATTGAACTGGTTATAAACCCTATTTTCCAGTCTCTAAAACTCCATATTTCACTAGCATATTAGTTCTTGTGGATGTGGATTTCTTCCCATTCAACAACAGCTACATGTGGATGTATTAAATCAAATGGTGTTGATTTGGAAGAACTAAATGTTCCTCTCCAGATGATACCCACTAGATCTATCAGCGGCGCCTCAATGACAAGACACAATGACGACGAGGCTGGTGATGTCATTGGACGTTCTGTGGGAGAATCTCTGTTCATTATTTCATCATTAATAGAATGAACTCCAGCTTTGGTTCCCAGCTACGGCAGCAACTTCCTGAGGGGTCGTAAAATTGCCCTCTTCTCCATTTATCATTCTCAAGGCTCTTTTCCCCCCCTCTTTCCTTTCCCTGCACTCAACGATCAGTCAAAAAACGCAGCCACTAATTTAAAGCCCATCGGCTTCCCGCTAACTCTGGTGACTGCAAACCCTGCGCCTCAGGATGGACAACCGCTAATTAAATTTCCCCCTCTTTTTTTTTTTTTTGCTTTCCTCTCACTCTCTTTTTGGGTGTATGTTTTGTTTTTATACCGGTTTTCCAGCCTTAACCATGCACAGGAAAAGTAAACAATCCTGTCTTTTCTTTCTCCTCTCCATACCAAATTTGAGGTAAGGTATGTTGCAAGAGTTTTGAAAGAAAACACATTTTAAGGCAAGTTTAAAGTCAATGTGAATTACTGTTTATAACCCACTGTACTTACGTAATCTGATAAATTTCTGAGTAAACAAGATAGTCACCAAGAAACAATTTTCGATTGGAGTTATCCAATGATTGAACTGACTGAATAAAAAAAAATGTGGAAAAAGCTCAAATTCAGCCAGACCGAATTATAGTTTATTAAAACAATGCCTAAATAACTGTTTGGCTACTGTTTAACCATCAAACAGTTAACCCATTTTGATTAAAGAGTATGAATATAATAAATATTATGCATATACATTTATTTATGATTATTTGCAATAATATGTGAGTTTATGAATCATTCACAATAAGACCACAAAATCGATATCAAAAAGGTCCAAACAAAAAGAAACTTTTTATATAAAGAGTAGCGTTTGAAATGCTGTCATCACAGATTTGCCAGCATAGCCTATCCTTGTAGATGTACAGGGGAAAAGTGAAGCTAATTGCAATTCTGAGAGGCTCAACAATGTCACGTACACCATTCAGAAACTTTCTTTTAAATGGATGTGAAACTCTCTTGCTCAGTACAGTGGAGCATTCAGAGCTTTCACCAAAGAAGTCATTATTAAGTAAGTGTGCTGTGGATTCCCTGTCAATGATAACTCAATCCAGGCGCGTTTAGATTTAATAAGGGTACCACAGCACGAGGCAAACAAACACACGCATAAGTTATCTTTAATAAAGTTAACACTGCAGGGAGACACTCTGCTGACACTGTCTTAAGACAATCAGACACAAAGGGCTGCCCAGGGTCACAGAGAGTTTAAAAATGTGGCTTCCCAAAGAGGTCAGCATCTACATCTACACTAGAACTATGCTAAAAATCTGCCTACAAAATCTTTTTATTGTAGTCATTCCACTAAAATAAAATTACACACAAATGAATTACCACAGAACCCAAACAAAAGTCATGACCAAGATGTCAATATTAAAATAAAATGAACCAAATGCATTCACACATTACCTTCTTAATAAGTTGGCATGGTAATGCTAGATTGTGCTAAAATACTATTTTTACTGTTTTATTTATGGCTTATTATTTGATTTTACAGATAAATAAAGTCATTATCTGCTAAACCAACCATGTCATTGAGACCCTATTTATATTATTTTCAATAATATTATTTTTATTATATTATTATTAGACATTAAGTCTAATAATAACAATGGTGAGGATACTACTACTACTACTACTACTAATTAGACCACAAAGTGATATAAATAAAAATGGGTTAAGGATTTATTATATATATATATATATACATACATACACATACATATGCATGCATAATAGTAATCATCCTTTTTATACACATTATGTACATACATATTATTCATTATGCTTCTCAGTCATATATACATGCAAGTAGGCAGTTAATCGATGTGTTAATTATTCATTAAATGAAATGCAACTGATTTGGTTCTCTGATTGAAGAGTGTCAGCCAGCGTGGAGTCAGAGCTGCTTGTGCACTGCGGTGAATGAGGGCAGCTGAATGCGAATGACTTTAATTAAAGGAGCATGAGCTCTCTGCCTTCATACCTCTCTAATCTAACCTTCCCTTGAAGTGGCTCTCTGTGTGTGGGGTATATTTGAGCTAAGCTTCGTGTGTGTGTGTGTGTGTGTGTGTGTGTGTGTGTGTGTGTGTGTGTGTGTGTGTGTGTGTGTGTGTGTGTGTGTGTCAGCGAGGGAGACACTTTGTGTGTGTGTGTCTGCGTCTTTGTAATGGGATCTGCATTTGGCGAGCTGCGTTTCTCCCCGGGCAAACAGAACAGCAGGTTTAGACTCAGCCTATACAAGACCACAACGACTTTCCAGCACTTAGATTAACCCTTGCAGCAGGGGGATTTACCAGAAGACTTCAATGATTTAGAGCAGGGGGGCAGTACTTTGATACAAGCACAAAAAACGAGGTGTCTCTCTTTCAATGAACGAAGAAATCTGATGGAAACTCCTCGCTTCCTCTCACACGTTCATTCCGTTATTTCCACCTCAGCCTCTCATTCATTCATCTTTCTCAAGGCTGTTCTGAGAGCAGGAAACAGGAGAAGAACTCTCCCTCTTGCTCTATTGTCCCTTCTACTCCAGAGAGCTGTAATTCAACCACCCACAATCCCTCCCTGCGCTCACACGTCTCACACTTTAACAAGCGTATCTTTACCTGACACACAAGCCGGTGGCTTCGTGCACCTGAGGCTACCAGGTGTGTTAGCCAGTCCCGTTCTCAGTTTCCTACCTTCAGTTCCCCCCTGCCACAGGAAAGACAAATCACACATGAGATCTGTTTAACATCTCAATTGTTTCTCCTAGATGGCAATGAGATTAAATGGAGTGCAAATGGAGACTTAAGGCTCCTGCAGAGATTCCCAGAGGCCCTAGTAATCTCACACGTCCCATCTAGAGTTTCAGAAGAGATCTCGGTATCACGAACCATGCTCAAATTTGCAAAGCTACTAATGTCTGCAAGATTCTGCAAAACTATTTCTCATCAAATTCTTCCAAGACCAAATTATCCGAGCTATGCTGTCCACATTCGTTTTTATAGCTCTATATTTTTATGACAGCAATTAGCTTCTGTTTTATTTCTCCTCAGGAATTTTAGGAGAAACATCTGAGACAAAGTTACAAGGATAGTTCACTCATCATTTACTTTCTTATGGAAGCTTGTTTCCACCATGGAATAAAACAATTTAAAGGATAATTGCGATTTTTTTCTCTCACAATTCAGACTTTTTTTCTCATAATTGCGAGATATAAACATAATTGTGAGTTATAAAGTCAGAATTGAGGGATATAAACTCGCAATTGTGAGAAAAAAAATATAGATATAAACTCGCAATTCCGACTTCTCGAAATTGCGAGATTATGTCTTACTTATCTGACTTCTCACAATTCTGACTTTCTCGCAATTGCGAGTTTATATATAGTAATTCTGACTTCTTTTCTCAGAATTGTGAGATAAAAACTCGCAATTACCTTTTTTTTCCCCCCATTGGCAGAAACAAGCTTCCATACTTTCTCATATTTTTTCTGTGAAATTAGGGAAAAAAAAAAAAAAAAAAAAAAAAAAAAATTATATATTATATATATATATAATTTTATTTTATTTATTTTTTTAAATGTCTTATTTTCATAATGAAATTCAATGAGATCCAATGTTGTTTTGGACCCCATTGACTTCCATTGTCTGAAACATGCTTCAAAATATCTTTTGAGTTCCACTGAAGAAAGTAAGTCATACATGTTGGGATTGGGAATGACAGAGAAAGTAATTTTCGGTTTTGGTTTAACTATCCCTTTAAAGAAGTTAATTAGCAAATCAAGCAAAGTAAGAGTTCATCAAATATCGTCAACAAAAGCTCATTGTAGCTGTGTTAATAAATCTGCTCAAAGTGATCATGTCTCTTCAGAAGACTTAAATCAAATAGTTTGATTCATATGGATCTCTTTTATGATCTCTTTATGAACTTTTTGAAGTTTTGGTGGAATGGACTATCAATGGAGGGACAGAAATCTTTGAGATTTAGGTAAAAACACCTTCATTTGTGTTTCAACAAAAGTTTGAACAAAAGGCTTATGGGTTTGAAACAACATGAGGGTGAGTAACTGATGACAGAATTTTCATTTTTGGGTGAATCGGAGAGTCATCCTTTAATTCTTAAACAAGTAAAGGTTTTTATAACCCATTTTACTTCAGTAATGTGAAGCATTTCTGAGTGAAACAGGACATTGAACCAGAAAATAAATGGACAGGAGTGCGCTCAATTTTTAGAACAAGTCAATTTTGATTTCAAGCTACACAAAAAATGTCCTCTAGGCTGTTTTTTCTGCATCTTTTTCTATCCTCTCCCTCACTCCTTTTCCCTCGCCCCCCTCTGTCAAGTCCTCAACTTCCTCTCAATTAGCAGGTGTGCTAAAGCTTTCTTCTCCCTTCTCTCTTTCTGTAGCCCTCCAAGTCACTCACAGCTGACCCCCTTACACAAGCCCTCCTCACACGCACATACGCACACACACACAGATACCACCCCCCTCCGGAGTATAAAAGAGTCTTAAAACTTGGGATGGAACTTAATCCATGAAAGGAAAAGCGAAAAGAGAAAAGAAAAAAAAAAAAGCCCGCCAAGTGGCCCGGCCCATCCCAGCATGGCACAGCGTTCAAAGAGAAACACACACATACTATTACCGCATCTGGCAGACACAACATTACATGCTCTGTTCGCCGCAACACCCTAAAGTGACGCGCTTTGCGTATTCCGCTCCATTCATTTTGGAAGGGCAGCCTGGAAAAATCCACAGGTGATGTGCGAAGTCTTTGATTTTCATTCTCTTGTAAACACTAAAACAAAATACTTCCTGGGGGAGCTCTTTGAACTGAGATACCACCATGACATTTTCTCTGGCGGCTTATCCGTCTCCCTCTCTTGCGCACTCTCGTTCCCCTCCTTTCGCTTTTCCTCGAGCTCTTGTCTTAAGCTCCCCGGGTTTCTTTTCTTCTATCTTTAAAAAGAGGGCCAGGACTGTGAAGTCTAATAATGGTCATTTTGCCTCCCATTGAAGGCTGGGTAATTCTGCCAGGCCTCGGTTCACTTTGAAACACATGACACAGGGAGCTTCCCAGTGGCCATGGCAACTCACTCAGTGGGTTCCAAAGCCATGATTTCATACTTGTGGAGGGACAGAAACCTGCCGGCCAATCGGAAGAGGCTCCGCCCACTGGGAGAGAACCTTTGACACCAAGCAAAGGAAAACCCAGTGAGATAATATCAGCAAGTTGAGGCATACACAAACATAAAAGAGAAACCCCAGAGCTAGGGCCCCATCAGCACTCGGCGCTTCAAAAACGCCAACCGTCCCCCTCGCCCCACCCGTTCCTGCTACTTCTGGATGTTGTGTGTGTGCGCGCATGTTAATAATGAATGAGTTTTCATTAAAACCCAATACGTCACAATCAAAAGACATACATTAAAGGAATAGTTCACCCAAAAATTTAAATTTTACCTGTTCTAAACCTGTGTATGAATTTCTTTCTTTGCTGAACACAAAAAAGAAGATATTTTGAAGAATATGGGTAAACAAACAGTTGATGACTTCCATATAAGGGGAAAAAAAAAAAATACTATCAATAGGGCCCATCAACTGTTTGTTTACTGACATTTTTTTTTCCATATAATGAAAATCAGTGAGATCCAATGTTGTTTTGGAGCCCATTGACTTTAATTGTAAGAAACATGCTTCAAAACATCATTTGAGTGCCACTGAAGTCAGTCATACATATTGGTAGCGACATGAAAGTAATTTTTGGCTCTTGTTTTTGGTTTAACTATCCCTTTAGAGAAGTTAATTCACACATAAAGGAGAGTTCATCAAATACTGTCAACAGAAGCTCAATGTCGGGGCATTGATCAATGTTTATGTGAGTAAAAGCAAAAAATAAATCTGTTAAACTACAAAAGACTAAAGACTATTAAAGATGGGATATTTTTTCCTAATGAAAGAGTGCTCTGACATAACAGCTCACTTTCAGCAGTTATTTTAACTATGGTTCATAACATTTCTTACAGAGTCTATATGAGTGTTTGTGTGCCACAATGCAGCTGCGTGAGCGTGGTAGCTCAATATAATACACATCCGATGGTCTAAAATCGCATGAATGGCCAAACTGGCAAGCCTTAATACATACAATTGCCAGAGTTTAGTAGGGACACAAGATAAAGTGATCTCACTTTGGGGCTCGCCTCTCACACACTATCTGTGTGTGTTGACTCGGCGTTTGAGTTCACACTTCGCTTTCATGCTGCTTCCATGCCGCTGACTTGACGGGGCGGAGTCACATGACTACACACGCGGTGGTATGTTTTTAAGGGGAAAGTATTAACAGGATTAAAAAAAAAACTAAATATCCGACATGGGAAAATTACGTCGGTTAGAGGTTCTGAATTTCGGTTTCAATTACTTTTCGATTAATCGTCCAGCCCTACTGATTTCCACAGTACAAAAAAAAAAAAAAACAATTTTTTTTGACATTCTTCAAAATATCTTCTTTTGTGTTCAGCAGAAGAAAGAAATTCATACAAGCTAATTTAAATATTAATAAATGCTATAATAGTATTTAAATACGACTAAAATAAAAAATTAAAGCTATATAGAAATATTTTAAAATCTAACAAAAATAAATAAATAAATAAATAAATAAATAACACTGATTTTGACAAGACAAAGTTTGAGCTTCAAAATCAAAACATTTCTGCATCAAACTCTTTGCTCTAGCAGTGCAGATTCATCTCCCTCTGGTTTTTAATCGAAGTGACTCGAGCGCCGTGCAGTCAAGCAGCAGGTGGGTGGAGGTGCTTCAAGCCGCCTCCGGCCTGCATCAGGATTTAGCTTCCTTTCTAGAGCAATTATGGGACATAAAAAGCAATGTTTCAGCTCATCAAAGAGGAGTTCATCAAACGGTGATGTACAAGGAAAACGCACATGCGTGTGGACACCTGGAAGCTGATTCAATCGCTTTCACTTAGAAACTTCCACAAATTAAAGGCATATGTGTGACAAAAATTAGTAGCACAACTATTTTCAACACTGATAATAATAAGAAATGTTTTTTGAGGACCAAATCAGCATATTAAGTTATTTGTAAAAGATCATGTGACACTGAAAACTGGAGTTCCATGGAGAATGTCCAATTCCACCAAGTTAAAGAACTTAAATCAGAGAAAAACAAATACTATTTAGACTTGTTGTTTCTCTCCCTCTCCTCACTCTCTCTCTCTCTCTCTCACACACACACACACACACACACACACACACAGAGCCATGTGGACTGATGCAATGGGAACGGGAAGACTCCGTATGCAGTCGGGAGATGAAAGGACAGAACCCCTAGGCCGATTTTGCATGTGTCAGAGCAGAGCACTGTTTGGGGAAAAAAAGGATATCATGCTGGCAAGGAGACAAAAAAAAAAGAGAAAGAAAGAGAGAGACCAACAAACAGATCAAAACGGCCTTCGAAAGAGAAGGAACCTGCTGGGAATGTATGAAGTATATTCACCACAGGAGAAACAACAAGATCTGTGTAAAATACACAAATAGGAGACAAGTTTCACTGCACTGCAAGATTAAAAGTTCTGAGAAATAAAAGCTATGCCACAGATGTAACTGGAGTTAAAATGGTACATAACTATACATTTGTAAAAACATTTGTCATTAATTTCTTTGTAAAACTTGGAGAAAGTACTTGGTGCATTTGTAATGTCATCAAAAATAAGGAAAATAAAACACTCTTCCACTAATATTTTCCGCCTTACAAGCAAATATGGCTTAAAAAAAAAACAAAAAAAAAAACCCAGAGCTCACTTGAGCCCAAAGTATACTTCAGCCGTCCCCATTCCGTGGCGGTTCGCGCACTGTCCGTGAGATTAAATAAAAGTAACAGACCAATTTTTGTGAACGCACAAACGACGTGCGTACAACAGCGCATTTGTAAGGTAAATGCTGAGACAGAAGAGTCCACTAGGTGGCAATATGCACAGCTGTGATGTACTGTGCAGTAGTTGAAGAAGAGTGTGTAAAGAGTGATACAAAACCGTAAACAAAGCAACATAATCCTTCTCCATCGTTTTTGTTTTGGTTCTTGTTCTAAACTTTGCATGTAATAGCGGAGCCTCTACTGTTCTTCTTCTATCCTTCCGTGTGAATGTCCTGTAAATGACACGACTCCGTGCTATAAAAAAGCAAATGTACTACAAGTGTGTCAAACGCATCTATCAGCACTCATCCGCAGTTGAGTATACTTTGAAAGTTGTGCAGACATGACTGTGCGCAAGATGGAGCGGAACGTGGGAAATGAAGTATACCTGGGCCTTTACAGTATCGTGTGTTCCCTTATGACATCACATCCTTGCAGTTCAAAACAGGCTTCTTATTGGCTACTGAGGGAATCAGTGTACAAGGCATTAGACTCCAGGTCAGACATACACACTGTACATGAATAATCACTTTAAACTATTTTTCTGAGGATTCCCAATGAGAAGATCCACAATCCAATGAGACTAGTAGGTGAGAAAGAATGGTGCAACAGAACAAAAGAATGAGCAGGAAAAAGAGAGGAAGCTGGAGAGGTGGGAGGTGAGCAGAGCGATGGCTCTCTGCGGACAGAGACAGGAAATGAAGGAAGAAACTGTGTACATATACATGTCAGTGGGGTAGCTCCGTCAAGACCTTACACAAATTGGTGAAACCTACATGACCTTTTCTCAAATATACACAGAGGGCAGGGTGTGACGAACCTGAGCCAATCACATCTTTAAAGTAAAGACAATCCATTCATTCGACCCACTGCACGTTACATATCATTTTGGGTATACAGGTCTGTTTTGCATCAAATTGTGTTGTTGATCAGAACAGATTTTTGTTGCTTTTTAGCTTTAAGTTAATTTTTTGAATGCCATCATTGAGGGTTTCAAACCAGCATACACTTACTTAAAGGGATAGTTCATCCAAAAATGAAAATTATGTCATCATTTACTCATGTCATTCCAAACTTGAATTCATTTCTTTCTTCTTTGGAAAACAAAAGATGATATTTTGAAGAATGCTGACAACCAAAGCATTTCAGTTCCCATTGACTTCCATTGTATTTTTTGTTCTTACAATGTAAGTCAGTGGAAACCGAAACTGTTCGGTCTTCCACAGAAGAAAGTCAGTCATGCAGGTTTGGAACAACATAAGGGGGTAAAGTAAATGATGACAGACAAAACAAAAAACAAAACAAAAAACCCCCTCAAATAAAACAAAAGCAAATGCGTTTTTAAATAATAAAATAAAATGAAAATAAAATAAAATGAAAAAATTAAATACAATAAAAAAACAAACAATTAAAATTAAATTAAATTAATTAATAAAATTATTAAATTTAATATAAATTATTAAATTAATAAATATAATAAAATTAAAATAAAATAAGATAAAACAAAATACAATTAAAAATTAAAATAAAATAAAATAAAATAAAAACAAAAACCATCAAAAAATTATGTTAAAAGTTCGGGTTATCATTATGTTATCATTCTACATCATGTGGTCACTCACTTCGACCAAATAGTCATTTGATAATCAGAGAGAGACGTCTGAAAAGGATGCTTTGTGGAAACCAAGACTTTTTTTTTTTTCCAGGATTATTTGATAAAATAGAAAGTTCAAAAGAACAGCATTTATTTGAAACCGAAATCTTTTGAACATTATAAATGTCATTACTGTACTGTCACCTTTGATCAGTTTAATGCATCCTTGCTGAATTAAATGAATAACTTCTACAAAACAAAAAAACCTTGCTGACCCAAAACTTATGAACGGCAGTGCACATTCAGACAACAGCGGAAAGATAAAAGAGATGGTGAAAGGAAAAGAAAAACAAAAATAAGGGCAGGGGTGGCACAGCAGGGACAGACTGGCACAAGCGGGTCAAGGGGACACTGGTGAGACTGGACAGACACTGATGCTGGGACTAGAATGAGAACCCCAGCTGAGCGCGGGCCTATATCAGAGGCCCGATTACGACAGCCGACTCTCTAATTATAGCACTGGCACAAAGGAAGGGGAGGATGTTTTTCTATCCCATTATTATGAAAGAAAAAGAGATGGAATGTGTTTACCCCCGTTCACCTAATGTGAACTTTCCGGAAATCATATCTGTTGATATTCGGAATTTATTTTTCAAATGCTATTTGTGTTGGTTTTATGATAAGCTGAAATCTTGACTGATGCAGGTGTGCATCACAGAACAAAGAACTGTTCGTGCACTTTATTTATGTTCCTTGGCAAATGTTGTCTTATAAAAGCAACAAGATAAATTAGTATACTGACATACACTTCAAGAACTAAATCTGCCTTAACCCTATAAAGACTACTGTGGATATGCAAATTTCTAAGGCCTCTAAATTATCAGCATGATCAAAATGTTTTGCTGAGAAACCTGTTGTACACAATCTTCTACATGCCTTCTGTCATCTTGATAGTTCATACTTTTTTTTAGCAAGTAAAAGGCCTTTTAGTATAATTCTAAAAACATCCCCTTTAGGTTGTAGTACGTGTGTTTTTGCTGTGAAATATTTAATTATTTTATAAAGTATACGCAAAAATAACTTATACTGTTAGCGATATTACTGAACTAAAGAAATTTAGGTCTTCCTGATTATCTCTGTCATTTTTTTTTTTTTAAATCATGTTAAAATGTATCAAACCAAGCTCTCAATCATCATTATATTGTATTGCATTATATATTTTGGCCCCCACAATGAAAACAATTGATCATAATACTAAGCATTTAAATACCTTACTATGACATATTATTGAGAGATATAGAGTGATAAACAATATTTCTATGCATTAAGTAGTCTGCTATAATGTTATAAAGATGATCTCACTGATTTATATTACAGGCCTTTTAGAATTTCATCCAGATAAACATTCAACTGCATCAAATTGCATATTTATATGCAATACCATTAATAAAATTGAGGTGTTTTTTTTTTCCTCCTCGAGTGTGAGCTCCATAGTATCCTACATCACTTTATGAGCCATAAAAGCCTGATGTATCAAATATGATACTCAACAAAAACACATGCAAACTGTTTTGTCTAAAGGTTCAATAAACTGTTTCATTTCAAAATAATAGATTTTTTTCAGACTATTATTTGATATATCAGGCATTTCAAGGTTAAGACAACAAAATCATTGATAAAAATCACAAAGACTCAAAGCAATTCCCATATGCCAAGAAGAAAACTAGAAACTTAAATGAATGTGCTTGTCATTTAAGAACATCTCAATGAGAATCCAAAAGGGAGAATGTATTATGTGTAACGTTAAGCCCATTCCAGCATTAGGCATGGGAAAATATTTAGCCGTTTTGGAGCATGAGTGTCCTGCTGAGTATAAATGTGTGGAAATCCTCAAATTTCCACATAAAAAGATCAAACATGCAAATAGATACTGGTGTCTTGAGACTGCAGAAAGCTCAGCCAATTAGGAAACGCTTCATCTGCGTCTGGATTTGTTCATTGTATCTAAAGGGCACACGTTAGCCAACACCACACTGAAAGTATTCTACCATGTGACATCACAGCAGTTCAACAAATCAGGTGACACTGTCTGGGTAGTATGTCAGTCTTGAACAACACAACCATTCAACAGTTCCTGCAAAACTGTATGAAACCAGTTATTGCTGTCTGGTTTTGCCAAAATTGCCTTGCGGGCAATGCAACATGAAAATCTGCACAAAAAATGATGGAAAGATATCATGGATATACTCAGGGCTTGACACCAAGTTTTGTTTTTAATACATCATAATTTGGCAGCAGGTATTTTAGGCTGCTGTCACTTAAAGAATTGACGCACGGATCCATTAAACTGTTACACATGCAGTTTCTTTCTCAACTGGTTTAGTGTTTATGTTCACTTAAAACAACTGTGTTTATGTGAATACTCGCTAAGACCGGCATTTTAACATTACTTTGTGTGTATTTGACTGTTTAAGCACAATAAGCAGCGAAAAACAACTCAATTTAGTACTGAGAGGCAACTTTATGTGCATGCACTTTGGGTGTGAGCACAAAATCTGTGGGAATGAGTAAAACTTTGCACAACATGTGCAATCCCACTCCGAAATTCAAGCCCTGTAACACCAACAATATTCATCCGAAGCAAATGAAACAAGTGAGTGAGGGGAGGCGGGTTAGTGTGTCAACTCATCGTCGGAGAGATGAGAGAGCGTGAAAGCGCAGCTGATTTTGTGTATCTATTCTGCGGAAAATGAGTATCGGAAGCATTTCAGACATTTCAGTATCGATATGTATTAAAAAGAAAAAAAAAAAGAAATCATTATTTGACAACACTACATTGCACTTAGTTTATTATTTCAGATGCCTTTCTAAAAGACTACAATTGAAAAAATGTATATACTGTATTATACATAAAATTCAACCTGCCAAAGTGGCTAGTAGGACTGACTGCGTTACACGCCACTGCTGAAATCCACCCACATTTGGTGGGATGGCGGGTGTTAATGTCAAGCCCTGGATACACTATAAAGATGTGACAGATATATAGGGAAATGTCACTTCAAATACACCTTTTTTAACACAATAGTTTTTAAATGCCTAGAAACCGGTGACATTTAAGAACAGAACTTTGCTCAATGTTTACTCACAGTAGTAGATTAGTTCAGTGTCCTTACCTTCCCCAGTACAGTAAGGCAGCTGGGGTCCAACTCGGGCTGCTCCAGTTTGACCACTCCAACCCAGCCGTATTCGTACAAGTCTTCTTCATCGTTATTGTTACACAGGCCCAAAGGGTGCATCTGCAAGACAAAAGAAAATCTCCTTCAATATCTCCTTCCAAATTCAATCCAAAATAAAATTCTGGCCACATTCTCTCCCATTCCCAACTAAACGGATTGCAAATTGTTACAAAAAATGACTGAAAGAAGAAGAGATGAAAGAAAAATGTCTTTAAGCTGTGGGAAGATTAAGTCTAATGCATTTTTTAAAATAAAGAAAAGAGTTCAATATCGCAATATACAATGCAGAGGTGCACCTTTAAGTGATAAGCATTATCCCGACCATGTTATTGCACTATAACTCCACTTCCTTTATAAACTGCCCTACACTGACGTGCCAGGCCACACCCACAACCTAGCAAAGGTGTGGAAACTTTAACAGGTATGAGAGGAGCAGACATACTAATTACCATCATTAGATGTGCACCAAACCATCAAAACAGCGGACAGTTTAGATATATTGCAGATTCTCTCCTCTTGGCTCAAATCCCATCTTTAAGTTGTCCTAAGTGTGAAATTTAGCGCTTTTGATGTGTTGAAAATTGACAACATGGATGTTTATCAAATGAAAATCTTCAAGGAGATAAAACTCTCCTAAAATGAGAAAACTAGGTTAAATATTATATAGCTATTACATAACTGCTGAATGAGGCCACGCACTGTTTGAGGATGGCGGTTTATTACTTTATTAGTGCTATTAGCTTCAGTAGACGATCATTTCACAGACATGTTGTTGGATTTTATATTACATGAATGATAGCTTAAGCTTTGCCGGCCTTGAACTGCAAAGAGGAGAATTTCAACCAAAAGATAGAAATCTGAATGTATAATAAAATACATATTTTTTCTGTTTTATATAACCCTTTAACAGACTATAACATAATAAATATAAATTCACATACTGAAATTTGATATGTATATGAGAAAATACAAATATTATAGAAAGTATTACACCTTGAGCATGCATTCAAAGGTAAAACCGAAGGTAAACCTGATTAAAACTCCATGACAACAACTGATTCATCTGGTTTGACCTTAGTGACCTGTTCCCTACCCAGAGCTGAGAGCTTCTGGGCAAAAATGAACAAATTGGATTAACACTCTGAAAAAGCTGATTATCATCTTAACTCTGGGATCAAAAGCCACATCAGCTCCCAAGACGCCTTGGATTCCACATTTGCATAAAAGTTTGATGTTGTGGCATTTTATCTCATTAGACTGGCAACATTTTAAAGTAGCACTGTAGGGTGACCACTGATAAACTAATTCCTCATCCAAAAATTCAAGATTATGTTAAGATACTGTGGCTAAACGATGCCTTTTCTAATCAGTGACCATCTACAATGCATTCCTTTAATGCCTTAGGAACCTTGCATTTCAATGAGGATTGGGTTTATTTTATTTTATTATTGGGTTTAATTGCGGTCGCTTGTCAGAAGTCAATGGTGGCAAACAAAAATGTGGCAAAAAAAAAAACAACAAAAAAAAAAAAAACAGGCTGCTGCACATGGCTTGTTTTCTGCAAACACATTTACTGACATCTTTCCTAATTTCTCCTGCAGTTAAGTGTACTAGTGTAAGCGCCGAGATTCCTTCCCAAGCAACTACCTAACTGATGCTTTTTTGTGTAATATGTGAATGAGACGGGCTAATTTGCAGTAACTGAAAAATATTATTGAAGAAAATCAAAAAATTAACTGAGAATTCAACTACACCTGCAACCATTTGCACTCTGCACTCCTATTTTACAACATGCATGAACCAATACTCATGTTAACACACAAAGACCAGCATTTCCCTCCAGTTCGCCCCAACAAATTTCCCCAGTAGGCCCCCAAGACTGGGTGAATGCCCAGTTGCACACTTTTCTCCAACCCAGGGTCCCCCATCTCTCCCTCTCCTTTTTCTGTCCATCATTCTGCGCTGCACCCAGCCATCTCTTCTTTTACCACCAAAAGAGGTGTCCCTTGTTTAGCACCGCAACCCTCAGCGCCTCTCATCTATCCGTCTCATGTACAGCCATTCACATATGTATCTCCTTTCATGAGCAATACTCTCAACAGAATCACAGTGGAAATGACCATAAAAACAGGCGGCCAAACTTCTCATTCCCATTTCCACCTTAAGCATCAGCAGAATAAAAAAAAATAAAAAAAAAAGGTCAGATGTGTGCAGTACATAAAGTGCTGCAATGGCGTAAGTGATTCTCAATGGAGCTAGCCATGCAAGTTATCTCTCTATACATGGAATATGGAGGGCTGCCAACGTGACGCTTTTCTCCCCCCTTTATTTGTTTGTTTGTCTTTCGCTTGCACTAACTGATGATGATAATTATAAAGGGATATGTGCGAAGAAAAGTTTGTCCTGCTTAATAATAGTAATACTAACGCTTTGCAATTTTTCTCAGAACATCGTTTGAAAACAGCAAATTGATAGACGGAAAAACACCGACCGTTTTTTTTCTCCTCGCCTTCAAATGAGGGTTGACCTGATTTGCAGTTGGTGAGGGGATCGGAACAGGATGGCCAGTTGAGGCCTTTCCCACCTCAAAGAAAATCAAAATGCCACTCACACCACACAAACTTTGTCAGGCGCACAATTCACTGGTGCTTTGATCATCACGTGTTTCAGCCTACTCAGCAGAATCAGTCCAGGTAGCAGAGTTTCTACTGAACCGTCATTTTTAGGGTTTTTGTCTGATGTGTTCACTGTGTTTGATAAAACTCTTGGGGGTTTTAGAGAGTCCTGCAATTCAAAGAAAGCAGTATGTGTGCGCGCATCTGCCCGGGGCCAAAACAGTGGGGGCCAGCTTCAACAAACCGAAACTCATAAAAATATTTTAGACCACACTTCGTTTCTTTCATTGCACCAAATAGTAGGGCTAGGTAAAATTGATTTTTCATCTAATCACGATCTTCATTTGAACAATTGAACAATTTAAATATTGTTTCTTAAAATCTCGAGATCAATCTTTTACTCTACAGGATATAATGATGTGAACGAGAAGACAAATCTTGTGAATGGAAAAGTGTTATTTTAGTATTGTAGTATTTATACATTTTGAAATAGCTTTTATTTTTATAATTTCAGTTTTCATTTTAATTGTTTAATATTTTTATATTTTTATTTCAGTTCTAGTTTTAGTAATTTTTGTACATCAGCTTAAACTTACTGTATTTCAGTTAGTTTCTAATATTCAAATATATAGCTCTATTTGGAAAGAATTAATCATTCTAGAATGATTGTGGTGATTTTGTAGGGGAGTGAATCTGCATAGGAAATAATAAACAAATTGCAAGCATAGATAAATAGAACAGAACAAAGATATAAATGAAATAAACAGTGCTTTATGTTTTTCAGGTAAGTCTAACAGTATTCAGGTATAGAAACTGAATAATCAAATGGAAAATAACACTGCATAGTTTTCAATGTATAAATAAAATAAAATTAAACTTTGTTAAAGCTACAAAAGTGATTTTCACTTTGTATTTTGTCATTTTATTAACATTAATGACACAGACAGCAGCAGGAACATTAGGCTGCTGTCACTTTAAGACCGAAAGCACAGATCAAATATAATGATAAGCATCTGTATTCATTCTCAATTGTTTACAATCACATAAGTGACTGTGTTTATGAGGATACTCACCAAGTCGGACATAATTTTGCATGTATGTTTCCATTCAAGGGACACAAGAACTAAATTCGGTATTTGCATGTGAGCACAGAAAATAGCGTGCGAGTTCCGAATTGAGTTCTCTTTTGCATCTTCTTGCGCTAGAATGGTTTAAAATCACTTGAATGTTTAAACTGACAGGACCTAAAACGTGCGAATGATGAATTTTCACTTTATGATGAATAAACATTGCAATTAATCCGAGAATTAAATGAGCTTCAAACCATGTTGCCCGGTCTGTACGGATCAACTACGACCCCTATACTTGACATCACACATCCTGCGATGTGACCATCGTGAATGCGCACACAGCGATATTGATGCTAAAAGGCTATATATCGTACAGCCCTAGCAGGTACTCATTTCTGACAATGTGGTGATTGGTTGAGACATTCATTTATTTAACGGTTGTAATTCAATCAAAATCATCAAGTAAATACAGTTTTCATCTTCGGAAATCCATGTGAAGGGACAGCCAGGAGCCATTACCGACATGCAATCCTTTATTACATAAGCAAAACTGCTTCAGTGAGATGATGAATGACCAAGTGCATTTAAATAAAAAGTCAGTTGACTCAAAGGCTGCAAGACTCAAGGACACTAAACAGAGCTGCTCTAAAATCAAACCAGCAGATAGTAGCCTAAACATTTTAAAAACACACCCCTTCTTATCGGCAAAGCTGACCTAAACGTGTTGGTACACACAGAGCAAGCGTTCATGGATCGTGGCTGTGGTCCAGTAGTAGAGAACACAGAACAGATGAGTCGCAGCCACAGGCATGGCATTTAGGTCAAGGCCAGTATCAATTTCACCCACAACAATCAAAAAGCCCAGCTAGCCCGAGGGTACGCTCTGCTATCAAACTCCACAACCCACACTACAACCACTTTCACTGGCTTCAACTGCATGTAACCCGATACCAAGATTTTTCATAGCTAATTTATGTCCTCTGATTAGTGAGTATAAAACTAACAAACCTACTTAACCGCAACTATAATCTGACACGGAACACATATATCATTCACGCCAACAAGGCCACAAGTCCATGGATTTCAAGCTGAGAAAGTTTCATGGAAAAAAAAAAAATCTTTACTTCAGCAAGGGGCAATTTCTCTCCTTCCTCATGCCGCTGGTCTCACCAACCTCCCCCCTTTCCAAGTTCTGACCCTGTGCCCGTCACCCAGCCCCCACCCCCTGCCGCGGGAGTGCGGAATAGTTCCTGGAATAACAGACCATCCTGCCAGGAGAGGTGGGGGAATATTTGATCAAAGCCACAAGCGGGCTTCAGAACCCCCCCTCTTCCCGGGCCCGCAGCCACTTAGAGAAACTCTGTCCTCGGCCGTGGCTCTCAGGGCAGATTTTCAAACAAGGCCAAGAGCCTTTCAAACAAGCAAGAGTGCTGGGAGTTCTCAGTGCCGAGCTGAGCTAGCGAACGCCATGTGCACGGGAGCCTCGGACGGCTGCTGGCTTCCCTCTCGGTTTGTATTTTGGCGGTTGACAGAGATAGAGTGGGATACTTCTGATATACAGGGTTTACAAGAGGCACTAAAGATATAGAGATCAATAATAAACCAATGTTTTCAAGTACTAGAAGCAGCTAAAACAGTTTAGCTCACACACACAAAAAAGAATTATCAGAACATGGTAGGAAAAAAAAAAAAAACTTCTTGAACGTTAAAGGAAAATGTAGTCCGTTTAGGCCAGAAACATTCTTTACATACAGACGCAAGTTGTTTGCCTGGTTTTTAAAAACATTTGGTCAACAAACATCAAGAAATTAACAATAAACCATTTCATTTTTTTAGAAAAATCTAGAAAAAAAAATTGATTGTTCATTTAATCCAGTCATAGTCAATGTCGGGAAACAGTGAATTAAAACCAGTAAACTAAAGGCTGGAATACACTACACGACTTTTGCCCCGATTTACAATCTGGACAAGTTGAAGCTAATTGCCGAAAGTAAGGGCCAGTCTGCAGATTTGAGTTGACAGATTTAACAAAAAATCGTGTAGTGAATGATATGCACAGACTCTGATTTTTTAGCTTAAAAGTTTGATTCCATCCAGTCAGGATATCAAACATGTTTGAAATGTTGAGCTGATTTTAGAACAATTTGTTTTCATCTGTCACGTGTCTCCTAGGCACATGACAAATGAAACAAGATACGTGTTTCTAGGTTTCTGCGCGAGTTTGTCATGTTCGTATAATGACTTGAAAATCTTGTAGAGTGTGATCTTCAGTCGTTTAGTGTATGATGCTCAGTTTTTCCTATTTACAAAGTCAGCAAGTTTATGATGTCTAGTGTTTTAAAATCTGTTCGGATTTTAAAAGTCGTGTAGTGTATTCCAGCCTTAAACTGCTTCGCTAGCAGATTAATAAATTCTAACACATTATATTCATATTGTACATAGGAGATTACATCACATACACACATATATAAATATATACACACACACACACAAAAAATTATAAAACACGCATGTGCTCAGAATGATACAAATGCAAAAGTGAACTATGCTGCGTCAGTCAGAATGTGTAAGTCAAGTTTGGAATACAGTCTTTCCATAACGCACTAAAACACGAACACTGAATAACTAAATCAAAAAAAATATATTAATTTAATATTTTTATATGAATTATTTTAATTATTTATATTAAATGTAATATAAATTAATTAAAAACAATTTACATTAATAAATTAATATTACAAATTTAATATTTGGTTTAATTTTGCACTTTCTTCACTAAAATTTATTGACTAAATTGCTTATTGTCATCCAAAGACAAAAACTATCACCAAAACAAAAAACACTGCGATAATGAACACTGTTTTCATGCCAAGCAACTTCATCCACACAGGACTTGTTTTTGCACTACAAGAGAAAAGGGATGGAAAGCATTTCACGCCAGCAATCGTAGCTTAACGCCGTCCATCAATTGCGCAGCCATGCCCTCTGGCGTAGACCGGGAGGTCATTTTCTCTTTAACCCTACGTGGATCCCTGCTGTAGCCGTCGGTCCCTCTCAGCTGTTACATATCTCTAACATTTCCTCATCTATAAAACTGGAAGGCCGTCTTGTAATCAAATGCCCACACATAGCGGGAAGAGCTTTGCATTGGGTACACAAGGCAACCCGGCCAGTTTCCTTTTGGCGCTGGTCGTCTGAACTCCCACCTACTATCCAAACAGAGGATGTACTCACAGACTCCAACGCTATTCTGGTTTGTCTATCGGAAGAGTGTGAAATACTGGAATGGGACAGATGCCTACAGCTTCTCCTCTACTTGCCCTGGACTATTTATCTTTCGCCTTCTCCCTCTTTGCTTTCATCCCACAGCCATAAAGCTGTCGGACATTTATAATATCACACTCCGATAGCAACGTGTTTCTGATCTGCAAAAGAAGCAATAATCAAAACAAACATTATAAAAAAGGGAAGGAATTCAAAAAGCAAAAAAAAAAAAAAAAAACTTGGAAACATCTGAAGTTAAAGCATGCAGAAGTCAAAATATATTTAAATATATTTAAAAAAGAGAGCTAGAGGGAGAGAAGAGGAGGAGCTTGCCGCTCTGATTGCTTGTGTCTTCTCGTTTCCCAAGCACTGGAAATAACTTCAAAGGGGATCGCAGCCTTGAAGAGAGCACAGATAGAGTTACAGTGTGGCAGCTGGAGAAGCCTTGCAGGTGGGGCCTGCTCTGACGGTGTAATATTATCTCATAAAGGGAGACTGGGCCCTTTTTCAAAGGAGGCGACTTCCTCTCCTTTGTCGTCTAGACAAAAACGATGGAACGACAGTTGCAAAAGTCACCTCTGGCCAACAAAGTCTCCAACAACTCTTGCCCAGAAACCATGTACGTACCCAAGAAGCAAAGCACATAGTGCAAATTAGATGACATCATTAAGCACCAACCACAAGCATCTCAGATTTGCTCAAAGTTTGGAGAGAACAGGTTGTGCATTGGTGGCTTTTCAAGGACAATTTGCTTTTATTATTTTTACACCCAACCAAGACATCTGCACACACTTCAATCATTTGGCAGCAACTTTTTATCAGGTACAAATTGTATTAGTTTAGGCGTTTCTCAGGAATCAAACCCATGACCTTAGTGTTACCAGCATGTTTGAGCCACAGGAACGTCTTGAGACCTCTTATGCCATCTCTCCGAAAACCATTCACACACTGTCCCCTTGACGACGACATAAGCAAACACATGGTGCAATTCAGACCAGAGCGAACACTTAATATCATGTAAATACTCAAATATGCATCATCGAGCCACCAGGGAGGACAGCTTTAGCAGAGGGGAAGTGACTGGTGAGTCTATTATAAGACTGTGAGTAGAGACTGAAACCATCAATGGTGTGAGAAAGATTATGGAGATGACTACCACTTAAAAAACAAAATAAAACTACTGAATAGGAACATGATGATTATGAGAAAAGACAGCGGCTGCATCCCTACAATATAGTAGGCGAGAAATAGTATGTGACAAGGATAGTATGTCTGAATTCACAGTATTCATAAGACATAAAAGAGTAGGCAAAAAGTACCTGGATGACCAACTTCTTCCTGCGAGATTCTGAAGTGTGCATATGATGGACACTTTACTATCGCATGAGGGAACGGGAAAGGATTTGGGAAAGGCAGTAAAGCGTGATATGATAATGACAATATGGCGAATGTAGTCCGCATTACATTAATACTACACACATTCTTATTGTGTAGTATTCTTATTTAAGCGGTCGCAAATAAGTACTTATTTTAAATAAGTACCTATTCAAGAGAGTATGCCATTTTGGACGCAGCCAACAATTTTCAGAAAATTGAATAATTTTCAGTGCTTAGCCGAGCTATGCCACTGGTAGTTCACGGTGTTTAAAATTCTATAAAGTTCAATCAAACAAGCAATAGCAGAGCATGATGCTTTTATTTTGTGAAGGTACAAAAAAATTAAAAATTAAGGTACAGATGAAGATACATTTTTTCCAGGATTATTTAATAAATAGTTAAAATAACACATTTTTCATTAAAAAGATTATTTTGTAACAATCTACTAGCGATGTGCCTGAAGCTTTTGCTTTTGCGTTCTCTAGCAATTATAAAGTTGGGTAATTATATTGTATATATTTTGCCGGCATCAGGGAGCCACTATCAATATGTGGGGTATTAAAATTGCTTTTGAATACGCGCCCGCTTTTTACTTTAGCTTTCCAATACTCTCTGTTTAGGGAGTGGTGGTACTGACCACACATTTTACCAGATAAGATATCTGTCAATGTTGCTCAGGATCTGTTGCGCACCAAATCCTCCGACATTGTCTTGTCAGTCATCTCTCCTTGCTATCTTCACGTGATAAATGAAATCTGATGTACTGTAATGTAACCGATTACCACAGCAAGCCTAACCATGTCCCTTTGGGGGCTCTGTATGCGTTATTCAATTTCCGTGCTTTTCCGAATTCGGAATTAGGCTTCAGGCACATCCCTAGTCTTTACAGACACTTTTGATCAATTTAATGCATCTTCACTGAATAAAAGTATTCATTTCTTTCCAAAAAACAAAAACAAAAAACAAAACAAAAACTCACTGACCCTAAAGTTTTGAATAGTTGAATAAATGTGTCTCCCAAATGCATAGACATAAATCAATATTAACTTATAAACAATTGTCATATAAACCATTAAAACATCAATTTTGTTCACAATGGTGTTGTTTTTCACCATGCAACAACTTTATCTGTTCACAGCCACTTTAAACTAATCAATCTGAAGTGCCACATCATGGAAAGTAAGAAAGCCTCATGACAACAACATTCACACTTCAGACTGTCATACTCCAACCTCTAAGTGCAAAAAAAGAAAATCCAGCATACGTCAAGGGTTAACGTGACATGATTTATGGGCAAGGAAGGCAAAAGTGCATGCCAGAATACTACCACAACTGCTCTTGAAGTTCAGGAGGCGGGTAAATCTGTACCCGGGAGGATTGTAGTCATCAACACCTAGCCTCACCGATGCCTTTGAAGTCCCTCCCTCGCTTTGAAGGTCCCGGCAAAGAGGAATGCCTGCACAGGGCTCTTGGAAAGCCCCCAGAGTTGTGGAATGCGGAGCAAGCCGCTGCCCGGCCTGCTGGAATGCGATTAGAGTGCTGGAACAGACGAGGGCTCTCGCGCCAAGGAATGGCTGCTGCCACCACCAATGGCACGGCACTGGCCCACTCATCGCAAAAAATATTTCATAGAAAGAAAAAATGGGCGAGAGAGTGGTAGAGGTGGGTGGAAGTTTGAGTGAGAAGAAGCAAAGAGTCACCAAAAAAAAAAAAAGACCAAACATTAAGGACTTTGATCAGCTACTTTCTGGATTAAAAACATTTCATTACGGGATTAAAGACAATTCGTGCCTTTGAAAACAGAGACAAAGAGTTGACTGAAAATTACAGAGAAATGATGAATTCTAAAATATTATAATCTGTAATTATTTTAGGCCACTAAATTGAATATATTATAATTCTATATTACTTTGTCTAAAATTAAGAATGAAACTGTAAAAACTTAAATGAATCAATAATTTTAAATGTAAAACAGTATTTACTTCAGTATTTAAATGTATTTACTTCAAGTAAATTTATGCATCACAACATTACAATGTACATTACTGAACTCTACATGAGTTCATATTCATATTGCATCAATATACTGTGCATCTCTAGTAAGTAACAGTCCCAGAAACAACATACACAGCTTTTTCAAAGTCCTTTTTGTACAAACATCTGCTAAGAACATAAATAATAAATGAGAAAACTGTGTCACTATAAAAGCAAGTAATACACCTCCATATTTCCACTGGCACAGTAAAATCAGGCCAGACTCAAGCTGATCCTTCCCAGAATGAGTAGACTCACTAATCATATTTCCATAGCACTTGGGTTTTACGTGCATTATGAAACAAGTTTCTAGTGTCTTGTTGTCAGTCAAACATTCCAGCAGAACGAGTACTTGTGCTTATCAAGTGCTTGTTTGTGTGGAAAACAAAAGAACTATGCCTTTAAAAACTGATGTGTACATATAGTCTGGACAATTCTATTTATATACACGTCCTCTCTTTCACAAACATACCACACTGAGCATAACGTCTTACCACTTAAACAAGTGCTGAGACATTGGGTCGGCTCTTGAAAGAGGGAAAGTAAAGCTGGAGATGACTGGGCTGATCCAGGGAGCTCTCTCTTTAAAGGTCACCACCATATAGACCATCTCCAACTGTCTCTTCCGCATCTCATCACAGTAATGACCTTATGAGATCAACGGCATGGATGGCTCAACATGAGCAGGGAATTTTGACGCATGGCCAAGAGATGAAAGGGCTTAAAGTTTTTTTATGGGATAGTTCAACCAAAAATTTAAATTCTGTCATCATTTACTCACCCTCAAGTTGTTTCAAACCTGTATGTGCTTCTGTCTTCTGCAGGACACAATGAAGATAAAGAGTGCAACAGTCAGGTTCCGGAAGTAAAAACATTCATTTTCTCCTTAAGTAAATGGATTTTTAACAACTTATAAACATTTAAAGACAACCTGAGTTCCGAGGTTTTTAATCGATGGTATATGCTTTTGTTGAACCCATCTGTTTACATTATTAATTTAACTTATTTTTAAAATGATTGTGTTTAACAGCTGCATTCGAGGTGAAAAGTGACATTACCCATGATGCTATACAGAAAACTCCACCAATCAGAGAGTCACAGCAAGCAAATCACAGCAAAAGAGCTCTGCAGGGAACGCCCTCTCCCATGAAGCACCACGAATAATGTAATCGAGTCTCCATTCTCTCTCAAAACACTTAAATATATATGCATATTTTGCAATAAACTTAAAATATATTGTTAATATAAATACAATCAACAACTTTAAATGAATAGTTTAATAATTTATCATTTATATATTTTGCATAATATCGTCTTACGTGTTCCATGTACAGGTTTGGAATGACATGAGTAAATGATGACAGTTTTTAATTTTTGGGTGAGCTACCCCTTTAAACAATGAATAAACTTGTAACAAGATGGCAGTACATTACATTCCCTTCACAATTATGACGGCACCGATGCAATTTCACTGGAAAACAGATGAGCTCTTGCTCATGCGCAACCTGTTTTCAAAGAAAGCAAAAACATGGTTCCCAAGAGACAAACCAGTCAAAATATCCACCCATTCCCTGACAACCTCACACATACATAACTCGACCGCAAGCATCACCCTCCACCCCTCTACACACACATAACATTTGGCTCAGCTGCAACGCAACCGGCTGAGGTAATTCAGCCCACCGTCAACCAGAGAATCGCAACAAGCAACCCCTGTGCCAATGCCACCTGTCAATCAAAACAACAACCCCAACATGGGCCAGTCATGGAAAAGGGGGTGGAGACTCCTTCATCCAATCACTGGAAGATCCTTCAAAGCTTACTCTAGCCTCTGGACTCGGTCTCAAGTTACAAAGATAAATGCCGGTTGAATGATAGGACTCAAGAATGTGCGGCAATGGAAAACTGCACACTGTATAATCAGAATGTGTATTCTGCACCTCCACAGACTGTAGTTCTCGCTAACCAGTCCCCCCCTTTACTATGCCACTAGGTTAGATCAAGTTTCTGTTGCCTTAGATTTGTTTTCTTAACGAGATTGCCTTATAGAAGAAAACACTTAATTTCCAGGTCAAAGCCTATGGTCTGATTATACACGTGGGACTGGACTGAAGAGACGGCTCGATGGAGAGATTCAAAGCCACATGTGGATTGAATTGAAGGTCACGCCCAATTTCATTATGCTTGCATTCAAAGTATGCGAGGACATAAGGCAATAATCAATTAATGAGGCATGACATGCGGACTTCAGTCTGTTTTACAGTTTCTAGAATTTCCATAAGACTCCAGAGCACTGACAACTGATACCAGTGACTTCTCACACGGTCTCTACACCAGACACGAGGGACGCAATGCGACACAATGCGACAAAAGCAAATAGATCCCATTGTAATCAATGATGCGGTCTACACTGGATGTGGCGCGGCGCAGCACAACAAATACCAGTCAGTAAACCGATGCCCTGTTCTTTTTCTGATGTACTGCTTGCTCTACTTCTGATACGAAGGACAAATGGATTTGCAACAGTTTCTGTCGCACCTAGCTATTACACCGTGACAGTGACGACGGTCAGGTCCGGTGTAGACACAGTGTCAGTATGGATGCTCAATATACACTACCGATTTACACTACTGAAAAGTGTTTGGGGGTTTTAATGTTGAAAAGTTTCTTATTCTCACCAAGGCTGCATTTTTTTTGATCAAACATACAGTAAAACAGAAATATTGTGAAATATTATTACCATTTAAAATATGTATTTTTATTTTAATATATTTTAAAATGTAATTTATTCCTGTGATAGCAGGAATCTTTACTGTCATTTTTATCCATGTAACTTGTATAAAAAAAACTTTTGAACCAAAACCAAAATTGAGTACACAGATTTTTTTTTAATCATATCAGTCATTATTGGATATTACATCGCACATGCTAATTTCCCCGATTTCACATTTAGATTAAAAATATAATAGAATATTTATAAATTAACATTAAGTTTGAGAATTGAAGAAATTTTAGTTTGTAGCATTTTATTTTTTAAATGTATGTAATTTGAATATCAGCTATCAGCTATGAAAACAATTACTTGGCTTAGCAGTATTATCTAGAATTGTAAAATCAGTGCATCCCTACTTTTCAGCTTCAGTTGTCTTTGACTGAAGAAGCCAGCTTTTTTTTTTTTTTTTTCATTTCTTTCTCTTCCTCTCCCTGCATGTAGCTCCTTTCCAGAAAACTTGAAGGAAGCATGGCTTGATGATATTCCAGAGGAAACAAGTGCCATTTCCTGGCGTTATGAGAGCAGGACAAGGAAAAGCAGGTAGAATTTAGGAACAGCCGAGGCCTCTGGTATATTCCTTAAGGGAGAATCTTGGACGCCATACATAGCAGAACCGGAAGCTATTTGGAAGCACATCAAAACAAGAATTGTTGTATCAATGCCATGGGTGGAAAGGAACAAAGCGGCTAAGAAAGAGACACACTCTCATTCTACAGAAGGAAAAATGCAGATTTTAGTAGTCACTGCATCATTTGATCATAAATACAGTCATTTTAAGGTTAAAGGCAAATAAATCATGTTCAACTGAGTTTTCCCACTGGGAGGAAGTGTAAAATGCCCTCAATCTATTCAATTACTCATGTAAGGGTGTATATAGAGATCAGGTTGGACAAGTCTCTCTATGCAGGCTAATACAGTTACACCAATATTTCTCCATGAGAAGAGAGATTTGTGGAGAAAAAAAAACTTCTAAGAGATTAACTCAGACTCAGTGGGGCTGAACTCAACAGTCTGTGTTGAGTTCACTGGTTTGCTCACACCCATCCTACCCATGCATGTCTTTGATACTTGACTATAAGGAATCTGGAGGCGTTGCGTTCACTACAAAAGAAACTTGCACTGCTGGGAGAACAAAAAAGGAGTGAGAACCATGTGCGAGTGCCAAGGCTGGGATTTCTCTTCTTCATTCTCCTCCCCACATCCTTTTCACTCGTCTTCCCTCCCCCAATACCAAACACCACCAAACCACTGAATCAGAAACTTCACTCCCCCCCAATGTTTCCACTTCACCAGCTATCTTACAGGCTCTCTCTCTCTCGCTCTCTCTCAGAGTGGCATTAGCATCTGATCTGAGATGGCAAAGGAGAAGAACCACCAATGAAATATTCAACACATCCATATTTGGCTGTTGCTGATGGAGGGATCTAGGGTGGTTAAGGGAGAAGTCTTGGGGGTGGTGAGGAGGTTTGAAACCCCTTGGAGAGTTTCTTAAACCCATTACATCAGCTTTTTTCTGCTTCACGGATTCAGAGGCCTGAGCTTTTGTGAAACCAGAAAATGACCTAAACTGACATTCACTCGGTTGCTGGTGGTTTACCATTTTTGCCAAAAAGTAAGTAAAAGTTCTCTCCTTGGTCCATGGAAACTTAGGCAACTTAAGATTAAGTTAATTTGGAGCCACAAGCGTATTAAACAATAAAATGGAAAACAATATTCCATTTTGTTAATTCACAAAAAACAACATACTGTTGCCAAAGTCAAAGAAGAATGCAGACCTCTAAATAAAATCTAAATAAATTGTATTTATTGTAAAAGTGGATTTTTACATATTTTAAAGATTAACAAGTGAGTGCTAGATGACGTTAATATCCAATATCCAATAATGGCCAATATATCCAATATTGTCAATACCAATGAAATTTAAAAAAAAAAATAATAATAATAATAATAATAAAACAAAATAAAAAAAAAAATAAAAAAAATACACAACTGACCAAAAGTTTGGGATCAGAAAGATTTTTTAAATATTTCATTTTAATTTAAAGAGGCTGCATTTATATGATCAAAAATGCAGTAAAAGCAGCAACATTGTGAAATATTATTACAATTTAAATAAATTGTTTTCTATTGATATATATTTTAAAAAGTAATATATTCCTGTGATGACAAAGCTGAATTTTCAGCATCATTACTCCAGTGTTCAGTGTCACATGATCCTTCAGAAATCATTCTGATATGCTGATTTGGTGCTCAAGAAACATTTCTCACCATTATCAATAATAAAAACATTTGTGCTGGTTAATAGTTGTATGGAAACTGTGATACATGTTTTTATGATTCTTTGACGAAATGGAAAGTTTGAAAGAACAGCATTTATTTAAACCGTAATCTTTTGCAAAATGATAAATGTCACTGTCACATTTGTAATCATTTCTTTCCAAAAAATAAAAATAAATAATAATAATTTTGAATAGTACAGGTGCTGGTCATAATTAGAAGATCATCAAAAAGTTGATTTATTTCACTAATTCCATTCAAAAAGTGAAACTTGTATATTATATTCATTACACACAGACTGATATATTTCAAATGTTTATTTCTTTTAATTTTGATGATTATAACTGACAACTAAGGAAAATCCCAAATTCAGTATCTCAGAAAATTAGAATATTGTGAAAAGGTTCAATATTGAAGACACCTGGTGCCACACTCTAATCAGCTAATTAACTCAAAACACCTGCAAAGGCCTTTAAATGGTCTCTCAGTCTAGTTCTGTAGGCTACACAATCATGGGGAAGACTGCTGACTTGACAGTTGTCCAAAAGACGACCATTGACACCTTGCACAAGGAGGGCAAGACACAAAAGGTCATTGCAAAAGAGGCTGGCTGTTCACAGAGCTCTGTGTCCAAGCACATTAATAGAGAGGCGAAGGGAAGGAAAAGATGTGATAGAAAAAAAGTGTACAAGCAATAGGGATAACCGCACCCTGGAGAGGATTGTGAAACAAAACCCATTCAAAAATGTGGGGGAGATTCAAAAAGAGTGGACTGCAGCTGGAGTCAGTGCTTCAAGAACCACTACGCACAGATGTATGCAAGACATGGCTTTCAGCTGTCGCATTTCTTGTGTCAAGCCACTCTTGAAAAACAGACAGCGTCAGAAGCGTCTCGCCTGGGCTAAAGACAAAAAGGACTGGACTGCTGCTGAGTGGTCCAAAGTTATGTTCTCTGATGAAAGTAAATTTTGCATTTCCTTTGGAAATCAGGGTCCCAGAGTCTGGAGGAAGAGAGGAGAGGTACACAATCCACGTTGCTTGAGGTCCAGTGTAAAGTTTCCACAGTCAGTGATGGTTTGGGGTGCCATGTCATCTGCTGGTGTTGGTCCACTGTGTTTTCTGAGGTCCAAGGTCAACGCAGCCGTATACCAGGAAGTTTTAGAGCACTTCATGCTTCCTGCTGCTGACCAACTTTATGGAGATGCAGATTTCATTTTCCAACAGGACTTGGCACCTGCACACAGTGCCAAAGCTACCAGTACCTGGTTTAAGGACCATGGTATCCCTGTTCTTAATTGGCCAGCAAACTCGCCTGACCTTAACCCCATAGAAAATCTATGGGGTATTGTGAAGAGGAAGATGCGATATGCCAGACCCAACAATGCAGAAGAGCTAAAGGCCACTATCAGAGCAACCTGGGCTCTTATAACACCTGAGCAGTGCCACAGACTGATCGACTCCATGCCACGCCGCATTGCTGCAGTAATTCAGGCAAAAGGAGCCCCAACTAAGTATTGAGTGTTGTACATGCTCATACTTTTCATGTTCATACTTTTCAGTTGGCCAAGATTTCTAAAAATCCTTTCTTTGTATTGGTCTTAAGTAATATTCTAATTTTCTGAGATACTGAATTTGGGATTTTCCTTAGTTGTCAGTTATAATCATCAAAATTAAAAGAAATAAACATTTGAAATATATCAGTCTGTGTGTAATGAATGAATATAATATACAAGTTTCACTTTTTGAATGGAATTAGTGAAATAAATCTGACCATATATATGACCAGCACCTGTAATGTTTATGTAATATTGTCCTATAAAATCATATGAATATATTGCACATTCCCAGTTAATATCAGACTGATATGGTCATAAACGGTTAAAACAGACTCAGCTCTGTTAAACACACTGTACATGTTTAAGTCCAATCCAAATTCCAAATGCCTTCCCCAAAAATCACAACAGAAAATGTGGAAAAAGTCTGCAGAAAAGGCTTGCTCATAACGGGACCTCTTAAAGCAAATACAACCTATATCAAACACCGGGCAAATGAGACATGAATCAGGACCATTCAAACAAACAAACATCTAAACCTCTTTTCCACTGTGTGCCAACGAAGCCCGATCCCTCCATTATGTGCTACAGCTGCCCAGGCAGTCAGACCCCCGCTATCAGTCTTAGGCAGCATTATGGAAACATTGTTGAGGAATGGGATGAATGGTATGGCTTTGATCTCTGGCCGTTGACCTGGCAGGCCCTAGTCCCTCCTCCACGTATGCGGCGGCCCACATCAAAACCTTTCGCTCAGGGAGATCAGCTGCACAGCCAGACCTAATCCCTGCACGAATTTAATCAGCCATCTCAACGACTCACATTACGCTTTTTAATTAGGAAGGAGTCATTGCTTCGGAATCACACCCAGCCGGAGTACTCGCACTGTGTGGACCTCTAAGTCCCTGTGAGCTTATGTCAAATATAAGATTTCACCTTAGGGCGAATAGAGAGATTTTTCTCTTTGACTCACTTTTTAATAGACTGCAACTCCCTTCCGCCGAAGAATAGGTTAGGCAAAGTCCAAGTGGCCATTCCAGTCTACATTCCCACCAATTCTTGATTAAGAAGTAGGCTAAATAGAAGTAGACTAAATTAGATTTTTTTTTCTCTAAATCATGCAGTCCTAAGGAACAAATGACACAGATTCTCAAATTTTGGAAGTTTTTGGTTGCTTCTTGAACTAATACAGATATTTTTGTATCTCTTTTAGTCACCTTCCACCCTTTGAACAAAGCTGCAGCGGCAGCTATTTGCAGCAACAAGCAAAATCTGTTCCAACACAAGCCTCTATTCACAGGGCCAGCATCCATCAAAGGAGTGGGGGGGGGATCCCATCCTTTCCAACCCATCCAGAAGTACTACAAAAAAAAAAAAAAAAAATCAAAAGGCCTCTACAACACCCAAGGCCAGTCATTTTAGTGGATGCCGGATGGAGTGGCCAGTGCCAAAGTGACCATATCAAAAGCCCCCGGGGCCCTGAGTCACCCCCTACAGTGATCAAACAGGGACCATCCCCATAGAGAAAGGAGGGGGGTGTGGGACCAATGACGAGTCAAAGAAAGACACAAACTGATAGAGAGACCAGCAGAGAGGGAGAGCGGGACAGAGAAAACAAATGAGGCCCAGGGACGAGAAACCGACCCAAGGCAAACAGCGAGGGGTAGAACACAAAGACAGCGGTTGCCTGGGAGAGAGGGGCTCGCAGCAGAAACTATGTCCAGATCAAGACACTCGCCGCTGGGCAGGACTGAGTGAGGTGAGCCCTTACTGAGCCCCCGGAGGTCACAGAGAACAAAAGAGCGGAGCACTGGAAAAACAGCTGGCCGGAGCAGATCACAAATGAATAAGGAGGAAGGCATGAAAAGAAAGATCAAAAAGGGGGAGGGATGGAGCAAGCGAGAGGGAGAGGAAAGAACGGACATAGAAGGAAATGGTAAAAAAAAAAAAAAAAAAAAAAAGAAAAGAAATTGAAACCACTTCTCTTAAATGAAAAGCAATTAAACTCCAAACAGATTTTCAAAAACAGCTTTTCACTCATACACTGGCCATTTTGATATTTTAATTATGTCTTTAGTACCTTTCTGGACCTTGAAAGTGGTGGTCATATTGCTGTCTTTGGACGCGTCATATACCTCTCGGATTTCATCAAAAATATATGTTAATTTGTGTTCTGAGTAATTAATGGCAGAATTTTCATTTTTGGCTGAACTAACCCTTTAAATTATTATAAAAGATGGATACAAGATGCTTTATGAGCTTTGAAAGGTCAAAAACACTAGGTAATTGATATTAAAAAAAAAGTGTTTATATTTTTTAAATTTTTATTGTTCTTGTTTGTAGGGTTGCACAATCTGGCCAAAAATTTTGATTATAGATATATAATATTTGGCAAAATTGTGCAACCCTATAAGCAAGCACTGTGAAAAACAAAAATTAAATTTAAAAAAAATGTATAGTACAACTGTACAATAAAGGCAGCACTTAAAACAAGATGGCAGCAGTTTGATGTAGACAGTTCTGGAGATGTCCATGTAGTGGAGCTTTACCACATGTGCATCCACTCACATGGGTGAGGTGAGCAAACAAAGCTTACGGGAAGCGGACACCACAATAACAAACTGACTTACACTTGAACACACACCACAAACATACTTCAAGCATTGAGCACAACTTAGTAACAAACACTACAAACATATGCACACAATGTCATACAGATGTAAAGCAGTTTTGTTTTTTTTCACTGATTAGGAGAAATTATAGACTGAATTCCGAGTGGAGCTTCAGAGCTTCCAAAACACCTACTACTGATGTGGAATAAATGAGTATTTTTATTATTTGTATTCTTTTTAGGATAAAATTAAACAAATTATTGATCATTTTCATCTGCGTTCAATGTGTTCACAACAAAAATGTTTACTCTATATAGGTCACTATTTATTCCTTTTGGATTAAATAAAATTGCATTATGTTAGTCAGAATTCACAAAAACAGACTGGTATGATTTTAGTCAGACTAAAGCAGAGGTATCCTAGAGGGCCACTGTCCTGCAGAGTGTAGCTTCAAATTGCCTCAAGACACCTGTCTGGAAGTTTAGTAAGACCCTGATTAGCTAGTTCAGATGGGTTTAATAGGGGTTGGAGCTGAACTTTGCAGGACAGTGGCCCTCCAGGAGCAGGATTAGACACCCCTGAACTAAAGTGTTTAAATGCCATTCATAAAAGACAAATTACTGCTTTAGTCTTGCTGAAATTGAACTTTTAAAGTGCATGTAAATGCACGGTGTAAAAGAAAAAAGGCAGCTTAAATCTCAGTTTGATACTGAAAAGATGAAGACACCAAGAAGTTTACAAATGGACCACAAACATAAACTAGAGCAGATACAATTCACAATCCTCAACCACCAGTTTCTTCACGAAACAGGCCTATTATTCCTAAGGACGGCAGAAGGTCTTCTGGGGTTAGCAGTGGGCTGGACACGGTCGGTCCACTGAATTCCACCAAACATTTGTATAGCAGCAAAGAGAGCAGGCTACACAAACAGTGCTTTGTTCGGATCCAGAATGCTACAGAACCCTCTGCCAAAGGTAAGCCAAGTATGTCTGCTTGGCAAACACAGAGAGCACCGAGAAGTCTGGGGAAGAGAAGCGCTTCAAATGCTCAAGAGTTAAACATCAATCTTCTCAACAATGTTCACACACATACACACACTAAACGCAGGAAGGATCAGAGGGGACCGTTTTCTAAAGATGGGCTAATGGTCAACTACCTCTGAAGGTGATATGGCCAGAAAATGGGTTTTTCAACTTTAAAGCTAATTTACTCATTGTAATGAGCAACTCATTCTCTGGGCTTGCAGGTTGAAAGCAATTATGTCCCATTTGTGGACAAATCATTCTTTTGATCTGGCTCTTGATAATGATTTGCTTGAACCGATTTGCAGAGCATTTGCAAATCACTTGACTGTATGGGAGAACTTGATTATGTCACCCACCTTAGAGTTTTACTCTCAAACAACACTGCCCTTACAAATGATTCGCCATTGCAATCAGACCTCACTATGTTGAACAATGACCTATAATATTTTTTTAAATAAAAATATATTTTTAAAAATACACTTATTAAATTAAAATTCTGCATAAGTTTGTTAGTGTAATTACAAGTAACTAGGGTTGTAACGGTACAAAGAAGTCATGGTTCGGTACGTACCTCAGTTTTGGGGTCACGGTTTGATACAAGTTCGGTAAAACAGGAAAAAGCAACAACTCCCCAATGCTAGGTTTCTTTTCATTTGTTTTGAACAGACAGTAGCACAACTTACAGTTTGTTCCGCCTAGCGGCATTTTGTCCCCCCTGAGACAATTGGTACAGTACAGCCTCCTTTAGCATATTAAGCACTAAGCAGTAACCAGAATGCACTCTTGCATAGGTCATATTTTTTTGTAGGGATGATAAAAAACAAAACTAGCTACAAAACCGAAATGCATCTCGTGTTAAAAAAAAAAGTACAAAATAAATAATGAAAAATATAACTTGTTCTTTGGGCGTGAGTTCATTAGTATGCGGTGACAATGGCGGATGCACAAAGTTCAATATTACACTTTTTCAAGAAATCATGGAAAGATGAGCGAGAAGGAGAAAAAGAGCCTACTTCACATTTCCATGAGGAGACGGCGAGTGAAACGGCACTTGAGGCTTCCCATTTTCGGCACACGCATATTTCATCACTGGACTGTAGTAGTGAGACTTCCACGAGTCACGACACAAATCGGCAACTTAAAAAACTCCATCATTTATGGCCATATAGATAAGAGTAAGACACCATTCAAAACTGGATCTATTCAAAACCACCATTCAAAAAGGGTCTATTTTTATTTGCGTAAACTCACAATAAAAACAAAACATTGTGCTTTTGTAAAATAAAGAAGACAAACAGAATCCTGCTTTCTGGCTTCCCAGTTTCCCTTCCCTGAATTTTGTGGAGTGTGTTACAAAAATTAAATCGAAACTCAGTGTATAGGCTACTAGCAAGCTCTTGCTTGCCATCTGAACTGTTGTTTTGGGTTGGTGCATAGATCGTCTCTTCTTCTGCTCTTCTTCCTGTTGTGACGGTTAGCAAACAGAGTTGCATTACCGTGTGCACCCCCTTCTGGATTGAAATGTGGATCGCCAGTGACTGACTGTATCATGACGGTACAGAACGAATACATACCATTACACCCCTCCAATTAACGGTTTCTTTTTTAATCAGACATAAACAAAAAATGATTCTGTACAATTCACTGGGTGAGTGAGTCTGATGATTCAAACAAGTCTATCCAAAAGATTCATTAAAACACTCACATGCAAATTTCATGAATCTTTTTAATGGACTCATTAAAATAACCGGTTCATAAGAGTCATGTCTTCATAATTCGGACAATCACTCGTATGTTGTTCATTGTTGCATGCAGGAAATTCACTCTAAAGAAAATTACTAACGTCTCCTCAAAATAATATGATGGAAAAACATACAGCGAATGCAAATGTTTTTCTCTTAACAGTGTTAAAGAAAAAAATCTGCTATGATAACAGACTTTCCAAAGATAGGCCTAGCTGAAAACCTAAATGCACATATCAGACAACAATTGAACAATTGAACAATCTACTGGTGACTCTTGATCTATAGCTTTACCACATAACATCTTACCAAGTCGTCCAAAAGAAGTCACAAACCACTAAATGTCACACGTACTGTGCCATGTTATTATTGGCCAATGTTTCAATCATATTTTATTCATGAAAGCATGTGAAGCCATTAATAAACCCTCAGGGACAACACAAGCTGAAATCGACCATCTGTCTGTCACTTTCACACATACCTTTTGACATCTTGCCATCAACTCCACCCCAGCCTTGATGACAATCGTATCTGACAGATGTTTGTATTTAGCCCCCAGCACTTGCCTAGGTGAGCAATGCATCATGGGAGCTCAACAAAGGAAAACAGAACAGGTTTCTTGTTAGTGAGGTTCTACCAACATACAACATTTAACAATGATGTGGTTTAACAAAATGCAGTAAGAACAGTTAGCTGTTGAAACAGTTCAACTGTTAATTACAGTTGCTCACTGTATTTCAATGAAATTCCAAGGCGATTTTTTGCGCAAGCAAGAAGTATTGCTGCTCACTAGCAAAACAAACTAACGGATGAAGCTGGTTGTCAAAGTAGTAGTCTTGGTAGATAAGCTAGATGCAAACACACCAAATACATTAGTGTATCAAACTAGGAATCTAAAATATAATGTGACAAATTCTGATATCAAGTCCATCTCAACAATAACAATGTTTCCATCCAAACTGTGAATTTATGTGAAAAATCAAATGTCGCAAAAACATGGACCTGGTGATTGGAAATATATGAGATAGAAGAAAATCAAAATTAAATTCTTTCGCGTTCACTTGCAAAACGTTTGTGTTTTCTTGCAAATGTATTGTGTTCCTTTGAGAAACTTAACATTTGCTCACAAAAATTTGCAAAAGTATTTTGTTCCCCTGAAATATATAAAAATGAAATACAGTTTTTCCTCCCATATTATTTCCATCACAAAAAAATTTGCAAGTAAATGCAAAAAAACAAACAAATGTAAAATTTGTTATAAAACAAATACAAAATTGGTACCTTACAATACTCTATCACCTTTGACCTTATAAAGACACCCTTAAAAACACTAAGATATTCATTACCTGTAATCACATGACCTGCTGTTTGTTATCAGTGCAGTTTACCTGATGCTTCACAGCCATACTTGAAGTGTGAAAATAAAAACGCAGACAGCTACACAAAGAACAGACTAGCTATTGTAGTCACTACCATCATCCTGTATCCCTTACACCCATGAGCTCATTTTCCTCCCTGGCCTCACGTCTCTATCAGCGTCTGTACAGAAGACTCTGTTCATACGCACACAAAGAAAGAAGTGAGAGGCAACCATCCTCGGCATCTCAGGCATCCTGATATTCTCTACCGATACCGGCTTAGTGGCCTGCGCGCCCTTCGTCTTCCCTCTTACCTCCTCTCCACACATTTTCTTTTGGGATAGGTGGTACTCGAAATGGTCCTTGCTAAGTTTCATTTGGGAGATGTGACTGATTCTAGTGGATGAAATGTATGGAAGTTTATTTCCACCAAAATAAACCTCACAACTGAAAGTTTGTATTTTGCAATTGCAAGTTATAAACTCATAATTGCAAGTTTACATCTCGCAAATTTTGTCTTCTTTTCCCCTCGTAATTCTGGGTTTACATCTCGCAATTTTGACCTTTTCTCGAAATTCTGGGTTTACATCTCACAATTCTGACTTTTCTCCTCAGAATTCTGGGTTTACATCTTGCAATTTTGACCTTTTCTCGAAATTCTAGGTTTACATCTTGTAATTTTGATTTTTTTTTTTTTTTTTTTTTCTTTCTCCTCGTAATTCTGGGGTTACATCTTGCAATTTTGATTTTTTTCTCAAATTTATAAGCTTGACTTTTGTTCTTTTACACACAATTCTTTTTTTTGTTTGTTTCTAGTACATAATAAAAGTTAAAAAAAAAAGGTAATTTTGAATTTTTCATCTCATAATTCAGACTTTCTTTCACACAATTCTGAGTTTATATCTCAAAATTCTAAGAAAAAAAAGTCAGAATTGCGAGGAAAAAAAATCAGCATTATTCTTTGGTGGAAACAAGCTTCCATATAAATGAATATATGTGTGGATGCAAAAGTATACTGGAATTGCAAAAGCAAAAGTCTGCCAAGTCTATGATCTAAAGCATACAAATTCAACCTCTTCCCCCTCTCTCTCACCATTCAGCTTATCAGAGGCTCATCTCCAGCATGCCAAGAGGGGCACATACCATTCGTTTTGGCCCATCCTGTGAGCTCTCTCGTTGGCAAGAGTGGCCCTCTCAGCCGCTTTGATGTGCTGATGGTTCGGTGGCTCGCTCTGCAGCTGGTGATAGCATCAGAGCAGGCCTCTCTTGGGCCTGTGTGCCATGCTATGATAACAGGAGGGTTGATAAGAGGAAATACAAGCTGTCATGAGGAACACATTGAGTTGGATGCCAAGCTGACAAATCAGAGGGGCAGCAAAGATGCAGAGAAAAACAGAGATAGAAGACAATGCAGAGGTGACAAAGCAATGCAAATGAGGAATAAAGACCCATGAAATAGTTTGTCTGACATGTCAACATGTGTGTAATTTTTCAGACTATCAATGCCACAAATCTAATCAACACCCGATGCATAGAACCAAGTCACAACACTAAAAAACCAAACAAAAAAAAAAGTTAAAAAAAAACTACATTTTTCCATTATAACTAGATGTACATCACAATCAGTCTTTGTGGGACTTGAACCAGCAACCATCCAGGCAACCAAATCTGAGCTTTACCTACTACCTCAAACCATCCAAAGAGGCTCACAAGCATTAAGACTAACAAGCTAACATGAGGTAAAAAGAAACGCCAGTTTTAACGTCGCTCCAGAGATTTTCTCCCTAACGTCCACAGCAGTTCAGCTTTTCAAGCTAAATCTAAAAGGACACCGAGGTAACCTGAATCTGCAATAAAGTCATAAATTAAGTAGGAAAATTCACTTTGGTGGTGTAACTGGGTCACTACAACCTTCTACCCTCTAACAGTCCAAAATATTCAAGCAAAGACTTATGTACCTTGAAAGTCACATTCTAAATTCAGTTAGAAGAGCTAGAGACAGGGCCAACCTCAAAGAAGCAACATAAAATATGCTATAAAACATACATTAAATATGCAAATAATACAAGTTTTCTAAAACAATCCTTTTGTGTTAGGCTAATTCTGAATGAGTTAGGCCTATACAAAATAATATTACGTGACAGCTGGCAAGAGAAGCAGCACAGATACATAAAAGCACTAAGAAAAATAATGTGCAAATGTTTAACAAATGTTTAACTCTAAACTGTAAAATATCTATTTAAGTATTTACAGTCTAGCATGCCAACTCAAGCAAGTGGCGACCAATGCATAGACAAATATATGGATAATGATACAATGGAAAAACTATATGACACATTTTTTTTTTTTTAAATGTTTCCAAATATATAGAGCAAACATCTGGAACAACAAGAAGCATATCGCTGATACTTAAAGTTCGCATAAAATGGAAATTGTGATGGTCTTTTCTTCTCTATTATGACACAAGTGAAACTGCTTCTCGAACAAGGAGAAAAAAAAAAAAAAAAGAAAGCAGAACTTGATTTTGTCCATTGGGAATTGATTGGATCGTTGGGTTGTTTGCTAATTGCACATCATTAGTGTAGAGATGTCATTGTGAGGGGAGGGGGAAGTTAATTATTTGTAATAAACACTGCAATATTCCATAAAAAAATAAAGATTGTCAACTCTGATTTCATGGTGACTTTAAAGAGAAACTCATACTATACTAAATATAGGCTACATATCTCAGGCACATTAGCAATACCTGACAGATTAAAAAAAACATGCAAAGCCATGTTAAAAATCGCACTACACAGATCAGTAAATTGCAAAGCATATCCTACCATACTGCAGAAAAGGGACACGAAATTGACCAAATTAAACCTAATCACTTTAATACAAAATCTAATTCCACTCTACCAAGTGGAAACCATCTCAAAGTCAATGCCATGATGTTCCTATCCTGACTGGAGTCTTCATCTTGTATTATTCCACTGAATACTGATTCCTCATGTGTGGTCTGGACCATCAGGATCTTGAGGTCTATCAAGAGAATAAACGTGTACCTTAGATCCTCCCGAAATCCCACCTCCCGTGTGGAGCACAGAACAATAAATAAATAAAATATAGGGGTTCAAATCTCGCCAATATAAGCTGTAAAGAGTGTTAAATACATACACTCAGTTACAGGCACCAAAGGAAACAGTGAGAGAGGGATTTTTATAACCTTTAGAAACTGTTGTATCAACAAACAGCAGATCTCTAAAGCATTCAGACTCCTGTAAGCCCCTTTGGGTTGAAACGCTAGCTCCATTCATACCAGCTACACACTGAGCGATTGTGTTTGAAGGTTTCTGAATAAACCTCTTTGAGGTTTGACCCACACACATGTAGCTATCCTAATTCCACCATAATCCATGTTCATGAAATCAGCCTCTATTAAAAAGAGATGCTCAAGCTCTACAGTGACACCAAGTCATTTTAACTATTACTAGCAGCTTCAAGATCATAGAAATCATACATTTAATCAGCTAAAAGTCCAGGAATCAGAACACAAACCTGCACATTTATGTGTTCACAAAGATGAGTTTTTAGGACTGCACCAATATTGATATTCTGACCGATAATTATTTTCATGATATGGCCAATGACCAGTAAATTTATTGTTAACTCAAGATATTATAAACCTACTTTGTCTGGAAAAAAAAAAAAAAATTAATAATAATAATAATAAATAAATAAATGAAAATGAAAACATTATACAAGTGAATTTAGGTGTCACAATCTACTCACAATCTATTATGGGAAGGGGAAAAAGGAAGAAAAAAAAAAAAGAAAAAAAAAAACTGGGATACTGGTTACATAGTACCTGAAAAAAAAAAAAAAAAAAAAAAAAAACTACCATACAAAAGTTTGGGATCAATAAGATTTACATTTTTTTTAAAATAATACTTTTATGAAGAAAGAACACATTAAATTGATCAAAAGAGACAGTATGACATTTATAAAATTATTTTAAAAAAAATCTAATTCAAATAAATGCTGTTCTTCTGAACTTTCTATTTAACCAAAGAATCCTGAAAAAAATGTATTACGGTTTCCACAATAATATGAAGCAGCACAACTGTTTACAACATTGATAATAATAATAATAATAATAATAATAATAATAAATAATAATAAAATAAGAAGAAGAAGAAGAAGAAGAAGAAATGTTTCTTGAGCACCAAATCAGCATATTAGAATGACACTGAAGACAGGAGTAACAATGCTGAAAACTCAGCTTTGCCATCACAGAAACAAATAAAACTAAGATATATTATTAAATAGAAAAGTGTATATTGTATTATTGTAATTATATTTCACAATATTACTGTTTTTACTGTATTTTTTATCAAATAAATTAGTGAGCATAATTTGCTTCAAATGTATTAAGTTCTTACTAAACCTAAACTTTTGAACAGTGTATATATGTATATATGTATATATATATATATATATATATATATATTATATATATATATATATATATATATATATATATATATATATATATATATATATAATTTTTTTTTTTTAACCGAAATTTTAAAAATGTGACGCTTTGAGCGCTGTTGAGCGGATTCGTAAACACCCCTGATTGGCCATTGTGTTGATGCGCTCATCGGATATGCCTGTGATTGGCTACAATGATCAATGCACAGCAGCGTTTCAAACGCTATATTATATATTATATATATATATATATATATATATATATTATATATACACACGTTTGCGTGTATATAGCAGCTGTACATTGATCATTGTAGCCAATCACAGGCATATCCGATGAGCGCATCAACACAATGGCCAATCAGGGGTGTTTACGAATCCGCTCATCAGCGCTCAAAGTGTCACATTTTTAAAATTTCAGTACCAATAGGTACTGAAGTCGGTACTTTTGACAACTAAATATATGTTCTCTCGGTGAGGTGTAAAAACACATACTACTACTACTACTACTACTACTACAAATTCTCATTCCCATTCTTGTAATGGTGCGTGTTCAGTCACGGGAGCTGTCAAAAAATTATCTGGCCGTCTGTTTGAGCACCACCGTTTTCCTTGCACCTACTTCAAAGAGCATGCATGCACGTAGATGAACACGCGCACACACACACAATGCTGTTCCTGTATAAACTTTACAAAGCACAGAGTCAACTCTGTTCCACCTGTTGTGTACTTTAGGAACGCCCAATGGATTAACCAAATGTGATAAAAACCCCCACACTCAAGTGTCTTCAGTCGGTTTAAAACTTTAATCAATTCCACTATGCGATGTGATGCGTGCGTGTGTACAGAAAATGAGAGACACTGACAACAAAAACAAAACATAGGGAGAGAAACAGGACTTAATCATATGTTGGGTTTATATCATAAAATGAGAACCCCAAAAGTCCATATGCCTAAAATTAGACTTCAAGCATTTATTCTTCACCCGACTTGTCCAACGAACACCTCCACCTTTATTTGTGCAGGGGTGGATTTCGCTGCAGGCCTGTGATTACATCACCAGCCGTTTGTGGTGCAGCTTTATCAGTCAGGCATTGCTCAGCCAGCCCTTTGAAGAGCCCGCCGGGGGCCTTTGATCTGAGCGTGCTCAGTGGCCTCCCAGCCGGCCGATCCTATCAGCTCAGGCGGCACATTTGTGCTCAACCCAGAACCAGATTCCAAAGCCACCTCTCTCTCTCAGGTCTGACTGGTTATGTGTAATAAGGTAAAAGGAGAGGGAAGGGCCTCCGCGCAGGCAGTAAATCCAGAGAAAACTGTGTGAAAAATACCACATAAATAGACAAGGTGTTGAAAGTCATCTTAACTCAACATGGAACTGCCTGCAGGTAGCACAACCAAAATGTTTTTTTCCTTTCCTGAGATTACCATAATACAAATACAACTTTAAAAGCAAGAGACTGTCTGTATTTAATACGTATGGATAGATAAACAGTGTATCAATAACAACTAGGAGTTGACCACAAAAAAAAAACACTACATTTTTAAATATAAGGGTATTTAAATATATATAATATAATATAATAATATCACTGTAAAACTGAACAAATTGGCAGAACTCAAATCTGATTGCCTCAATTTTTCAGTTAAGAAATTAAAAGTTTAAGTAAGCAGAACTGGCAGATTTTTATCATGTACTCGTACATTTTAATTTTCTTAACTTGAAAGTTTGAGTATAATTCATTCATTTAACTTAAAATGTATCATGTAACCTCAATGTAAACATTTTTATTAGTGTAAACTTAGCTAGTTACAAAAAGCTAATTCAGAAAATGCTAACATGTTAACAGTAGCTTGGTATAGCACTTGCTGAATGAGTAACAATATAAACCATTTAAAATACTTCCTCTCAAACCAAGCCGCATGTACTACTTGTCACCATGATGGCAACTCTCCAAAAACCCACAGAAACTCTTCTAAATTAGCATAAAACAATCACTATTAATCACTATTTTGCCCTCATAGTTCACTGACAAGGTTTGTACTGTAAATATGCTTGACTATTAAAGGTGGGATATTTTTTCCTATTGAAAGAGTGGTTCGTAACATTTCTTACAGATTTCTGCTCATTGTAAATCAGATAAAGATAAATTAGTACAGTACCAGTACGAGTGATTGCGTGTGTGAATTAGTCATACCGTCTCTCTAATAATTGTGAAGCTGTGGGTTGTAAATATTTCCTTCAAAAGTAGAAAAATATATGCTATAAGTTTTTAGTTTCTAAGCTACTTTAGTGATAAATCACAGGACAGCGCTGACGCTGACAACTAGTTTCTGTGTTTCTCTCTGTGCGTGCGATCTTCACGTTTTGCGCAGCTACTGTTTGTATGAGTGTTCGTGCCACAATGCAGCTGCGCGAGCACGGTAGCTCGAAATAATATATACCCAATAGTCTAAAATCGCTTGAACGTCCAAACTGGCAAACCTTAAAACAAATACAACTGACAAAGTTTAGTGACGACGCAAGGCTCACCGCTCGAGAGCCATTACTATTGTGTTGAACCGGCGTTCACCTCCGTGTTGCTTTTATGCCACTGACTAGACGGGGCAGGATGTTTTTAAGGGGGAAGAATTAACAGGATTAAAAAACCGAAATAACCGTCATGGGAAAATTACGTCGGTTAGAGGTTCTGAATTTCAGTTTCGATTACTTTTCGATTAATCGTCCAGCCCTACACTTAATTTTAGCATTTACTCTCCCTTTCAAGTTCAATGGGCAAAGCATGCTGGGAAATAGAAATCCCAGCCCAGTTTCAGTTCAACTTAAGTTCATCTAAATTAAAAGAAACAAGTTCATAAAATTCAAAACAATGAAACAGTTCAGTTTACTTAAAATATCAGTTCTGTGAACTTGAAAGAAAAAGTCTTAAATACTCATAAAAGTTCATTTGACTGAACTAATTTGTTTAATTTAAGTTTGTCCTACTCAAACCAATTAATTATTTTAAGCGTTAGGGTTTAATATTATATTTAAAATGAAAATTAAAAATATTTTCAAGATTTTAAAAATAAAACAAGCGAAACAAAAAATATATATATTATTATATATAATAAATGATTACAGTATTATACATGCACATTTTAAATATTTTAATACATTTCAAAACAAAACACACAACAAAACACAACAAAAGCAAAACAGGCTGTTCTACCACTATGTGAACCTGAGAAGAACAATCCAAAGTAAGCAAATCTACATCTCTCACCTTAAAAAAAAAAAAAAAAAAAAAAAAAAAAACACACTGCTAAGGGGGGAATTCTGGTCAAGCAGAGATAAATCTACCTCCTTTATACAGTACAGACCAGTTGAAAACATTAACCAAAAAGACAACTCTGCCGCTTGGACCAGACAACCTAATCTTTCAAAGCTGGAAGCCACTATACCGAAGGGACCGTGAATATCTCATTAAAAGGGAGCCAGGAGACAGTTGTCAGGCATTGTACTCTATTTCGAGCCTCAGAGAATCAACGCCTTGGATGAGATGTGTGCATCCATTCGTCTATGACAAAATGAACACCTGGTGACCATGGGAAACAACAGGGGAGCAATTATACAGAAGCCATGTGGAGAGAACAAAGGAACAAACGAAAATGATGATCCATCACGGAAAGAGGACTTTCTTAATTTAACAAAGACACAAATAAGTGCCTTCATAAGCCAACTGGGTTACAACACAATTCAGAGGAAGAACTTATCTGTACTTTCCCTTCTTTAGACACATTACAACCAGTTCACAACATACAAATACAGTGAACTTCGTACAAGCACGATACAATGCCAGTATCTAATGCAATAGCTAAAATGAAATGACAATGAAAAATTATTTATTTAATCATTTATTAATCTGTTCATTTTAAAATTTTAATAAATACACTATGTGTGTGTAAAAATAGTTAAAAATGTGTTATATGTAGAAATTAACATTAAACCTATATCAACAAATGCTGTGAAGTATCGTTCATTCATTGTTTTTTCATGTTAACATAAAAAAAAAAATCTTATTGTAAATGATGGAAATTAACAAGTGTTTGTTTTGATATTTCAGTGTAAATCTTACAGCTTATGTAATTCTCTGCTAGTGTGTACTGCGGTATACTTTGAACCCAGTGTTCTTGAACCAAAGAAGGTGGTAGCATAAATGATAAGGTCTTAAGACTCTAGGATTTCATGGCTTGGTAAATATTACAATACAAGTGCGAAGCTTGGACTTTGCTGCAGTTACTTGTTTGTTTGGCAGATAACTTAACATAAGAATACTCTTCAAACACAATAACTTCAACCGGAACCTACCTGCGAGGACTATCAAAAAACAATTAGCAAAGCATAAGGTAATTAGGATGACAACATTTCTAAATGTGCTATAATAAACCAATAAAAGACAAAACCGCAAGGCAAACAGAGATACACATTCTGTTATATCCTGTTAGTGCATTAAGCCCATGACATCTCTGCTATTGCTCAAAAGGAATTTGCCAACTGACCCCAAATTTTGAAATTAACATTTCACCATAAAACACAAAAGAAAATAATTAAGGTATCATATTGTACATTAATGTTCGGGTTGGTAAGATTTTTCTAATTTTTGAAAGATTAATGTACATTATGTACGGTTAAGTACATTATGATACCATGGTGGGCTACCTTAACAGCTTCTTACATGTAGATCTAGGAATTAACAATATCTATCAACAGCATCTATCAATTAGAAAATAAATAAATCACATCTACTGTCAAAACAAATTGTTCATTTGCTCAAATAAAATCAAATAAAAAGATGACCATAATGCAATTTTTCTACAAAATCAACAATAATTCACATCTTGTGCAGTCTAATGAACCTTTGTCCATTATTCTATCATTCATTTTTCTTAACCCTCTACGAACACACTAAAGCTCGAGTCGCCATTGGCTAGTAATTTTTTTTTTTTACTACATGTAATGCACAAACAATGCAAATTGTTCTACAAATTCTACATAAACATAATTTAAAATATAAATATAAAATATCAATTTCAAACACTATTAAAGACAAGAAAAAAAAAAAAAAAAAACAAACTACAAGCAATAGCACAAATAAACAATAGAACAAAGATGCAAATTTAAATAAACAGTGCTTTTCAGGTTAATTAATGGTAGTTAGATACAGATTAGGTAGATCAGGTACAGAAATTGAATAATCAAATGTAAAATAACACTGCAGTGCATAGTCTTCTTCACTGTATAAATTAAATATAGATGAATCCCTATTAAAGTACAAAAGTTAAGTGATTTTTTTTTGCAGTGAGTCTTTTGTTGTTTGATAAACATTAAAAACAGACAGCAGCAGGAATATTAGGCTGCTGTCACTTTAAGACATAATGCACAGATCAAATATACTGATACTGTTACACATGCATCTTGACTGTTTACGTTCACTTAAGACTAACCGACTATGTTTACTAGGATACTCACCAAGACAGGGATTTTGACAATTCTGTGTGAAGACATGAAAAACAGCTCAATTCAGTAACGCGAGTCTGTGCCGATAGACTACTGGTTAGTGCACTGACATAAGGCGCAAATGCGTTCACGGCGACCCTGAGTTCGATTCCCGTCTCGAGGTCCTTTGCCAATCCAGCCCCCCTCTCTCTGCCCAGTGCTTTCCTGTCTGCTCTCTACTGTATTTCCGAATAAAGGCACAAAAAGCCCATAAATATAACTTAAAAAAAAAAAAAAAAAAAATCAGTAATAGCGTGCTGACAGACATAGCTTTCTGGGCACGCTCTTTGGAAGTGTGAGTTATTTTCACATCTTCTTGTGCTCGAATGTTTAAATTGCCATAAAAACGCGTGCAAATGATAAACTTTATTGACAATGCAGCATTGTTCCGATCGGGACAGCATCAATTCTCTTTACGTGGCATGTGTAAGCCTCTCTCTTTCTGTTACGTTGAGTAATTTACAATTTACTAGCCATTGGCTAATTAAAGTCGCTCAGTGTGAAATTTGGTCGCATATGTGAGTTATTTACTCACATTGCAGAGGGCTGTTAATGTTTAAGAACATTTAAACCATCTTAATGTGTCCAGCAACTATCCAAGAACAAAACAATAACTGGTAAATCAATCATGTTAGAAACTTAAATCTTGAATCCAAGATGTAACTTAAACTCTGAAACGTAAGACTGTATTCATGTGTTTTCCATCATGACCTAGACTTGACTTGATTCAAATTTTCATTCAAGATTTCAAGTCTCAAGTCAAGTCTAGGTCATGATGGAAAACACTTGAATCAAGTCTTAAATTGCATGGTTTGAGACATATTGTGGATTATTGAAGTCCCAAATCAAATCTGACCCTCAAGTCTCTTTCATCACAACTTGGACATCATTCCAGACTTGAAGTCTAAGACTTGACAATAACTTGAAGCCTTTTTCTGAGACCCCTCATTTTCACGATTTATAAAAAAAAAAAAAAGTCCTTGGAGAGCGAAGAGGAAAAGGAAACATATGAACAAGCGCTGAGGAAAACCATCAAGTCTGTGCTAACTGGTTAAGCAGAAGGGCAAAAACAGAGAGAAAGACAAAGGAAGAAAAGAAGGCAAGTACCATAGAGAGTCAGGGCATGACAGAGTGTCTAATGGCGTGACAGACAGCGATAAGTACAAGGACACGACAGACAGGGAGACAGTCAGACATTGAATGCGGGAAAGACCGAAAACCAGAGCTTGAAGGAAACAATGGGTCTGCATTTTGGACTTCAGCCGTTCGTCAGCACATTCCTGAACAACAACAAAGCATGCCTGAGCCCCTGTGTGCCCCCAGAGCATTGTCATTTCATAACCCTCTGCCCCCACTGCTGCTTTTGGAGAAGTAGAGACTAAATGAAGTGAATACAAGCACATCAGCCATACGATTGTGTCAGTCAACATCAATAATAGCTTATTTATTGGATTCAGAGTCTGTCCTCCAAAAAGCCCCACATTTCAACTCTCAGAACTGAGATTCTTAAGGTGTAACCATAGCAACTAGAATGATGAGCTGTGATAAGCTAATCAATCTGTGTTGTCAGTCACCATCAGGACGGCACTTGCCTCTCAAGTGAACATCCAGTCCTTGTAAATGAGCTTTGATGGGCAAATCAATAGGGGGTTCAAGGAGAGAGTGGAACGATCGCTCGAGCCTTTGCAGGAAGCAAGAATAGGAAAGTCTCTTCATGGAAAACACAATAAAATAATCTATACGTGGATCTTTCTTTTGTGCGCCAGGTAAAATAGAGCCGACGGTCTGAATTTTCTATTCAGTTCTGCCTAAACTATTTGCCTCTTAAGAAAACAAACAAAAAAAAAATTTCTCAAGTGCATCAGAGTGAGGCAGACAGTGGTAAAAGAAGAAAGGAGGAGACAAAAACAGTTTCATCTTTTCTACTCTGACAGAGGGAGAAAAAAAAAAACAGCCTCAAATTACTTTGGCAAGGCTATGAAAGGCCGACGGGTTAGCGGTTTGAGTAGATAGGTCTTAAAATACAGCTGCCACCACAAAACCAATAAATGGAAAAGTAGTCGTGCAGCACTTTAACCTTTTAAACCCACGGTTGTTGAATATTGCTACTGTTGCTGTGGACAGGGAGGGGCCCATGTTTTCGGGTACCCACTGTCTCGTGGAGGGCCGTTCTGGACTCCCATGGTTTCAGTCTGTGGGAAAAGCATGCAGACTCTTTAGGCCAAACCAAGCTCTCATTATAGTCCTAATTTAAGCTCACAACTACAGTGAGCTTTGAGGAAAGACACTGTATCAATCACGCCACAGATCGTGGGCTGACTTTAACAGATTTTGTAAGATAAAATGAAAAAAAATACAGTCCTAAATTGCAGTTTATGCATCTAGGAATGAACCCAGACCACAAATTCTCAACATGGCAAATAAGGAAAGTCGCCTCATGGTCTATTAAAGGAATAGTTGTAGTAGTAGTAGTAGTTGCTGTTCATTGACAGTCTTCCACTCCAGCGTGCTGTTAAAGGGATAGTTTAGTCAAAAATGAAAATTCTGTCATCATTCACTCACCTTTATGTTGTTACAAACCTATACGAGTTTCTTTTTTTCTGTGGAAAACACAAAAGATATTCCAAAAAATACTGGGGTCCAAAACAACATTGGACTTCATTGACTGTCATTGTATAAAAAAAGAATGAAAAAAAAAATTCTTTGTTTGTGTGTGTTCCACAGAAGAAA